>NC_143021.1:120933245-121241068 GCF_055824585.1 Amblyomma mixtum
CACAATGTTAAGAAAGTCGCCGAGCGCCAAGGGGTCAATTTGGTTTTTTCTGCGCCAGTTAAGCTTTCAGGTCTTTGTGCACGAATTATGCCTGGCGGAAATAAGAAGCGTTGCATGACCAAACCTAGAACTGTGTACACAAAGTGCCGGACCGAAGTGATCTACAAGATGCCGCTGACCTGTGGAAGTTTTTACATAGGTCAGACGGGGGACTGTGTGAATGAAAGGTTGCGCAAGCACAGAACAAAAGGCGGCGCTGGTGAAGATGGTAATCTTGCTCTGCATTACAGTAGATGTCCCGGCAAATGTTGTTACCCGCGTTTCGCCGATGTCACCATTCGGGGCTGTGGAAAAACAGCGAAGGCTCGTGAAATGTTTACGGCCTTCCAGATTGCCAAACATAGTGATGCTTGGTCAAATGTTTAGGAGAATCCCCCAAGGTGGAGTAAATTTGTAATAAGGGAGTAATTACTCATTGGCATCCTCCCAAGCGCAGCCATACGGCAACAAAGGAAAGCTATAGAGCTTTCTCAGAAACTTCGTAGTTAAAGAAAAATTCGTCCTTGTCCGGGGTTCGAACCCGGGACCACCGCTTCATCGGAGCAGTCGCTCTACCAACTGAGCTAACAGGGACGGCAAGCTTATGGCAGGGCGAGAGCGAATTGATCAATAACTCGAAGTGGGAATAGTGTTGGTCAAATGTTTAGGAGAATCCCCCAAGGTGGAGTAAATTTGTAATAAGGGAGTGATTACTCATTGGCATCCACCCAAGCGCAGCCATACGGCAACAAAGGAAAGCTATACAGCTTGATCATGCCTGAGTGTTTGCCTTGGCGCATGCGTGGTGATTACCTGGCGGTCTGTACTCAATGAAAAATTCAGTTGTTAGTCCAGCCGTTGTCCTGTGTCGTTCTCTTCTTGTGTTTTTCGTCTTTTTTGGCTGGTTTTCTCCCTTGACATGCCATACCAACAGGCCCACCATTCTGCCTTGCTCCTGATTGCATGATGTTAGGAGGCACATTTTTTAAAACTTTATTGTCTTCAACGGCAGATATCGTCTGGGAAGGTTGTTCCAATCCACGAGATGTGTGGAATAAAACTTTGGAAACTGCAATCAGAAAGACAAGCAATAGTTCAGACTTCGTGGGAGTGGTCAATGCGGGCAGAACGATAGGACGGATTAGAGATTAATTCACTGCACAGGCAGCTCTTACGGAAGTATACCTTGTGAAATAGGCAGAGGCGAGAGAAATAATGGTGAAAAGAAAGGAACGGTAGACAGAGGGTTTGTTTCACTAGAGATACTAGCAGCCCGGTGAAGATTGATCGCAGCGGTGGCCCAGTGGTATGAGCATTCTCCTCGTGCGCGGGAGAGGTTGAGGTTCGATCTCCGGAGCTGCGGGGTATCCACTGGTGATACAATGGGTACATGCTTTCCTCTGATCTTGCGCTGGGCCAATCAAGGATGAAATTCTGAAAAATGGGCCTATGGAGCCAGGCGACACGAAAGAACTGCACTCGTCAAAAGGCATAAGTCAAAACTGCGCACAAAAATAGCAGTGCGAAAAAACAGCACCGCGGAAAAGCAGCACGCCGGACAAACAGAAGAAAGAAAAATCGCAGGCGTGAAAAAACGCCGGAAAAAACAGCAAGGCGACAAAACAGCAGAGGGAAAATACAGCACGTGTCAAAACAACACGCCGGAAAAAATAGCACAGCGAAAAAAACGGTACAGCAGCAATACAGCCCAGCTACAAAAGAGCACAGGGAAAAGAAAGCATGCATCAAAACAACGCGCTTGCCAAAACAGCACAGCGACTAAGCAGCATGGAAAAACAGCTCGCGTCAAAACAACACGCTGTAGAGAATAGCACAGCGACAAAACAGCGAAGGGAAAAAACAGCATGCGTCAAAACAACGAGCCGGAAAACACAGCACAGCGCCAAACAGCACAGGGAAAAAAACAATATAAGCCAAAGCAACACGCCGAAAAAAAACAGCACAGGGAAAAAACAGCATAAGCCAAAGCAACACGCCGGACAAAACAACACAACAATAAAGCAGAACAGGGAAAAAACAGCACGAGTCCAAACAACACGCCGGACAAAATAGCACAGCGACAAAGCAGCACAGCGGCAAAATGAGACAGCGACCAAACAGCACAGAGAAAAAAAACAGCATGCCTCAAAACAGGACAGCTAAACCCAAAACGCGTCTAAGCAACACGCCGGTCAAAACAGCGGAAGGAAAAAACACGAACACAACAAAACAGCGCCGCACAATACTGTGCAGCGCTGATAAAGGGATGAACTATCAGAGCCATAACAGCAGAATGGAGTTCATGATGGCTCATTTCGCTGATTCATTTAGAAGCAGGACAGTCTGATTCACTGAGGAGCAGTATTGCTTTAAAGGTGCATATGGCATAAATAGTGGTTATGTAATCCTTGCTTGCTTGACCTCAATGACCCAGTTTTTTTTCTTTCTGAATTATGTCGGCAGAATCTGGGAAACTGGGTGATGAAATGGTCCGGGCATGCACACTGCGGTCCAATGCCCCGGGTTGTTTTGTGTTGTGTTATTTGCTAGCTATGTTCGGTTTCCTCGGCTACTTCTGATGCATTACGTGCCGCCGCACGCAGCCGCATCCTTTCTCAAGTGCTAGGCAGCATGCATGGCGTCTCTCGCTTGATTTCGCTTTTTGACGTGCCATGCCCCGATATATATAAACGCCGATATAAGAGTAAACAGGGATAAGCCGTCATATAGCGCACTAACTTTTATAAAAGAGAGCATTCACCCCTCCCGCAGCGCTATTTTCTCGTCATGCTCTATTTCGCTTTGCTCTTCTGTCGTCGTGCTGTTTTTTCGCTGTGCTGTTTTTTGCTTGTACTCCTTTGTCATTGTGACGTTTTCTCCTTTGAGCCTACCATGTGAAGGACGAAAATTGTACCGCGGCGCTTTTTGGCCAAGGTTCCTCGAGCCATAAACATCAAGCACCAGCTGTTATGGATGAATCAAGTGGAATTGTTCTGGACATGTTCGAGTTAGAATGGCAGACATTGGGTCCCATACACAGGAGGCCTACTCAAGTTTAGTGCGGACGAATCTTTTGGAAATCAATTTTAATGATGCGGGCGCAGAAGAAAAATTGCATCGTAGGTATCCGAGCAGTCGATTGACGTTGTTTATTAGTTGGTTAACATGAAGGGACCATGTGAGCTCGACGTGATGCGTTAAGAAGTTACTGACTCAAGGTTAGCGTTATTAGGTTGGTAGATTGTTGGACGTGACTCATCACGGGATGCAGGTAAAAGTTTGCATTTCTTTGTTGTTGTCATAGGCCAGTCCATTCAATAGAGAATAGCGTTAAGGTGAGGCTGTCATGAGTTAACATCCTGATCGTTGATAGAGTGATTTGCGGTAATTTTGCGGTAATCCACCGCCATAGTTCAAGAAAATTCATATATGGCTTTCGTAAAGGCAACAGACATTTTTGCCTTAGTTGCTTTGGGACGTTAAACCCCACAAACCAAACCAAACAGACATTTTCAAGAGATTTTTTAAATCTACTAGTCAGTGGCCTAATATGAAAATGTATGTAATATGTCACAGAATAAAGCTTTAAATTATTATTAATAATAATTTAAAACAAATTAAGTGTTTATTTCATTATTCTCAGGGCACAAAGGTATTACGAAGGTTGTGGGGTTAATAATAAATAGAATTTAAGCAGTAAATAAACGACTATGAATGCAAAGTGAGAGGCAAGCACTCACAAAAAAAATCATTACTACTGCCTCTGTGAAATGCACTTTGTCCGGGATTTCCACGATGCCAGGTTGATGGTGATTCCAACTGACACACGTTCATGGTAGGAACGAATCGTGCAAACGTTTTGCGTAACAAGACTGGATTCTGACTTTGTGACGGGTATTAAATTGTGCTCAATATTCGATGGTCTTGTTGGAAGTTTTTCCATTCAGATTGGGCTAGTGATCAGTTTTGTGAAATACGCGCTACGAAGGCACTGGCCTGTGAAGAGAAAGAAGCGGTAGGAATAAGCTTATTTTAATTAAAATATTTTATTTTCTATTATCGCTTTCTGTCTGTGCCCGATTTGTGGTAGAATCCACCGGTGTTGCTCTCCCGCGTGCTTTTCTTTTACCTTTATTCTGTACAGGTTCTGCCTCGCAATTCTTGGCCGATCCTTCAGTGCGAGTATGCGCCTTCTTTTGAAAGGCTTACAACAACAACAGCAACAACGACAGTCACGCTCCTGATACGATGACAGTTTGTTCATTGTTCGAAACTATGAAACGCCATGCAAGGTTCTCAGCCGCTTCCAAATTGGGAAGAAATGATTTGATACTGGGGTTTTTGACCGCGGGGCATAACACCAGCACAGATGGGCTTCTTCGATGAATAGTCGTAGATCAAGGAACTGAAGCTGATTCCCCATTGGTAATTCTTTTGTCAGTTCAAGGACAGGAAGACTTTTACAGAAGATCTTGAAGGTCAGAGGTAGCAGGTCAAAAAAAAAGGCCTGCTACCATATTGTCACGTTTTAGTGACGGCAGTCCAGCGGTCAGGAAGACACCAGAAATACTTGCAAACGAAGCTCTTTATTAGGGCTGACTTGCGCCCGCAAAAGAACTAAATCACTCGGTGGCGGCGTAAGCAACAAGCGTGCTCGTCAATCGTCGATCTACGAATGTCCGCTGCTCGCGGCATCGCTCAATTTAAAGCCGGCAAGGAAACTTCCAGATAGCAGGACAAGATCATCTACAGTAATCTGGAAAACCTAGATGCAGCCTTTCATGGCTGCGATCAATCGAGATTAGACTGGTCGCTTCTCGCGTCAAGAACAAAAATGATAACAGCCCTTTCCTGCAGCCTTGAGCGTGAGCGAACAAACACTACAATGATACGTGGCAATATTCATCGGCGCACTCGAAACTGGTAAAAAGAACTGTGGCCAGAGGCGCATTGAGGAGTGCCGTGAATAGATCCTGCATTCACCGTCAGCAGCAAAGCGTCCAGACACAGCTGACACGGTTACGAAGCTGGTTTCCCGGACGACCTCATCTGCAGCCTTGGCTTCAAGTTACTGAAAGACTTCCGGCGACCGAACACCAAGAAGCCCCAAAAAGTAGAGCGGAAGTTAGCCGTCATGCCATATGTCCACGGTGTCAGCCACGCACTAAAGAAAGTGGTGGGGCGAGCTGGTGTGGACTTAGTGTTCAATGCGCCCAGCAAATTATCCAAGTTGTGCAAAATGGTCAACCAAGGCGCTGAAAAAACAGCACGTTGTAAAACAAAGCACAAAGACAAATTCACCGAATGCGACAGTGATATAGTTTATCACTGTCGGAAAGAAAAGGTAATGTTAACTTATGATAAAGTTCGCATAGCTGGCCGCCTTTTTGCATGGGACGCAGAAAGCGACGACATGGTTGAGGTAAAGCCAAAAAACGACAAAGTATCCAGCCCGGATCGCAGAATCACGCGATCTCAGCTAAAGTAACCGTTCTGAACTTAAACGCGCGAAGTCTTATCAACAAAGTGGAATGCCTGGAAGCTTTGTTGATGGCACTGAGCCCGGACGTGGTCACTATATTCGAAACGTGGCTTCACTCAAACGTCTCAGATAATGAAGTTTTTCCACCAGGCTATGCTATTCTGCGCAAAGATAGAGCATCGAGAGGCGGGGGTGTGGCCATTATCTTGAGGGATGATATATCTTTCATGCCTATGCCTGATGTACCGAACGTAGAAAGTATTTGGTGCAAACTAAACATAGAAGGATACGTCCTGCACGTTGGCGCTGTCTATAGGCCACCAAACGCTGATCCCGAGTACCTGGTTCCTTTACTTGACTATATGCACCGGCACATATCAGGTGACAAAATTATTTTGGCTGGGGACTTTAATATTTCAGAACCGGACTGGAGCTCTCAAATACCGAAATCACTTTATAGTAATGCTCTCTCGGACATTATATTCGCATTTAACTTGATCCAACTTGTCCACACACCTACTCGCATTCAAGGGTCGTCCAGCTCGATACTCGATCTGGTTTTCGTTAGCGATTATTTTCCATCAACTGAAATAGACACCGAAATACTAGAAGGCTTGTCAGACCATAAGCTTGTGTTTTGCACTCTGCCTTTCCCTGTTCCTCTGGCTGTCAAAAAAGATAGATCGCCGATTTTAGCATTTGGAAAGGCAAATGACGCAGCCATTATGACATATCTCGTTCATGAATATGCCAATTTCCTTGAACTGTGTATGGATGGTTCGTCAACCATTGATCAGGTCTGGGCATGTTTTAAGGTTCACGTCAGGCATTGCATTGACAATTTCATTCCCACTGTAACTAAATGCACAAAGAAAAAGAATCCATGGATGACACGCGATGCTATCCACCTCAAGCGTAAAATCAAACGACTGAGAAAATCAAACAAAATACGCCCGATTCCAAACTACCTTACTCGCCTTCACTCTCTAACTAACTTATTAAACAGCAAAATAAAGTCTGCTAAACTGACTTATTGTAAAACCACACTTAATGGATTCATTAAAACAGCACCCAGCAAATTCTGGAGATATCTAAGTTCCCAACGCACAAGCAGCAAGGCAAAATCTACCGAAGGACTTGACGCTGACACCTTTAACATTCACTTTCAGTCAGTGTTCACACATGATAACAACTCCTCTGACCTTACCCCTGCATTCGAATGTAAGACCACGCTGTCAGGCACTCCTTCAATATCCGAGGCGGGAGTGGTTATGATGTTGTTAAACATGGATGATAAGAAATGTGATGGACCAGATGGAATCCCGAACAAATTTCTCAAGCGATATGCCGAGCCTATAAGTAAATACCTCTGCCTGATATATCAAAAATCAATTGGCGAGTGTAGCCTTCCTGCAGAGTGGAAAGTAGCGAAAGTAATTCCGGTACATAAATCTGGCAATATTTCATCTGCTGCTAATTACCGATCCATATAACTGACATGTACATGCTGTAAATTAGTGGAGCACATTATTTTGAAATTTCTGACAAATTTTGTTGAAGTCAATAACATACTCCACAGAAACCAACATGGATTTCGTAGTGGCTTGTCAACGACTACGCAACTAGTAGAAATTATGCATGATTTTGCGCAGTGCCTCAACAATCAGTCACAAATCGATGCCCTTTTCCTGGATCTGTCGAAGGCTTTTCACCGAGTCTCTCATGCTAAACTCCATTTTAAACTTAGAATTACATTTGGTGATGGACCACTCGTGCGATGGATTTATAGTTACCTCTCTGACCGTTATCAATTTGTACAACACGACCATCATGCCTCCAAGTTAGTACCTATTCTTTCAGGAGTACCTCAGGGTACAGTTTTAGCCCCGCTGTTGTTTCTACTTTTTATTAACGACATATCAAATGAAACCAAAGTAAAAATGCGACTATTCGCGGATGACTGCGTGCTGTACCAAGAAATAAAAGACTCTAATGACCAGGAAAAACTTAACAATGCTCTAGGAAAAATTGCAGAGTGGTGTAATAAATGGCAGATGATAATTAATTTCGAAAAAACGGTCTGTATGTCTATTACAAAGAAAAAGTGTAAATTAGATTATGTGTATTCTTGGAATAACATGAATATCCGTAGTGTGACCGAATATCGATGCTTGGGTGTAGTCATCACTTCTGACTTAAACTGGACTACGCATGTTCAAACCATAGCCAGCAAAGCATTGAACAAGTTATTTTTCCTTAAAAGGGCCCTTCGTCATTCTACATCCGATACAAAACTTCTTGCTTACGTCACTTTTATCCGTCCGGTCTTAGAATACGCCAACATAGCTTGGTTCCCCCACACTAAAAACAACATTAATACTCTCGAGATGGTGCAAAGGAAAGCCGTGCGCTTTATCTTCAACTGCTATGGCCGCATGCATTCAGCCACAGATCTTTTACGCACGGCAGGCCTTCACACGCTGACCAGCCGTGCCAAATTACACCGTTTAAAGTTTTTGTATCTACTTCTTAATAATGCATTAAAGATGTCTCCCACAGACTTTGTTCGTATAAACACTACACGAGGAACACGTCACAAGCATGCACTCACCCTTGAAGAATATTTCTGTCGCAATAATACTTTCCAACATTCTTTTTTTCCACAAGCTGTTCGAGATTGGAATCAATTGCATCCATCAGTCACAGCCCAGCGCACCATAGACAAATTTATTATCCTCGCTGAGAGTTCTGTACTTTCATTCCTCTCATCATAACCTTGCTCGTATTCTTGTATTTCAGCACTCTTCTTAGTGTATTTATTGTAATCAAGTGACATTATCAGTTTGATGACACGATTGCTTTATTTATTATTGCCATTTGTATTGCATGTTTTGCCTTTATTTTCTACCCTTAAAAAAATAGCACTGAACCTGTATTTGTATGTTTTGCCCTCTCCTGTAAAAATCCCAAGATGGGATTGACAGTATTCCGAAATAAATAAATAAATAAGATCCCCTTGTCATGCGGGGCGTCATATGTTGGGCAGTCAGGACGCTCCGTCAACATAGGTACGTCTCATGGAACACGTCGGCAACATCGAAAAAGGATATGGCAGCAAGCTAGCGGGACACGTGTCGGACTGTGAATGCATTCCACACTTTCGACGCTGCAAGATTGTGAGAAGATACCCCCGAAAGCTCATGCGAGAGATATACGAAGCGTTCATCATTCAGAAGAATCGTTCCACCTGCGTGAGCACACCATCACTACCGTTGACGAAAAAAAGAAATGAGTTATCTGGACAAGCAATGACGACAGAAGTGACAAAATGACTATTCCATGGCTTTCTTTGTATTTTTAGACGATACTTTATGTATTTATTGCAAGCAAAGCAGTAAATTCCTCAGTTGTCAGTCAGTGCTGTGTCTGTGTATTTCTCGACTTTGTCCTGTCCTTGCCCACTGTCTAAGTAGAAAAATGAACCAACTGGCCCCGCTACTTCCCACGACTCTTTCCGTTTTACTATATTTTTACTCTTTATGACTAGGGTTCAAGGCTATCGCGGGGCACTCCCTCCTCAGTTTTTTTTCCTCCGTGCGGGCTAGTATGCGTGTGCGAAAACGGAAGGCGCTGCGGTAAGCGCGCGCGCAACTAGCAGACGACGCGAGGAACTGGCTACCCCCACCCTTCGCCCGTCAGTCAGAACGACGCACCAATGGAGTGCCTTTAGTGAAAGTTTTAACCCGAAGGCTCGGGATCCAGAGCACAGGATGAGGACGTTTGCTTCTGGAAGGAACGAACGAACGGGCCTTGATTTCAATTTTTACAGCTTTTCGGGGTGCGCATGGCTTTCGCATTTTTAGTAACACTTGTTGTTGGGCTAGTTGGTAGGACATGCTTCTGAACGAACCAGCGCAAAAAACACAACGGACAAGAAAAAGGAGGAACACGACGGACAGGAGCGCTGATTGCAGAGGTTATCTTTTGCAGAGGTTATCTTCGATGACTCATCTATGCGGTGCCCTTGTTTTTGAAAAATGTCAAGGCCCTGGTCAGTTGCCGTTTAAGTTCTTCGCGAAGTTTTTAAAGATATTTCTCTTTTTTCAAGTGTGTTTTGCACATTGTTCTCTGGCATTCAAAACAGAGCTTTGGGTCGTGTACTGAAGCTGACACCCGTTTTCCGGTAGAACTATGTCAAATGGTATCGTTTCAATGGTCACGGTCTTCAGATTTAATGAAACGGAATTTACTGGGAGAACAATCTAGGAAGTCGTTTGGTGCACAGTTGTGCCGGACAATTAGCGCAGAACGTTAGGGACAACAGAAAGGACGATTACGTCGTCCGCCTATTGAATTAAGCTGCCTGAATCAGGTCCTTGTGGTGCCTTAGGCAACTGATTTCTTTTTCTTCAACCGTGTTGAAGTCTGTTTGACACAGACGCTATCATATTGATTAATTTCCATGGCTTCACTTAACTACCTTGCAAGTTGCACGCTACGTATACTGAAAAATATGCTTTCAAGCGCAGGACTGCTGTTACGGCATTCCAGGATGTGTTCAGTCGTATTGCTGCCCGCCATCCTCTCCACGTGCTTGATGTGCTTACTTAGTCTCCTTCCTGTATGGCCTGCGTACCGTTAACTGGAAGCCAGCGATGTAGAATAAATACCTCTCTTGGGTTCATCCCACGAAGCACTGGTGGTGACGCTTTGAGCAAGCCATGATCGTAGTATCAATGTTCACACTACAGCAAATTCTGGACCTTTCGACAGGCCCAGAAAAAAACCCTTCAATACCAGTCTTTTTTCTCGCCTCCGTCAAGTTGTGCGAGGTATCATGAGAATGCGGAACAACCGCTTCTTTAGGCCTCTTTTTCTTTGTGCATTTCACTTGGCTTACTCGCTGGTCAATCTATCCCTTTTATCAGGCTTTCGACATTTGACGTCAACACTGAGGGCTGGGATCCTGTGCTTGAAAGGCATTACACCTGACTGGCAAAGCTTGTAGGTGATGACGGGGACGAGGCGACATAGATTTAAAATGTTGATAAATGAGCTCGTAAGATATATATTTGCATTCGCGCGCGTTCCTTTATTCTACACATTAAACTCTTGTAGCCATCTCCCCGTCGTCACCTTGACGTCCTGCAAGTCTACGGATCTGGGATTTCGTATCCGGAAGAAGGTGCTCCCTGCCGCAGTCTCACCTCGGTTTATTTAACGCAGAGCATCGCCCTGAGTGTAAACTTCAGTGGTCAGAATTCCGACGACAGTGCCTGTTGTACAAGAATCTGCTTTGGCTCCGGATACTCGTAGAACCGTCCAGTGCGTTGGCGCAGTAGTGCCAATTGTGCGCGATCAACCCTTCACCCCCCGAGTTTCTACGTTAGCGCGTGCTTTCAGTTCTCCAGCAATATGTACCGGATAAATCCGATGCCCTAGCAACAAGCGCCCACACGTTGGGGGCCCTAACGATTGTGAAGGATCTTCAAAGGGTGATCAACTTCGGTGCAATGCTTGTCGTCACAAAACCACAAAAATCGCCTGCTGAATTCTTCAACTCATCATCATCATCAACCTGACTACGCACACTGCAGGGCAAAGGCCTCTCCCATGTCCCTCCAATTAACTCTGTCCTTTGCCAGTTGCGGCTACCGTATGTATCCCCGCAAACTTCTTAATCTCATCCGCCCACCTAACACTCTGCCGCCCCCTGCTACGCTTGCCTTCTCTTGGAATCCACTCCGTTACCCGTAATTAGGACCAGCCGTTATCCTGCCTTCGCATTACATGCCCTTCCCAAGCCCACTTCTTCCTCTTGATTTCGACTAGGATGTCATAAACCCGTGTTTGTTCTCTCACCCACTCCGGCCGCTACCGGTCTCTTAACGTTACACCCATCATTTTTCTTTCCATAGCTCGCTGCGTTGTCCTTAACTTAAGCTGAACCCTCTCTGTTAGCCTGCACGTTTCTGCCCCACAGGTGAGTACCGGTAAGATACCGCTGTTGTATACTTTTCTCCTGAGGGATATTTGTAAGACTGCCATTCATGATCTGAGAGAACCTGCCATATGCGCTCAACTATGACCAGGCAAGTTTCACGACGTTCGGCGACTGATGCTGAAAGGTGCACCTCCGAAGCTGCTGGCGTCCTCTCACGGCACAGCTCAACACGTTGCTCGATACCTGCGGAAAGACTGTTGGTTACTCGAAAGAAAACAGTGAGGCCGTTGCACCGGCCGATAAAGATCGATATTAAAGCGGAAGCCTTTAATGCCTCATCGTTGTAAGCAGGAGCTGTCGACAAGAAATGTCACGCTTTTCAGTTGGTCGAAACGGTCGTAACGTCACAGTGCGCGAATTTCAAACGGGGCGAATTGTACTTTGGTTACTAACCACGCAACCAATTAAAGGGATCGTATAGTGATGCTCCAAGTAAGTTTGAGTTTAGTTAATTGCTTACTTCACCAATTAGTCCAATTAACCTTTCTAGTCAGACCAGATAAATAAATAAAACCGAGTAAGAAATTGGCCGAGCTTGGGAATCGAACCCCGGTCTCCGGAGTGCGAGTCGAGTACGCTACCACACCGCCATGCCAGCTCGATGGTTTGGAATGAACAAAGGCGCGTCTAGTGAATACGGTGTCTTCGTTCACTCCCATCTTCCTCCCTTCCCTTTACGGCGAGGTTGAGGTGTGCACCGAGATATGCGAGACAGATACATTTCCTTTCCTCAAAAACCAATTTACTGACGAGCAAGGCGTATTTGTCCGCGTTTCAGATTGGTCCAAATTGTCGTGATGTCACCACGCGCGAATTTTGACGGGTGTCCACCGAAATATGTGAGACAGTTACTGCGCAACTTTCTTTCGTCAAATACTATCTTCGACTAGTGTCTACTGAGATATGCGAGACAGTTAATGCGTAATTTCCTTTCCTCAAATACAATTTTCATTTTCTTCATTACGGCCCCTCTTTCTTCTTTCACTCACACTTCCTCCGTTCCTGTATCGTGCAGCTCAGGTGTCACCGAGACGACAGAGAATTACTGCGCCATTTACTTTCCTTAAAAAGCGTTGCGTTCAAAGGGCAAGGCGTCGCGCCGAACGGGTGGTGGCGTTCAATGGACTCAGTGGCAGCGCTACAACACGCTGTCGCGTTCCACTCTTAAAGGCGAAGCTTAAGCGTCATTAATTGGCAGTTAATTAATGCACCAACAAAATGTGAAGTGAACAATCGCGTAGCAGAATGCAGCACTCAGGCTTTCGCCTTTCAGCACTTTAGCCGCTAAAGTTCCTCGTAATTTTTTCCTTCGGCATGGCCAGAGAATGCCTCGTCAGAAAGCATCATCTAAAGGCCTCGGAAGCGGTGCACGTAGATTTTGAAGAGCGTAGCGAATTGTCTTTGCAGAAAGTGAGCACCAAAGCCAAAAAAGTTGAACGAGATGCTTTACCTGGAGGTGCTATTTCTCTCTGGTGACAAAAAGGCAAAGCTTCTTCTGGAAATATTTTTAAGCGCGAAACATTCATGAATATTCTTTCGGAACGGGGGTTTTGGGGTCATGCAGTAGCGATGTTTCTACAGTAAAGTTGAAGGTGCCAGAGATCGAAGGCCCATAGGGTGAAAAATTCGAATGACGCTACTGGTTTTCAGAATGCAGTAGCGCTCGAATATGCTAGCTCTGTCAGTTGGTATAAAGGAATTACACTATCCTAGACCCTAAGAAAGTCGACTTATGATCGTCCAGGATTGCGTTGACAGGCATGGTGCAGCAGCGTTTCAAAACAGCTTTTTGATATCTAAGGATACGTTCTTTGAGTTACTTTCCATGTATCTGATGTCTGCACATGCACAGGCGGATTAACAAGGCCATCATTTAAAAAGAAAGAATCTGCATGGGTTTTCGTATAGCACTATTTCACAGTGATATTTCAATATCAGCACGTACCAAAACACTTTTCCACTGTTTTCAAGGTACTGGCGCTCTAAAAGATTTTTTTGCTGATTTTATTGCTTTGTATGACTATGGCAACCAATGCTTCTCTGTAAGTGTAAGCAAGCATCTTGTGACGTTTTCGAAGTGCCTTAAGCCTTCAGAACTGACGCTTGAAGTAACGAAAAATTGATTTCAAGAGGATTTTACATCAAGGGTGAAATTTTTTAACACAACACGAATATTAGGCCTTCGAGCCCAGATCCAGAAAACCATTGCTCTCTTTCCACTCTGTGCACTCCGAGCTCATCATGAGAGGAATTATAAAGTGGTGCGTTACCAACGCTCTCAATAAATTCTGCCCACACATGGTAGGATTCAACTTTGTTAATTAGGCGGAGCGACATTCTAGCGCAGGGTAACAGTCTTCCCAGTCGGCGTCAGTTGCTGAAAGCTGCTAAAAGGAATTAACCGACCAGTGAATAAGCCAAGTGAATTGACATAGACCGAAAGTGCAGGATGTACTGTATTTTGATCGCATCTCGCACAACTTGAACAAAGTGGCTAACAGGGTGCGTATGGCAATACTTTTTTCTGCACGTGGAAAACTTTCCAAATTCTTCGGAGGAGTAATCCATCGATGGCTCAAAGAGACACCAACAGCGCTCCGTGGATTCCACCCAAGATGAGATTGTACATCGCCGGCTTGTCAACACAAGATGCCTTCTTACTCATCGGAGAAAAAGTACACACCAACATTCCAAGAGCCGGGGAACATGTAATCATGGCTATCGACTTGAAGGGAGCCGTAACCAACGTGTCCCACGAAGCCATCCTCAAAGAGGTAGCCAACATAAATTGTGGCAGCCGCATTTTCCAACAAGTGAATCGCTTCTTGTCCAATCGCACGGCAACAACTGGAATGGACGAGGCGAGACGGGATCGTATAGACAAGCCAAACAAAGGCATGCCCCAAGGATTGATCCTCTCCCCACTCCTATTCAACATCGCCGTGATAAGAGTCACTCGAGCTCTACAGGAAATCCCTGACATCGGATTCACACTTTATACCGATGATATAGTTGTTTGGAGAAGCAAATGTTCTCTGACGGAGACAGAACTGCGAATGGCGGCAACCTGCGTCTAGGAAGCAGCCAGGAGGTACGGGCTCAAGTGCGCTCCGGAGAAATCGGACATCATCCATATAAAGGATTACAACTACAGGACTACTGACCCCATTAACATTATACTTAAAGGAGAGCAAGTACAGGAAGTACGGCTCTTCATAATTCTAGATCTGTGGTTGCAAAGCGACAGGAAAGCCACGCACGCATCATACTACTTGGTAGCGGCGGCGGCGACAGAGGCTGTTGGCTCATACGCATCTTCTGCTATTCACAGGAATCGTCGATCACTGCTGTGCACGTTATCACCTGTCCCACCGACCGACCGACTGCTTTGGCATCGCTGAAGAAACTGCCATGCGCAATACCGACGCTTCCAAGCTTCACCGCCAGGCCCCAGAAAAGATATAAAAGCCCCGGAACAAGCCCCAGCCAGCACTTGGTAGCGGCGGCGGCGACAGAGGCTGTTGGCTCATACGCATCTTCTGCTATTCACAGGTCTGATTTATTGCTGTTTATTAGCCCCAATAATCTTGCTTGTTGCTGTTGCCGCTGCCAAGTGCGTTTGAGTCAAGTGTGTTTGAAAATATGCCGCGGGAACTTGAAAAGTTGCGGGATGAACTGAGAGATGAATTTCAGAAGGGCATTGCTGCATTGCGAAGCGCAATCGAAAGAGATTTCCGCAAAGACCATCGAGAACTGACTACAAGCGTCGAATATTGTAGCTCCCAGTTTGATGATCTGAAGGCTGAATACTCTGCTCTAAAAGAGGAGAACAAGGCGCTGAAAGCTGAAAATGCAGCACTGTCCACTGAGCAGGTTTCTTTGAAAAAACTGCTAACTAGCTATGAACAGCGCCTAACTGAGCTTGAACAATATTCAAGGCAAAAAAATGTGGAAATCAAGGGTCTTCCTTTTGATCAGAACGAACATCTGCCTGAGATACTTCTGAAAGTTGGCGAAGCTATCAAGGAACCGATAACAATGCAGGATATAGAAGTTTGTCATCGTGTCCCGACAAAGAATAACCCATGCCCAAACATTATCGTACAATTCCGAAATCGGTCAAAGCGTGATGCTGTACTTGATAAAGCCCGACAATCAAAGATTACCACTGACAGTCTTCACCTTGAAACAGTTGCACAGGCAAGCGTTGCCGATGGCAATTCTAACTCCGAAGGTGATTCAAACGGCAGCCTGTCTCGGACTCGTGCAGCAATTTATGTTAACGAGCACCTTTGCCCCACATTGAAAAAACTGCTGGGAATGACTGTCACTCGAAAAAAGGAGAAAAAATGGAAATTCGTCTGGACGAGAAATGGACGCATTTTCGCGAGAAAGGATGAATCGTCCGATGCGATCCGCATTGCCTGTGTAGGTGACCTAGATAAAATAGTTTAAGGAAAGTACGTTTCCCTTTGATTTTGTTTCACTTCATCATGGCCACGCAGCTCTTCTTGCCCGCTGATGTTTCTAATTTACATTCGAAAAACAAAAATGTCACTTCTTTCTTTCATTTGAATGCTCAGTCATTACGCAACAAAGAAGATGAGGTCTTTACTTTTCTCAAGTCGCTAAAATTCTCATTTGACGTAATTATGATAACAGAAACTTGGTATCGAGATGATGAAGAAGTTCTAACCCTCGACGATCACAATACATTTTCCCAGCATCGAGTTAATAAGAAAGGAGGTGGTGTGATGTTAATGTTAAACAAATCTTTTAATGACAGTGTTATTTCTCGCTTCTCCATGGTAGTGGACGACTATGAAATACTTTCTTATAGCTGTGGCTCAAATGTGTTTTCAGTGGTTTATCGTCCTCCCGGTGGAAATGTGTCTTCTTTTCTTTTGTTTCTTGACGATTTTTTGTCCTGGATAACTGACAATGGGCTGAACCTGATATTAGGTGGCGACATCAATATAGATTCTTTAACTTTATCTCATGAACAGCGTGAATTAAATATGGTTTTGGATTGTAACGGTTTTCGAAACGTCATCTTGGAGCCAACAAGAATGCATGCAGGCTCATCTATCGATGTTTTTATCACCAATGTTCAGTGTACATTCACACAATCTGGTGTAATCTGTGCTCAACTGAGTGATCACTTACCAATTTTTCTCTTTGCTGATCGTGTGAACAAGCGTCAACGAAAGAAGCAAATAGTTCAAACATACCAAACGATAAACCCAGATACCTTAGAACTATTCAGAGCCAAACTTAAGGAAGTGTCCTGGAAGTGCGTGTACGAAATTAATGATCCAGATCTAGCGTACGATAGTTTCGTAAAGATAATTACAAGCATATATTTAGAGTGTTTTCCTGAAAGAACTTGCAAAAAGCCAAGGAAAGCTCGTAAACCGTGGATCAACAGAGACTGCCTCGAAATGATAACAAAGAAAAACAAACTCTACAGCCGTTTCCTTTCTTCAAGAGCTCCCGATGACCTTAAAGCTTTTAAAAATTTTAGAAACCAGGTAACATCATTTCTTCGCCAAGCAAAGAAAGACTACATGAATAAGCTATTCAACTCCAATACAGTAAGACGAAGCGATCTTGTTTGGAAGGAAATTAACAATATCTTAAACCCTCAAAGAGACCCCCAAACTTGTACATCGATCACAATAGGCGACTGTGCGTTATCCGGAAGGCAGCTGGCCAATCGCTTCAACGATCACTTTGTTTCACTTGTCAGGAGTGCTCATGATCAACGCTCTGCAGAATATCTAAAATTCCGTACCCCTGAAACTGCCTTTCTGTCCCCGACAGATAAGCATGAGATTCAAAGTCACTTCGCAACCCTTCGTAATAGCAGGTCTCGTGATATAGATGGCTTCCAGGTGCAACCCTTTAAATATGTCATTGATATTATCAGCCAAGTATTAGAGTACATATTCAATATCTGCCTAGAAAAAGGAGTATTTCCAAAGCGGATGCAAATGGCTAGGGTTTCTGTTATCTATAAAAGCGGTGACAGAAACGACCTCTCTAACTATCGTCCAATATCGATACTTCCCGTCTTCTCAAAATGTCTAGAAAAGGTGATGTTTAAACGTATTGCTAGCTTTAGTAAAAAACACAACCTAATAACTACATGTCAGCATGGTTTCAGAGAAGGCAGGTCGACAGAGAGCGCCCTTCTTGTGCAGAAAGAATTAATACTGGAATCATTTGAAAAGAGGGAGCTTGTTCTGGGCATTTTCGTTGATTTTTCAAAAGCGTTCGACCGGATCAACTATGAGACTTTAATAGCCAAGCTAGACATATACGGTTTTCGGGGCGTCTTTCTTCAGTTAATCCGATCTTACTTAACCTTCCGTTGTCAGCAGGTCAAGATTGACAATCAGCTTTCCGATATACAGCCTCTACGAGCTGGTGTTCCTCAAGGCAGCATATTGGGTCCACTGCTATTTAATCTTTACATAAATGATGTTACTAGTCTAGATAACCAATGCACATTTATAATGTATGCTGATGACACCAGCCTATTTTTTAAATCAACTAATGTATATGATCTCTTTGGGCAGGCGAATCAGTGTTTGCTTTCCCTCCATGAATGGACAGCCATTAACTCCTTGGAAATGAATACCAAAAAAACAAAAGCAATGCTTTTCCGTCCCAGAAATAGGATCATTGATTTCCTGGGATATTCGCTGTGGCTAGGTTCGGTAAAAATTGAGCTTGTCTCGGAATTTAAAAGTCTTGGAGTGTATTTCAATGAACATTTATCATGGAATAAACATATAGATACTACGATTAACAAAATAGCTAAGGTAGTGGGTATTCTTTCCAGGCTTCGGTATTGTTTACCGCAATGTGTAAAAAAAATTATCTTTCAGTCCCTATTTTCTTCTGTTATAGGATACTGCTTTTTGGTTTGGGGGACCACCACCTTTTCGAATGTTAGCAAGCTTCACAGATTACAAAAACGAGCCCTTAGAATCATCGTCAACGTTTCTCGAGACGCACCAACAGAAGCGATTTTTCGTAAAATGAATATAATTCCTATCCCGCAGCAATATAAACAAACCTTATTAAGGCGCTACAGGACTACAGCCAAAAACACAGCTATCTTCTTCAAGGAACTCTACAGACTTGAACGCAAGTCTCACAATTACAGCACTCGTACAAAAAATCATTTCGTCATTCCACAAACCCGAACAAATTACGGACGGCAGAGCATTAGTTACACCTTGCCTCTTCTTCTAAACACAATCCAATAGTTATAGTGTGCAGATAACACTATTATTATTTTTATTACCTCACTGAAAGTGTGCATTTCTGTAATTATGTTTTCCACACTGCGTGTATGTTTTTTCTTCTTTGCCGCAATCCTATGTCACCTTTTCTACAGTCTTTAGTTAAACATTATGTGAAAGTGCCATTTCGCCCTGTTGTTTGTGTTAAAAATATTTTTCATTGCATAGTCCACTCTTACGCCGAAGTTACCAAGTTTTTGTACGGGGCGCAGCCCCTCGTCAAGCCTTTAATAGGCTTTTTGGCTGCGCCCCTAGCATCCTTGTGATGTTGAAAATAAAGATGACTTGACTACTGAACACGTCGAGCACTCAAGTCACAAGAATGTCTAAGAGCACTTGCTGCTTGGCTAGTTGGTTTTGGTTTATAATTAAATAGTTTTAAGGCGCAAAAAACAGACAAGGCACATACGTAGGTGACAGGACAAAGCGCCAACTTCCAACTGATTTTACTGCATGTACGAAACGTACTTGTATAGCTTGTCGTCACATGCGCAGGTGGGTCACCTAAAGCTCAGGAACGACATGATAAGGCGTGCCCCAGGAATTTCTTTTCACTCTTATACAATACAACTGATGTGTCGCTCACGCACAAGTTGCCTTTCTTTTTGATAAAAAACGCTTCTATCACCTTCCTAGCATTAGTATCATTGCTTTTGCACAGAATGCGCACATAAGTGAAGCATACCTCACAATTGCGGGACGGGCACTTATTAATGTGCTTAGTTAGATGTGTGCCTTCCTTTTTCTGCTCTACGTTTCTCTCATGTTCCCTCGTTCGCTTATTCAGGCACCTGCCCGTCTTACTTATGTAGGAGCGCCCGCAAGACAGGGGATTTCGTAGACAACCACAAGAATGATACGCAGAGTGGCAAGGACACGAAAAAGAATGAGAGAGGAAGAAAAGATCAGACTAGTGCAGGCACTGGTCATAAGCAGAGTGTCATACGGCCTACTGTTCGTCCCTCACCTCAAGGAAGAACTAAGCAAACTCACCGCAATGATCAGTACAGCATACAAGAACGCCCTGGGTCTATCACCCTACACAGAAAACGACAGACATTAGGCATTCGCAACATCTTGGAATAGGTACACGAAGCCGTCCTGCTATCTTAGAGAGCGCCTTCTCAGAGCAGAGACAGGCAGGCACATATTCACTGAAGTAGGTTATCCTGCAGACCTGCAGCTTACTCAGTGCACAATGAATCTATCACCAGAATACAGGGAGTGGGTGCACGTAACTCCAATACCGAAGAATATGTGAGCCTACACAAGCGAAGCTAGAAGAAAATCCCGGATAGACTACATTCACCAAACAGTGGGACGGTGCGCTACGGCAGTATACGTAGACGCAGCTATGTACCCATACAAGTCAAGACTTACAGCAGTGGCGGCCGTAGTGAATGCTAATCACCAAGAAATCACGAGTATTACAGTCATAGAACTTGCAGACACGGAGGCAGAAACCGCAGCGATTGCACGAGCCATTCATCATGGGGATGCCACGAACCGAGAACAACACAGAATCACAGACTCGCAGGCGTCATTCAGGCTCCTCTTAGAAGGACGAGTGCATAAGAGGCTGCACAAATAAGTGAACTGGAGTAGCTCCTCTGACCCATCGCACAAACCAAATCACCTGAATACCAGCGCACTGGGGACTCGAGGGCAACGAAGTCGTGGATAGCATAGCTCGAGGACATACAAACCAAGCTCGCTACACACCGAATCACGCCTCCCAACTGGACATCACACCAATACCTTACAGCGTACAACACAAGCTTAGAATAATTTCGGTCAATTCGTCAACTCCTCCCACCACCATACAAGAGGCCGAAAGCAAAGGAGGCTGGGAACTGGACGCAACTCCAAACCAACAATTTCTAAGTTTAGATAAATATCGCATAATATTCCCTGAACACTAAACATGCCCGTGGTGAGACGAGGGACCCACAGCACACCACATCACGTGGGGCTGCATGGGCGAAAAACCAGACAATCTGCAAACGCACTACACGAAGGAACAGTGGGAGGCCCCTCTATCCAGCTCTGATCTGACGATCCAGCGTGACCTGTTATGGAAGGCAAGAGAGGCAGCCAAGACCACTGCAGCCCTTTAATACGGCCGCCATCTGCAGCAGACCTCGTCATTATTTAATTATCAATAAATGCTTTCTACTTCTACTATGGTAAACGGCACATAGGCCAGAGAGGGATGTGCCTAATGAGAGGTTAACGGACCATGCCAAAGATATGTAAAGGATGGGAGGTAGCAATGTGATTGAGCGCGTTTGGAAATACCGTAGCAGGCATCCAGCGCTTTAAAAACGTGCTGGTTTGAGCAATGTATTATCAACTTTGAAGGGAAATAATCGATGGCATTGAAACTGAAAATGCTGGTAGCAGTTATGTGAGGAAGGGGTAAATATCGCTCACAAAAAAGGAAGCAATTATCTTAGACACCACTAGGACCAGATTTTTGAAACTCCCTGTGGACAGAGGATTTATAATGCTCTTTGTAATGCTTTAATAATGTATTTCCTTTATATTTCAAATAACGATTTCTGTATGCATGCAGGTGGTCTATCAATAATATCTGAAGGTTTATTAGAGCTGTGTTCTGTCACCTTCAGTTCTGCTGCTCCCTTCATTCTCCGCTAAAAGTCAGACATTTCTTGTCAACGCTTTATGCTTTGCTTTGCTTTGGACATTTCGAGAGTGTGTTTGCTCAAATGATATTGTTAGGTGTACGCTACGTAAGTTTGATCGGGCGCACTAGTTTATGTGCTTTGTATGGCCAGCTTTCTTTTAGGCATGCCATGACTAGTCAGACACTGCTATGCGATTTCGACAGCACCCTAGAGATGTGTAAAATTGGTCGCCAAATAAGGATTTTAATTTCAACTTTATCAACTGAGCCGTGTCTAATTTTTCTGCCCCTGCTGTGGTAAAGATACTAACCTAGCAGATAGGTGGGCCTCAAACATGAAAGCCAATATCCTGCAATGATACTCGCTATATCACATGCACTTTCCTCCTTTTCGCAGGAAGTGCCACAAACGGGCCAAAGGGCGACACATTCACAAAACTGCTCCGGTACGGCGCTGCTTCATTCGAACTAGACCCCCTGGCCCTACCTGACCAGATGGTGGATTTCTCGTTTTTCGGCCGAGTGGTGCTGGTCGAGGGATCCCTGAGAGGTTTGCGATCACTGAGGCGGACAGGAGCGAACTTCGTCTGGGCAGACGAAGGCACGCTGGGCGTCAACGTGGACATCGGAGCCGAACGACTTGGCGTGAACTACACGGCACTGGTGACGCCTGTCGGAATAGGCCACATGGTGGTCTACCTGTACGCCGCGGTGAACGCCGCAAGGGTATCACTGCAGATCAACGAGTGAGTATCAGGGGAAAGCTTTTCCACTACGTCACACAATTCAAAAACTGTTCAAGGTGGAGGTAAGCCACATAATTCCAGTGCTTGAAGTTCTCCTTTGATTTAAGATTGCAACCAGTTGACGCAGATCTGTATGTATGTATGTATGTATGTATGTATGTATGTATGTATGTATGTATGTATGTATGTATGTATGTATGTATGTATGTATGTATGTATGTATGTATGTATGTATGTGTGTGTGTGTGTGTGTGTGTATGTATGTATGTATGTATGTATGTATGTATGTATGTATGTATGTATGTATGTATGTATGTATGTATGTATGTATGTATGTATGTATGTATGTACGTGTGTACGTATGTATGTATGTATGCATGTATGCATGTATGCATGTATGTATGTATGTATGTATGTATGTATGGATCATCATCATCAGCCTGACTACACCCACTGCAGGGCAAAGGCCTCTACCATGTCTCTCCAATTAACCCTGTCCTTTGTCAGTTGCCGCCACTGTATCCCCGCAAACTTCTTAATCTCATCCGCCCACCTAACTTTCTGCCGTCCCCTGATACGTTTGCTTTCTCTTGGAATCCATTCCGTTACCCTTAAGGACCAGCGGTTATCTTGCCTTCGCATTACATGCCCTGCCCAAGCCCATTTCTTCCTCTTCATTTCAACTAAGATGTCATTAACCCGCGTTTGTTCCCTCACCCACAACGCCCGCTTCCGATCTCTTAACGTTACACCTATCATTCTTTCCATAGCTCGCTGCATTGTCCTTAACTTAAGGTGAACCCTCTTTGTTAGCCTCCACGTTTCTGCCCAGAGTCTAAGAACTGATACTCTCTATTATAGAGTATACCGGCTACTGAACTCTCTTTAGCAGCAGTTTACTCAGCGCAAATTTCCGAAGGAGTGAAACGCCTCCTTCGGTAAAGAGTAAAACTGCGAGTGCACTCAATCTAGGGCCTGAGGGAGTTGGAGGTTGTTTATTTTCTTAGCTTTTGTACTGCAGCGGAGCGATATATATAGTGACCTGTGACTCGCATCTCATGCAAACTTGTGATAAGCAAGAACAACCAAACAAGAAAGTGCGCTGTGCTCCGCCTACAGAGCCAGACCTTGCACATAACCGATACGTGCAGTGTACACTTTGGAGATTATTGCGTTGCATTCATACAGGATATTTGATTTGATTTCAATGAATTTTGGTCAAATGTTTAGGGGAATCCTCCAAGGTGGAGTAGATTTGTAATAAGGGAGTAATTACTCATTGGCATCCACCCAAGCGCAGCCATACGGCTACAAAGGAAAGCTATACAGCTTGAATTTTATGTCCCAAAGCGATTGCACTGACATCGCGACATCCCAAAGCGAAGTACACTAACATCGCGCAGTGAATGAGGCTTTGGCGTTTCGCTTTCATCGAAATGCGACCGCCACGGGGTTCTGAATAGTGTATACCATTCAGCGAAGTCATGCACTCCCGTAGAATGCGTATAAGGAGAGACTGTCATGGTAACAGTCGCAATTGATCCTAAACATTAGTTTATTGCTGTGTGAATATATGTTATGCCCTTCGAAACCGCCATTCACATTTTGCAACATCTATTTCAACACAGCGACCTCCAAGGAAAAGCGGTTCGCAGAAACGAGCGATGCTTCTGTTAAAAGAAAACACTTCTGTCAGATCCCGTAAACCTTCGCGGTCGACAGCGAAACATTAGTCCAACCACTTTATATTGCATTGTTACTACGGTATGAATACTCGACGAGTGCTCCAGGGAAGCTACACATCATTTTAATACGAATAATAGTGCATCAGGACACCAGTTCACTCGTCCGCGAAGGCGAGTTAACGTACCGTGCACCATGAAATTGCTCTCGAGTAAAGATTTTTCGTGGCTTTCAGATGTTGCCTTTAGTGTTTCATCATTTACTGAGCTGTATCAACTCTAACCAGCCAGTGACCTACGAATTTGGAGAACACAACTCGCGACATATACGCACGAAACTTCCGCTGAACACAAAATGTAAGCATATATAACTATTCAAAAGCTGTACCACTCGTCGAAAACTTAGCGCTTGATTGTTAATGGCTGTCTCTCGCAACCAGTCCCAATTCAGTCTTCGGTGAAACGAGGGTGCCCACTGTCTCCGCTCCTGTTCGCATTATACTTGGAGCCACTTGGAGTAGAGCTGTCAATGGTTTCCGAATAATGGGCCACGAACTGAAGGTATTGGCTTATGCAGATGACCTTGCGTTTTTGTGTACTGATAAGCCAAGCATCGATGAGGTTATTCGTTTAACGGAGGACTTTGGTTCGGTGTCAGGAAGTCGGATTAATCGCTCTAAGAGTTGCGGTATTTGGTTTGGTAGCTGGGGTACGACACCTGCTGAATATGCTGGTATAACATGGACATGCAGGCCACCAAAGTACCTTGGCGTCCCTTATAGTGCCTATAAGCATAGCGCAGATTATTGGAAAGACCGCGTGTCAACTCTTCAGCGCTATGCTCAAACGTTTGTCCCCCATGGCCTCTCAATTTTTGGCACGGCGACCGCCTGTAATCTGTTTCTCGCCACTAAAATATATTATGTACTGCAAATTATTCATTGCGCAAGACTTCCTATCCAGCGTTTTCACAGGGTTTTCGCTACTTTTGTGTGGGATTCGTCTTTTGAATCCATGAGGAGTGATGACCTTTTTCGGCCTGTAAGCGCTGGCGGCCTTGGTCTAATTCACCTGTATGTACGACAGATAGAGTCACGTTTCATGTTTTTCCGTGACACTACACACCCAATAGTACGTTCATTCCTGCAAACAAATTTAGTTCATGTTTTACCCAAACTCATTGTGTCTTCCAATGTTTGTGACCGACCGTGTTTGTGGGGCATAATCAAGAGGTGTATTTGGCTGTCCGTTTCCTACTTGTTCGTTTTTCTCCTGAGTTCCTTTTTTTAGTGTCGAGGAAAAAGTTGTATAAGGATTTGATTAGTATACTCTTCCCTCCGCCCATGTACCGCTCTCTGTATTTTGGTTTACCGGGGCATGACGTACTCAAAAGAGTAGGTAAGATGCCAGTCTCGCCGTGTACAAAGACCTTTTTCTTTAAGTTACACACCGGTACGTTGCCCGTTAGAACATGGTAAGAGAAAAAGGGCATTTTTGTGTCTACCGTTAATTGCCGCCTTTGTGATGAACCAGAAACAATTGAGCATTGTTTCATCAGTTGCAAAGATGCAGTACTCTTCTGGGATATCTTGCAACGCACATTTAAAAAAAGAATTCATCTGACTCCACATTCTGTTCGCTATCTCACTGCGCTGGCATTTGTTGATGAACCCCTGGACATGTTCTTTCTGATTGGACTGCACAGCCTTTGGAAAACTCGCATGATGGACAGACACTGTGCCTGTTGTGTCTACAAAGGATCACTTCAGTGGAATGGTTGTTCATCTAAGAGACGTGTATGCCCCGACTGAGTACGAACCGGAGTGGCACTCACTATTAGTGATGTGCTCTGCATTGCCCCTTTTCTAGTGCATGGTCTTTTCAACATGTATTGTTTAACAGTTTTCATAATGGCTTGTATATAGTTCAGGTACAGAGAACATTACATCACTGTAATAAATACCATGTTGAAAAAAAAAGCAAACTTAGGCGAGAGGTCGCGCACTCGGCTCGCAATGCAGATCTGCGGTTCGAATCCTCGCTCCGGCGCAGCTTATTTTTTTCCCCAGCCATTCGTAATAAAGGAGTGTCTCTACTCCTGCAGAGGGAGTGCGCCTTGCAGGAGTGCGGCGACTCTGGAAAAAGGAGTGAAATATGGGACAAGCGCATACTCCATCGAAAGCAGTTCCCCGCACTCCTTTAGTTCTTAGAGTGCATAGGGGAGTACCGGTAAGATACAGCTGTTGTAAACTTTCCTGTTGAGGGATATTGGTAAACTGCCATTCATGATCTGAGAGAACCTGGCATATGCGCTCCACCCCACTCTAATATTTTCAGTTATTTCCCTCTCATGATTCGGATCAGCGGTCACTAGCTGCCCTAAGTAGACATATTCTCTTACTACTTCTAGCACCTCGCTACCAATTGTCAACTGCTGCTCCCTTTCAAAGCTCCCAGCGCAACTCACGCTGAGGAGGTAGCCATCGCCCTGGCGGCCTCTCACCCTCAGACGCAATATATCCTCTCAGACTCGCAAGGAGCTTGTCGAAATTACGAGCTGGGTTGGGTCTCCCTCACAGCTTATCGAATACTTCGGAACGCGGCACGGGACCGAGATCCTACGCTCCGCTACTTAGTCTGGACTCCGGGCCACCAAGGCCTACCAGGTAACGAGGCTGCAGACGCAGCCGCCCGCGCACTCACTTCCCGGGCCCCTGGCGATGACCTTACCGATTCGGATCTGGACAGCGAACCCCTTTTAAAATTTCAAAATATAGTCAATCACTATCAAGACTCTCACCGCAAGTACCCGACCACCCTCACGGGGCTGGGAAAAGCAGGTGAGCGTCTTTTTATAAGACTTTTTACAAATACATTGCTGTGCCCGGCAGTCATGAAACACTTCGACCCCTCCTTTTCCGGCCTCTGCCCATACTGTACGGAGGTGGCTGACAGCTACCATATGGTGTGGGCATGCCAGAAAAATCCTTCCCTCACCCCCCACCCCAGCCCAACCCGAGAGGACTGGGAGGCGGCCCTGCTCGGCTGCCACGACCTTCCGGCCCAACAGGCCATGGTCCGGCGTACCCGAGCGGCGGTAGAGTCAAATGGGGTCCCGGAATAGGGACCGCACCTAGTATTTTGAGGGGGGTGGCGCACTAGAGGCCACCTTCCAAACTACCTCTCTGTGTAACCTGTAATAAATGCTTTTCACCACCCCCACCCTTGCTAATTTCGTTTAATTGCGTACAAATTGCACTCGATGGCAAGTTTCTTAACGCAACGCTGAAAACTAATCTGTGATTTGCCGAGGGTGTGCATACAGCAGGAAAAAAAATCGCCAAAGGTTAACAGTCAAGCGCCCGGCGACGATATAAAGCGCAGGCGCTGGGATCGGCGTTACCAGCCCGCGATAGAGGAAAATAAAGATGGACAGCGCGTGCACGGAGCACACGCACGGTACGGGCTGTTCGGACCCCCCGGTGTTCCTCTCCCGTGTGCTTTCCTTTTGCCTTTACTACCTACAGGTGAATACCAACCTTTACCTCCCGATTCTTGGCCGATCCCCCAGTGTGGGTATGTGCCATTCTGTCAAAGGCTACAACAACAACAACAACAACTAGAAGCCTGCCACGCTGGTCATCTTGCTCTGGTGCTCCGCTGCGACCCCGCAAATCTTCAACAGTGGTGACTCGGGCCTAAGACATGACTGACACCAGCAACCTACCGCCCTCAGGCGACCTTCCGCCCGACGCTACCTTGCGCCGCAGTCCACCCGCCTCGTCTTGGCTGCTGCGAGCAACTTGGCCCTTGACAGCCTCGCCCAGCTCGCTGATCGAGTCCACGACGCGACTTCTCCTTCCGTCGCCGCCCTCTCTTCTCCACCGGAGACCTCCGTCATTTCACGGTTAGAGGCCCGGATCGATCAGCTGGCCGCTTCTATCGATGCCCTTCGGACGTCCTCTCATGCCCCGCACGGTTTATCCTCAACACCTCGCCGCCGTTCGTCTTCACCGAGTGGTCCGCACTCGTCCAGTCCTCGCAGTCCGCGTCTATGCTGGTATCACCGAACTTTCCAGCACCGCGTTCGCCACTGCACTCCATCATGCAACTGGTCGGGAAACGTGCCGCGAGATCACTGACGGCGGCGTGTGACCTCGCTCTTCAACCTAGCTGCCTTTTCGTCGTCACAAATCGCATTTCTGGCCTGCGTTTCCTCGTCGACACTGGGGCCGAAGTCAGCGTACTGCCGTCCTCCAAGGCAGACCGTGCTTCCAAGTCACATGTACCTATTCTCCGTGCGGCCAACTCAACCTCCATCGCCACATACGGTCTCTGGTCCCTCACTCTGGACGTTGGCCTGCGGCGCACGTTTCAATGGGTCTTCATCGTCGCCGATGTACATCAACCCATCCTCGGTTCCGACTTCCTGATGCACTTTGATCTGGACGTCAGCATGCGTCACCATCGTCTCCTCGACAGCAAGACGCGCCTTTCCATCACTGGCGTTATATCGGCTGTCGCTTCCACTGGCATCCAAACTCTGCTTCCGTCATGCCCGTGCGCCCAAGTCGTCGCAGACTTTCCCGAGGTCACGAGGACTTGTAATCTCCATCAGCCACCCAAGCACGGTATAACCCAGCACATTGTCACGCCTAGTCCACCTGTCGTAGCTCGACCGCGCCGCCCTTCGGTGAGCGTCTGGCTATTGCAAAACGGGAATTCGACCACATGCTCCAGTTGGGTATTATTCGCCCTTCATCCAGCACTTGGGCCTCACCACTCCATCTGGTGCCCAAGAAAGAACCGGGTGACTGGCGTCCGTGCGGGGACTACCGGGCTCTCAACGCTCACACGGTCCACGACAGCTATCCCCTTCCACGCATCCAAGACTTCACTGGACATCTGGACGGCTGCAAGATCTTTAGTAAAGTGGACCTTGTCAAGGCGTGCCACCAAATCCCTGTTGAGCCGGCCGATATTCCGAAGACGGCCATCACTACACCCTTCGGACTGTTTGAGTACGTGCGCATGCCTTTTGGGCTACGCAACGCAGCTCAAACTTTCCAAAGATTCCTTGCTTAAGTGACGCGGGGACTCCCGGCGGTATTTGCCTACATCGACGACATCCTCGTCGCGAGTCGTACTCCACAGGACCACGAGCGTCACCTCCGGGAACTCTTTCAACACCTCCAAGAGTTTGGGTTGGTCGTCAATGCCCAGAAATGTGTTTTCGGCTCTTCTGAGCTTGAGTTCTTGGGCCACCACATCTCGGCGCTGGGAATTCGTCCATTGCCTTCTCACGTCCAGGCCGTTAAGGACTTCCCAGCACCAACTACCCTACGCAAGCTCCGTGAGTTCCTGGGCCTAGTGAATTTCCACGGCGCTTTATCCATCACTGCGCCGGGCTTCTTCACCCCCCGACTGACCTTCTCCGCACCACCAAGTCCTCATCCTTTGCGATTTCGTGGTCTCCCGAAGCTCAGGCCGCTTTCACGGCTGCAAAACAAGCCCTCGCCGATTCAGTCGTCCTCATCCACCCTAGGACTTCCGCGCCCACTCGCATCATGGTGGCTGCTTCCAGCGTGGCCATTGGTGCGGTGGAGAGAATTGGTGGTGGAGAGAATAAACCCACTGGGTTTATTCTCTCGGAAGCTCCAGCCTGCTGAGACTTGCTACAGCGTATTTGGCCGTGAGCTTCTTGCCATCTACTCCACCATCCAGCACTATCGCCACTTCTTGGAGGGCCAGCCTTTTTACGTTCTCACGGACCATACGCCTCTGGTGTATGTGTTCCGTACGAACTCTTCGAAGTACGTCACCCGTGAACTTCGTCAGCTGGCCTAAATATCGGAGTTCACAACCGATATTCGACATATCAAAGGCACCGACAACTAGGCAGCTGACGCACTTTCACGCATTACCACCATCGGCGTGTCTTCACCTGCTGTGGACTGGCCGTCCTTGGCCCGGGCACAGTTTGAAGACCCTGAGCTGCACGCCCTGCGTGAGCACCCCCGAGCCCTCCGTCTGCAGCTCGTGCCTCATCCGTTTGTGCCCGGATCGCTCTGGTGTGACGTATCATCGGCTCTACCGCGACCGTTCATCCCGGAGGCCTTTCGTCGTGCCATTTTTCATTCCCTTCACGACATCTGCCATCCTAGCATTCCAGCCACACAGCGCCTCGTTACCCAGCGGTACGTCTGGCGGAACATTAACACCGACGTTCGCCAGTGGGCCCGCTCGTGCCTTGCTTGCCAGTCCGCCAAAGTGACACGCCATACCAAGACTCCCCCTCGGTCTTTCCTGCCGCCTGGATCGCGCTTTGACCATATTCATCTTGACCTGGTTGGACCGCTTCCCCCATCTCAGCGCTACAAGTATATTCTGACGATGGTCGACCGCTTCACCCGTTGGCCCGAAGCCGTGCCAATTCCGGAAATTACTGCGGAAACAGTTGCCAGAGCCTTCGTTTCGACGTGGGTTTCCCGCTTCGGCTGCCCCGGCATTGTTACCACGGATCGCGGCCGCCAGTTCGAATGCGCCCTTTTCCCTTCGCTCACCCGGCTACTCGGCACTAAACACTGCCGCACCACATCCAACCATCCCTGTGCCAACGGCATGGTCGAGCGGCTCCATTGCTAGCTCAAGGCTGCCCTCACTGCGCGCCTGGATCGCGAGCACTGGGTAGACCACCTCCCTGTAGTGCTCCTAGGCCTACGTGCCGTCCTGCGTCGTGACCTTGGCTGTTGGGCGGCCGAACTCGTCTTCGGTACCTCCCTGCTGCTTTCCGGAGATTTGTTCGTACCTTCGGCTCCCTCATCCCAACCCCTGGAATACCTTCAACGCCTACATGACTGTCTTCATCATCTGCGCGCAGTGCCGCCTCGCTCATCAGCCCATCAAGTCTTTGTGCACCCAGACCTTGCTTCCTCGACGCATGTTTTTGGCCGACGAAACGCTGTAAAGGCGCCTCTTACCCCCTCATACGACGGCCCGTACCGCGTCCTCAACAGGACGACAAAGTCAGCGACAATCCTGCTCGTTGGTCGTGAAGAGGTCGTCTCCCTCGATCGACTCAAACCCGCGTACCTCGAGACACGTCCCCAGGAGCTCCCCCCAGATGTTGCCGGCCCACCTGCAGACCTGCTTGCCGCCGTGGCTACCCCATCTCTGCTCCGTCGGCGCGTACATTTCGCCGTTCCGTCTAGGCGAGGGGCCCTATAGCGCCCGGCGACGCTATAAAGCGCAGGCGCTGAGATCGGCGTTACCAGCCCGCGATAGTGGAAAATAAAGATGGAAAGCGTGTGTTCGGAGCGCACGCACGGCACGGGCTGTTTCGTAACTAGAAGCCTTCCCCGCTGGTCAACTGGAAACTTCCTGCGAGTCTTTTTTTTCTTTCTGGAACAAGTAATTTTAGATGAACGAGCAGTTGTCCGTTTCCTCATTTTCTCTGCTTTCTTCATTGGCATTGGGCCTTGCGCTGTTTAAATTATACTATGTATAATCAACTCGCTCATCAGTTTGTGCTTTCAAGCAGTCCCGTTCCAGATGAGATAGCGTCTGTCCCGTCCTGTCTTCCTGCGTGCTCATCTTAAGAACAAAAAGAGTATAGCGATGAATTGGTTTGGTTTGGTTCATGGGGTTCAACGTCCCAAAGCAACTCAGCCTATGACGGACGCCGTAATGGAGGGCCCCGGAAATTTCGACCACCTGGGGTTCTTCAACGTGCACTGACATCGCACAGCACACGGGCCTCTAGAATTTCGCCTTCATCGAAATTCGGCCACCGCGGCCGGAATCGAACCCGCGTCTTCCGGGTCAGCAGCCGAGCGCCGTAACCACTGAGCCACCGCGGCGGGTATATATAGCGATAAACTACTTTTTTCGCACCTAGCACCGCCGCGTGTTCTGTACGAGTTATGCGCGAAAAATACGAAAACGCATCTCTCTAGAACCATATCAAAATAATTCTGCAGCTTGTTGCAGGAGAGCAGACTAAAGTAACGCCATTGCATTGAACACGGGTGTGACGACCCCACATAATGCGCAGGTCCACACGGGACGGAGAGGTAAGAAGACACCGTATGGCTCAGTTTAAACAAAATGATGTAATCAATAATTATACATTGTACATCAGAGGCAGGGGTGTCCGAGCTTACGTGGCGACGCCGTCATGGGGGTGATGGAGGGGCTCCGGAGTTGCGATCCGTCGGTGGCTGGCAGAAACCGCGCGCCGTCCGGCTTCGGCGCTGAAGGACCCTTTTTCGTGTCCGATCTCGTCCTCAGCGTGCGTTTCGTCCGCACTCGCCAGCTATATCTGCTCCGCCGGCCACTCCCAATCTCCTGTCTCCCCGGCTGGATTGTTTCTTTCTTCCTCCTTTCCACGGCGGCGCCGCGGCACCCCCGACCTCCCTCGTTGGAATGTCGTTTGTCTCCCGCCGGCAGCTTTTGTACCATTGTACCCCTTCAGTGGCTTGCCGCCGCTGGGGGCTCCGTCTAGGCGGCGCCGCCGAACGCGGACCGTTTAAGGGGAGACAAGGGAGTAGGACGGTTGAGCACAGAGGAGATTCCGCCGAAGATATGGGCCCTTGTAGCTCACGCACGGAACGTCACACTCGCTCACCCTCCAGAAGAATGTTCTCCGAACATTTGAGTCCAGGCAGCTCCCCTTCTTTTTCTGAATCGCCTCGCACATTCCGTCCGACAAAACACTTTTCGCTGCAAACAACACCACTGCACTGCACCATATGCCGCAGCTGTCATAACTGGCGTCTCCAGGGGCAGCACTGATCTTCTTTCACAGACAAACATGAAACTCAGCACCCAAGCCTCTCCTTGCTAGTCCAAACTGGACGAAATAAATTTACCACAGTTACAAAGGAGCTCCCACTTCCAGCACAATCACTGCACAGACAAAAAAATATATAGATAACGAAAGGAAGTCGGGCATGTCCTGCATCCTGTGTAAAAGTGTTACTTAATGACAGAAAGGCTTAACTAGCAACTCCGATATTTTAACACATAAGCACATAGCAATGTTATGAGCTGCAGCATTACACAGTCTTAACCAGTCCCCAACTCCGCTCTGTTTACGCCATTAGTCCGACTTAGCTTTCCGATTTCGAAGCGGATATCGGCGTTCATGAGTCGTACCAAGTAATTCTGTGACCCCTTGTCTGCTTTGAGACTCGCGAGGGCTCGTGGCAGGAGCCTCTCTTGGCGTTATCTGCGCGGCAACCTCGCGCGCTCCTTCCTCCAGCAATGCATGAAGTAAATCCGGTGGCATTCCTGCCGTAACCTCTGGCGCTTGCCGAACAAATGCAGGAGAGGGCGTTTCTTGCGAACAATCTGCGCGCTCCGCTTCACTTCGGTCCCCATCAAAATCTGCGCTTTCCCCCTCCTCATTTCGTGAATACTGAACCGGTGCCGACTTGAGGCGATTTGCGTGTATCCTTATCAAGCGGCGGTTCACGTCTCGGACCCTGAAGTTTACCGGAGAAAGCTTCTCGACAACCTCGCACGGTCCTCTCCACCTCGTCTGGAACTTACGAGCCAACCCAATCTGTCTTTGGCAGTTTTCGATGTACACGCTGTCCCCCACATCAAACGGCGCGCTTCTAGCACCGCGATCGTGCACCTCCTTCCTGCGCTTCGCCGCTTTCTTTAAGGCCTCCTTTGCGATGTCCCTCGCCACTTGCAAGCGCGATTCTAGCTCAACCTTATAGTCGTCCAGTGAAGCGTATGGGACACGACGGGGGCCCTCTGGCACTTCACTAGGCTGGTCCGGGTCTCGGCCGTAGAGAAGAAAGAATGGCGATTCGCCCGTGCTCTCGTGTGCTGCAGAATTGTAGGCAAACATTGCATACGGGAGCCACAAGTCCCAGTCCCGCTGGTCGCGCGAAACAAAATGCGACAGGAACCCGGCCACGGTTTGGTTCAGTCGCTCCACCGCGCCGTTGCAAGCCGGATGGTACGGTGTTGTCTGCTTCTTAGTGATCTTAAGCAGCTCGCAAACTCTCCTCATTAGCTGCGACACGAAGTTCGTTCCCCGATCTGTCAAGAGTTGCCTCGGAGATCCATGTCGGAGCACGATCTGTTCGACAAATGCTCTTGCAACCGTGTCTGCTTTCTGATCTGGGAGTGCTACCGCTTCCGCGTATTTTGAAAGGTGATCGACAAATACTAAAATGTACCTGTTTTCAGAAGTGGTCGTGGGCAATGGGCCCATTATATCCATACCTGTCCGCTCGAAAGGAGCCGAAACCTCAGGGAACGGCTGAATTGGTGCTGGCCTGCGTCCCTTGGGTGTTTTTCTTTCGCGACAGGAATGACACTTCGCACAGTAGTCTCTAACATCCTGTCGCATGCCACTCCAAAAGTACAAACGCTCGACGCGCCTGCGTGTCTTCGCTACGCCAAAATGACCGGCGCACGGCGCATCGTGGAACGCGCGAAGAACCCTTTCTGTCCACGACCGAGGTATGACGACTCTCTCCCAAGCGGTTTTCTCTGGTCTCCCTTTCCTGGTTGGCCTCGTGCGCCGACACAGGGTGCCGTCTTTGCCAATGAAATAACCTAGCTGTTCGGGGTGAGATGGCGCGCCCTCTAAGCTTTCGATTATTCGCTTCAGGTCAGGATCTTTGCACTGCTCTGTGCGTAATTCGGCGGGGTCGACTACGGGGACAAACTCATCTATAGCTGACACGGCAGCTGTACGGCTGAGCGCATCAGCATTCAGATGTGTCTTTCCTGACTTGTGCTCCACCTCAAAGCAGTATTCCTGCAGCTGTAGATTCCATCTAGCGAGTCGCGAGCTAGGGTCCCTGACACTCATCACCCATTTCAGAGGATGGCAGTCTGTGACTAGCTTGAATTGGCGGCCGTAAAGGTAGCATCTGAAGTGCTTTACTGCCCAGACAACGGCGAGGCACTCCCTTTCTGTAGCTCCGTACTTCTGCTCTGTGGGGCTCAGCTGTCGGCTAGCAAAAGCCACGGGATGTTCTTTGCCCTCGATAACCTGAGATAACACAGCACCAACTGCGAACTTTGACGCATCTGTGGCCAAAACGAAGGGCAAATTAAAATCCGGGTGGCGCAACAGCGGTGCACTCATTAGCTTCCTCTTCAGGGCCCCAAAAGCATCCTCCTCGTTTTTGCACCAGCGAAAGGCGACATTTTTGGCTGTTAAGGCAGTGAGCGGCTTAGCGAGCTTCGCGAACTCCTCTATGTGCCTTCGGTAGTAACCGATCAGGCCGAGAAACTGCCGGACCTGGCGGACACTAGTCGGGGATGGAAAGTCCGAGACACACCTTAGTTTCTCAGGGTCCGGTCGCACTCCGTCAGCTGAAACAACGTGCCCGAGGTATTTCACCTCGTTTTTGAGGAATTGACACTTAGAAGGCTTCAGCTTGAGACCAGCTCCTCTTAGTCGCACCAAAACCTGCTCAATATCGCGCAAGTGGTTCTCAAAACTGTCACTGTATATGATTATGTCATCCATATACACGAAGCACAGCTTCCCCAGAAGACCCGCCAGGATAACATCAGCGGTTCTCTGCCAGACAGCAGGGCTGTTGACCAGACCCATCGGCATTCTTTTCCATTCATAGTGCCCTGAGGGCGTGTTGAATGCCGTTTTCTCAGCATCTGCCGGATCCATTGCTATCTGCCAGAATCCCGCCACCATGTCCACTACCGTGAAGTACCTGGCAGAGCCCAGCTGAGAAAGCGTCTCCTGTATATTGGGAATGGGGTATGGATCGATGCGAGTTACGGCATTTAGTTTGCGGTAGTCCACCACCAATCGATACGAGCCATCTGGCTTTTCCACCAATAGTGCCGGTGCTCCCCATGGTGACTTTGAGTGTTCGACAATGCCGCGATCAATAAGGTCCTGCACCTGCCGCTCCATCTCCTCACGTTGGGAGTAAGGAATCCTGTACGCACGTTGGTAAACGGGCGATGAAGTGCCGGTTTCTATCCTGTGCTTTATAACGCCACAGCAGCCCAAATCCAGGTTGGACGCGGCGAATACCTCTGAGTAGTCGTTCAGCAAACCAGCCAGAGCCTCCTTCTCCCTGGATTTTACGTGGGAAAGATCGAACAACGCATTTGGAGGAGCCGAAGGACTAGTATGCTCTACAGTTGCGAGTACCGTATCGGTGGGCTCACGTTTCTCTATCGCAGAGGTGAAGAAAGCCAATGTTTTGTTCTTGGGAAGGCTCAGTGGCTGCTGGCTACAGTTAACCACCCGTAGGGGCACTCTGTGGGCGTCATTAACAGTCACGAGGCACGCGGCCGCCTTCAGGCCATTACTAAGAGAGTCGACCGGTTCAAGCACTCCCACGGCGCCGCTCTCTACATCTGCAGGCACATAAGCGTACAAAATGTGCTCCGACCACGGAAGGACGACCGCCTGATCCACCAGCTTTACGGCAACCCGCGAATATACCTTCTCTAATGATCCCAATGCTTGACGGGTGTCAATATCGGTACTGCGAATCTCAGCCCTGCTCCTGTTCAAAAACGGAACTTTTGAGCCCCCCGCATTAACTTCTTCCTCAGAGAATGAGACTACTACCTTCCCTTTTCTCAAAATATCCTGCCCTAATATACCTGACACTCCGTTTGGCAGAGACACCGTGTCCGGGCATACGTAGCAGGGGTGCTCCAACGCAATTCCGCCGAGAGTGAAGTGTAACCGGTAGAGCCCACTTATGCCAAGAGGATCCCCCGTTATGCCAACAAATTTGGTTGCCATACTACCAGACGCTTCCAACACCTCGCGGTTCCCTTTCCTTCGAAGCGTGTTAAAGCTGCTTTCCTTAAGCAAGGTCACCTTTGACCCCGTGTCTATCAACAATTCCATGCAACAACCATTTAACTTGCAACGCACAACAGGGCATGCCTCATCGGCCACACAAACCACCACCACCTCATTACCCACTGCTCCCTCCCCACACTCATCAGGATGGGGAGGACAACCTAGTTTTTTGTCCCTGTATCTGGAGCTTCGCTGTAGGCTTGCTTAGGGCGTGTCTCGCCTGCTTCTCTTTGTGGCTCCCCACGGCGCACGTTTGGGCAGAACCTTGCGATGTGTCCGCGACCCTGGCACGCGAAGCACGCGATTTCTTCAAAATCTCGCATACCGCGCCTGTAGCTTTGTGGCGGTCTCCGGTTTCCAGCGAATGGGCGCCGTTGAGCGCCCGCTTCAACCTGGCGTTCCACCTGCTGAGATAGCAGCTGCTCTAAGCTATCTAACTGCTCTGTCAAGAGAGCAACCTCAGGGTTGGGCACCGCTCTCTCTATGACGCGTACTCTCGCTGCGGCCGCCGTTAGCGCCTCATTTCGTTCCTCATCCAATGCGGCCGCCACGGCTTGGTCGAAATTGCTCGGCTTGCGCGAGAGCACGAACCGGCGCACGGGGTCTTGCAGACCAGCCCCAAACAAAGCGGTCATTTCCTCTTTAAGTAGATCCTCCGCGTATTTCTTCTTTAGCTGGTCTCCTTCCTCCTCCCTACTCAGCGTATCGCGCGCTAGGCGCTGAAGCCGCGACGCAAACGTTCGCACGTCCTCCCCTACCATCTGTCCGGCGTCACGGAACCTCTGTACCCGCACATGACGTGGTTCAGTGTCGAAATGCTCGAACGCGAGCTTCTTAAATTCCGCAAATGATTTTGTGGATTTTACTTTTTCGTCTCGCCAAGCAAAATCATGAGCAGCTCCTGCCATCTTACACCTCGCCATTCCCAGCATTTGAGCATCGGACCATCCCCCCATTTTCCCAATCTCTTCTAGCATGGAAAAGAAATCGCAGACTGGAACCCCTGTCTTATCTCCCGTAAACGTCGGAATGACGCTTCCTAATGCCAGCATGCTTGCTCCGAGCGACGGCTGTGGAGTGGGAGCTCCGTCAGTTACAGACATTTTTTTTTTCGCTCCAGCCTTCCGGTGCCTCAAGCCTCTCAAATGGGGGTCAAAGTCCCACAATCAGTCCCGTGATTCCCCTTTGATTACAATTTTGAAGTCATGAATGTCGCAGCATTCAGAGGACATTTGCTTTTGAGATCCCACTTCTGACACCAGTGTGACGACCCCACATAATGCGCAGGTCCGCACGGGACGGAGAGGCAAGAAGACACCGTATGGCTCAGTTTAAACAAAATGATGTAATCAATAATTATACATTGTACATCAGAGGCTGGGGTGTCCGAGCTTACGTGGCGACGCCGTCATGGGGGCGATGGAGGGCTCCGGAGTTGCGATCCGTCGGTGGCTGGCAGAAACCGCGCGCCGTCCGGCTTCGGCGCTGAAGGACCCTTTTTCGTGTCCGATCTCGTCCTCAGCGTGCGTTTCGTCCGCACTCGCCAGCTATATCTGCTCCGCCGGCCACGCCCGATCTCCTGTCTCCCCGGCTGGATTGTTTCTTTCTTCCTCCTTTCCACGGCGGCGCCGCGGCACCCCCGACCTCCCTCGTTGGAATGTCGTTTGTCTCCCTCCGGCAGCTTTTGTACCATTGTACCCCTTCAGTGGCTTGCCGCCGCTGGGGGCTCCGTCTAGGCGGCGCCGCCGAACGCGGACCGTTTAAGGGGAGACAAGGGAGTAGGACGGTTGAGCACAGAGGAGATTCCGCCGAAGATATGGGCCCTGGTAGCTCACGCACGGAACGTCACACGGGAGTCGGACATAGCGTAAAAGTTTAAAACTCAATGGCTTGCCCAACAACATTTCAGAAATGTACCCCGTTGCTAAATACAGTGAAATCACGAATTTTTAAACGTCCTTGAAAGTACTCTGACCGGTTGGTATTATTTATTAACCTTCCTCATTTTTATTAAAACGCATTTTGTTTTCACTTTAGTTATTAATTTGTAATAGTTGCTGATTACAGTGGTAGGTTCTCCTGCCTGCTTGATCCTTATTGTTTGGAAAACATTTAACGTTCCGCAATGGATTCTTTACTCTTTCTTGCTACATTCGGCTTAGGTCGCAGTATCGAAATATCGAGGCATTTCGCGACTTCTGGATTTTTTTTGAAGCAGAGGCTGTAGGCTGATTTGCTGTCTTCTAGCTGAAATTATTCGCGGCATCAAGATTTGCGAAACTTGTTAACATGCGATTTTTGCCTGTCCTATCCTTACATCTCTCACGTAATCCTTGTAAAATGGTTTGGTTTATGGGGTTTTACGTCCCAAAGCGACTAAGGCTATGAGGGACGCAGTAGTGAAGGGCTCCGGAAATTTCTACCACCTGGGGTTTCTGAACGATAACTGGCAGCGCACAGCACACGGGCCTTTAGAATTTCGCTTCCATCGTAATTCGAACGCCGCTGCCGGTATCGAATCCGCGTCTTTCGGGTCAGCAGCCGAGAGCTATAACCACTGAGTTCGTTTCGGGGCGCGCTTATTGCGGCCCATTTTCGGAAGCCATTTCAGTCGCCGACGCCGACCTTCCACCGCCGACCTTCCACATGGCACAGCGTAAAACGCTTTGCCGTTTCCGGTGCGGTTGCTGCAGTTTGGCGCACTGCACTCAGTCATAGCTGACGGATGCGTCCGTCACAACCACAGCAGAACACCAAACCAGACGTCACAGGTGTGCACGGAAAATGTATGAAATGTAGCCTGCAGCGCGGGCTCACATGAGGCGTCGAACTTACAAGGGTTCGCTCTGCACTGTGCCTGTGAAGTCAGCTTCTCCGCGGAGTGTTGATCACATAACGTCACGAAAATCATGTGATCGCCTCTCGGCGAATCACGTTCGGAGCGGCGAGGGAAAACAGGCGCGGAACTCTGCTCCCTGCGGGAGGATGTAGCATGTACAGGAACACTAGTTCTCCCTAGTTCTACGACTGTTCCTGTCCTCCGTATTATTCGGGCCACGCCTGTACTTACTTGGAAAGGAACATTCATTGTGAGCCATTGGCGAGTTCTGTTTCCGGCTCCTGACAAGCTTTCCATGCTTTGCCATAAAGTGAACGCCCCTTCATTGCGAAAGCCAGCCTGGTCAGACAGTACCGGTCACCTTTTGTCGCATGCAAAGCTGGTGCAGTTTACAAAATTCTCTTCGGCTGTGACAGGGTCTACGTAGGGCAAACCGGCCGGTGCCTTAGAGGTTGTGGGGTTACTGGCACGGTTCAGACCCTGAACTCAGGACCAACGCCACTCCGCTAGCTCGACCACACCTGTGGCCGCGAAGAACACACCTCCGAGGAATAAGCCCGCAGGCAAAACCTTTAATTGGGATCTCCCAATGTCTTTCCTCGGTCGCGCTCAGGCAGCAGCGGCAGGCAACAGGCACAGGACACAGGCACAGGAGACAGGCACAGAGCAGTTCAGGTCACCTGGGCCGCCGCTGGTGTCGCGTCCGCTCTCTCTCAAGGCTCGCTGTCAACTCTCCATCAGACTGTCCCGTGCGCGCGGCCCGTGCGGCCGCCGAAACCGAGAGAGGGGTGGGTAAGGAGGGCTGCCCACGTGACGACGCGTAGTCGCGGGCTCCTCCCCACCGCTCCCTCCGCCGCTGCGCCTATTCGGGGGCCGCCAGAGGAAGAGCCGCGGTAGGCCATGAGAGAGAGAAGGGTGCACCGGCGGGCGAGGGGCAACATGGAACCCCACAAGGTACAGAGCGCTGAATTTGAAGGACGAATTTTTTTTCGGCCCAACGGAAACCTTGCTGCCTAAAGCGGTGTATTCCGCAATGGTTTTATTGGAAACACTATAGGAAGTTTTTACTGAGAATTTTTAAATCAGTGCACACGATCATTTTTATGTATGCCGATGCTAAAAACCATGAACAACAAGCGCGATGATGATTGCACGTCGGGAAAATTACTGTAACAAAAACTAAAAGGGAAGAATCATCGAAAAAGAGAATCTGACAGCATCAGGGCTTCATCTCGAATCTTTGGTGATGCAGACAACGTCACAAACACTTAACCGCAATGAGTGTAACCTTAATCCGATTCACGTGCGAACCTTGCGGCGATTACTGTAGCTTTTAAAGACAAACATTTTTTGTAGTAATTCCAGTGTGAACAAGGCCCCGTTTTATGTGCCGAAGCGTCAACATGAAATTTCTTTTCCTGGTCGGCGTTTCTTTTTTTTTAGGTATAAATCTCATCCGACAGACAGTAATGAGATATACAGGGTGTTTCACCTAAGACTTTCTGCAATTTTTAAAAATAAGCTATTTGAATTAGATGCGCGCTTTTTCTGGCATAGCATTGTCAGTGGTGTAGTACATCATAATGCAGCTAAGACGTGCTAGCTAGCAGGCTTGTTAACCAATATTCAATACGTAACTTTTAAACTATTACCGTTGGGCTCCTTAATTATTGAGAGGCATGCAGCCCACCGTAAGTAATGTTCATATCCGTTTTTAGAATTTCGAGAACGCGATTATCCTCGGCGCTGTGGCCCAACAAATTTTGGCTATTTCGACGAGTTAGGTACACTGGAGAGGTTGCTTTGCCTGCAAGCTTCTCAAACCGCATATATTTTGGCGCGATGTAGGCGAAATTTGTTGGGCCACAGCGCCGAGGATAATCGCGTTCTCGAAATTCTAAAAACGGATATGGACATTACTTACGGTGGGCTGCATGCCTCTCAATAATTAAGGAACACAACGGTAATAGTTTAAAAGTTAACTATTAAATATTGGTTAACAAGCCTGCTAGTTAGCTCGTCTTAGTTGAATTATGTTGGACTACACCACTGACAATGTTATGCCAGAAAAAGCGTTCATCTAATTCAAATAGCTTATTTTGAAAAATTGCAGAAAGTCTTAGGTGAAACACCCTGTATTTAGTGTATGGAGTAGCGTTAATTTCGGTTTCGTTACCCAAACCTTGTATGGCACAGGGATTTACGCCTCATGGATGAGAGTTTTAGTTGACGGTGATTGTCGCTCCATCCAAGAAATTCAAAACACTGGATTTGAAATTTTACTTGAAAAGTAAAATTTTAAAGTAAAGTTTCCTTAGAAAGCATTCATCTTTTTAGCGTAAACAGGACAAAGAAAGAAAGAAAGAAGGAAAGGAAGAAACAAAGTAAGAAAGGAAGAGGGAAAGAAAGAAAGAAAGAAGGAAAGAAAGGAAGAAAGAAAGGAAGAGAAAAAGAAAGAAAGAATGAAAGAAAGAAAGAAAGGCAGAAAGAAGGAAAGAAAGAAAGAAAGAAGGAAAGAAAGGAAGAAAGAAAAAAGAAGGAAAGAAAGAAAGAAAGAAAGAGAGAAAGAAAGAAAGAAAGAAAGAAAGGAAGAAAGAAGGAAAGAAAGAGAAAGAAAGAAAGAAAGAAAGAAAGAAAGAAAGAAAGAAAGAAAGAAAGAAAGAAAGAAAGAAAGAAAGAAAGAAAGAAAGAAAGAAAGAAGGACAAACACGGGCGCTACTTGCAACTGATTTATTGAAGGTGGCACCGCGGCATATACATCCATATGCTTGCACAGGCGCGGCCTAAACAGAAACCGGGAAACTAGCCAGCAGAAGTTATCACAATAGACGCGAAAGAAAATTCCCATCAGCATTGTACAGGGCGACTGAGGTGTCACTAACACATTCCGATCCCGCTTTTCTGACAAGAACAAATGCCCGCAAGGTTTTACGGGTTGACCTTTAATGTCTCATCGTTGTAAGCAGGAGTTGTCGACAGAAATGTCACGCTTTTCAGTTGGTCCAAGCGGTCGTGACGTCACAGTGCGCAAATTTCAAACGGGGCCAATTGTACTTTGGCTAGTAACCAGGCAACCAATTGAAGGGATCGTATATTGATGCTCCATGTAAGTGGGACTGAGTTTAGTTAATTGCTTAATTACTCAATCAGCCTAATTAACTTATCTAGTCAGGCCATACAAATAAATAAAACCGAGTAATGAATTGGTCGAGCTCGGGAATCGAACCCCGCTCTTCCGAGTGTGAGACGAGCATGCAATCCACTCCGCCATGCCAGCTCGATGGTTTGGGAAGAACAAAGGTGCGTCTAGTGAATACGGTGTCTTCGCTCACTCCCATCCTCCTCCCTTCCCTTCCGGCGAGGTTTAGGTGTCCACCGAGATATGAGAGACAGATACATTTCCTTTCCTCAAAAACCAATTTACCGATGAGCGAGGCATAGAACCGAATGGGCGATGGCGTTCTATGGACTCCTGGAAGCGTTGCAAGACGTTGTCACGTTCCACTCTTAAAGGCGAAGCTTAACATCTTAACCACACATCAGTGACCGCACTTTAGGTAAAAAAAGTGCCCCCCCCCCCCCCCTGAATTTTGACGGGTGTCCACCGAGATATAGGAGACAGTTACTGCGTAATTTCCTTTCCTCAAATACAATTTTCATTTTCTTCATTACGGGCCATCTTTCTCTTTCTTCTTTCACTCCCACTTCCTCCCTTCCTCTACGGTGCGGTTCAGGTGTCCACCGAGATGACAGAGAATTACTGCGCCCTTTCCTTTCCTCAAAAAGCGTTCAAAGGGCAGGGCATCGCGCCGAACGGGTGGTGGCGTTCCGTGGACTCCCTGGCAGCGCTACAACACGCTGTCGCGTTCCACTCCAAAAGGCGAAGCTTAAGCGTAATTAATTAGCAGTTAATTAGTATTCAGGCACAAATCAGTAATTAACCATTAATTCGTCATTTGTCGTCACTTAATAATTAGTACTCAATTACATGTGACGCCACCAGTACCACAGAAGCAGTCAAAGTGGTGCGGAAAACGCTTTCGCCTCTACGCACTTTAGACAGTCAAAGTGCCCCCTGAATTTTTTTATTACTTCTGTCTAGGTTTGGCACGCAACGGAAATGCTGTTTACAAGCTGTGCAAGCAATGGAGTGGTCAATAAGATTCGTGCGCTCCCTATTAGCCGTGACTGCGTGGACACTGACCGCCCGCCGAGGCAGAGAACGCGCACAGATCATGTTCGCCCTTTATAATCCAACACCAGGAACGAACTCCAATAAGAAACAAGACTGTAGCTCGTTTCTAGTATTGGATTTGTTGTTAGTCTTGTCTCTGTCTTTTGTTTTTATTGCTCTTGCCTTTTTTTGTGTGTACGGAGTGCTCGTGTAAGGATTGATTAGAAACTCGGGACTTTTGCGGATGTCCTATTCTCTATCCTATTGTGCTGCCACAACCCTTCTATCTGTGGGTTTTTGCACAGTCTTCTGCAATATCGTTTCTTCTTTTTTTCTGAGGTGCTTCGTTGGCATTCCTGCTGACCCCATCCTTACCAGTTTCTCTTGAAATGTTGCCTCCTCGTTGTTGCTTCCCGCTTGTCACCGAAATGCTGTAATGAGCGACACCTCGAGGATCACTCCCCTGTCTTTCTGTGAAAGCGATGAGGTGGTGGGGAAAGGAAGTCCCCCCCCCCTCTTTTATTTTCTGTCGTTCCCTCCTTCCGAACACCTACATCCACGTTAGGGGATCGCCCTTTCAAATTCTCACTGACTTCCTTTTTCCTTTCTCGTCTTTGTTCATCCTCCCCCCCCCCCCCCCCCCCGTCCCCATTTTTCACATTTGTGCTTTGCGCTAATCTTGCAGATCGCGCGTGCTTTAAAAGCTACGTATTTCGAACTCTGTAATACACTCGAAAAGGCTGGTCCTGGAGCCGAAACGTCGTGAATTAAAACCTGTTATGTTTTCCAATTTCTGGTGAATTTATCTTTTATATATATATATATATATATATATATATATACCGTATTGTGCGCTTTTATCGTACAGATTTTCAAAATTTTTCTTACCTCAACCGCTGGCTCGTTTGCGCTGAAACTGCACACAGAGCTTGCGTATTATGGTAACTTTTGTATCGTAGCAAGTTTTACAACGGTACTTACTTAGTTGAGCCGTGCATGATGCAAAAGCATAATCGTCTGCGTCGAGATCGGCGAACCGAAGCCCAAAACACCGAGTTTTTGCTGAAGGGCGGCAGTAGCGCCATCTGTCTTCCACAATGAAATTAAACAAGAAAAACACAGCTCAGGACATCGCGACGTCGTCCTCCGACGCTTTAGGAGACCCACGAAAGCAGACGATATAAGCTGAATTGGATAGTCATTGGACGAAAAAAAGACGTAAAACAATATACTTTTAATGGCACAGCCGCGTTAAAATAGTTGTTTCTGGCATTTTTTCCGCTCAGTTGGCCGAAGCGCTTAACCCCGCGCTCCTTGCAACGCTCGCCTTGGCGGCTTGTGACGCTTTCCACTGCAGAAGACAGATGGCGCTACTGCCGCCATTCAGCAAAAACTCGGTGTTTTGAGCTTCGGCTCGCCGATCTCGACGCAGACGATTACGCTTTTTTATCATGCACGGCTCAACTAAGTAAGTACCGTTGTAAAACTTGCTGCGATACAAAAGTTACCATAATACGCAAGCTATGTGTGCAGTTTCACCGCAAACGAGCCAGCGGTTGAGGTAAGAAAAATTTTGAAAGTCTTTACGATAAAAACGCACAATACGGTATATATATAACGCTCTTTCTGCAATAAAAAACTGGTTGAAGTCAGCGCTATAGTGTCCGCCTTTTCTTCGTCCCTGTCTCAAAGTTGCCGCTGTGTTTTTACAGCTGTCTGTTCTGCCACTCGTTTAACAGGCCCCGTTAGCGGCATATTGATGTGTCTATTCGTCATTTCGGTAGGTCGGTTGTTTAAAGAAAATAATACATTTTCACTTCATTCTTTTTCCGATGGGGAAGGTATTTGTCAGGTGGGGAAGTCACTTTTTGCTTTAGGCCCGTGGTTTTTTTACAAATGACCGAATGGAAAGAATCGTATTGGAGTCTAATAACGCTTTCTTGTACTTGCTTTTACAGGACAGACACCGGGAAACTTGAGCTGACGAACTTCTCGATAAACGAGCTTAGTGGAGTGGAAGTGAATGTTCGAGCTGCTAAATACGGCGACATCATCATCAACAGACTAATCAATCGACTCGCCAAGCTGTTCAAGAGTATCCTGAAGAAGAAGGCCGAAGCGATGATCCTGGAACAAGTTAAAACCGCTCTCAAGAAGTTGAACTTAATTTTGTCACAGCAGGTATAAGCCACTGTCTTTCTCTGGCGGTTACCCCAAAACCGAATTCCAGCATTCTGACAACGCTTTAGGAGAAGGAAATTGTATTCTGACGGTTGTGTTCCCGATTTGTAAAAATCGGGAGTCAGTAAACTCTTTAAACAAGTTTATTGCTGGTCTGTTTCACTTAGTGTAAAAGTTTCAGTGCCTCAAATAAAAGTTGCTTTAATTTAGGGATAAATTTTAGCCCTTCCATTACAGGACAGCCAATTTCAACGCATCATTTCTAATGCCGTAGGCTGCAAGGACCTGTCCATGTCCGCCTTTTGGAAAAGTAAAGAGCAATGCCGGTTTGGAGCACTCTGAGCTCGGTGGCTGTGAAGAGGCTTAGAGGGCGGCAGAACTCATCACTTCTGCGCATTACGTGACCCAAGTCGTGCTTTTGGTTGATAAACCGTTAAAATGTCGCTTCGTGCAGCAATGGCGTGCCTAGGTTTTAACTTGAATGCGCTTAGTGCAGAAAACAAGAACAAAATGGCACAATGTGGCACATTGGCACAATGGGACGCAGCCCGACTGCTGATTCAAATTTTATTTAACAAAATGACATTTAAATGGACAGTCGGATGAGGCGCCACCTGTCCGAGCATGCATGGATGTAAAATGTCGGGTCAATTCATCTTTCGCTAGCTAATTTCGTATAATTCTGAACTCATCAACAGTAAACGCTAGCGAATACGTCCTAAGGTGAGTTCCCCATGTACTGCGGATAAATTTTGCAACCTACACTTCTCGAATTATTTCTGGACGCCTAACGCGAAAGATTTATCTTTCAGGCACACGGGTCAATCAGTCGCGCATTCTGGTTCCATCTTTGCCTGGAGCAAGTTTTTTTTTCTTTCGAATATCGGGTCGCACTTTTAGCCCCTTTTGGAGTGGTCTGCAAGGGTTAGTAGCACGCTGAGTTATTGCAAGGTGTGGAAGTGTTCGCGCCATCTTTCACTTAGTTACGTGGGGGACACCAGAGGTCCCACTCTCAACTTTCTGCCAGGCAGCTTACCGGCACAACAGCCTTTGCAGGGGTTTCGTAAAGGAATATAGGTACGCCATAACCACCTCGCGCAGGGCTCTGGCCTTACCTGTTGAACGTTTCTACAAGCTCTAAAGGAAATAAAAGCCGACTACAGCTTTATGCAGGTTCTCATAAATGTGCTACCACCGCCGTGAATCAGTGGCAACCGCGTTCGGCTGCTGAGCCTAAGGACGCGGGATCGAATCCTAGCCGCTGCGAACGAATTTCTCTAAAGGCTAAATTTGGAAACACCCGTGTGCTTTGCCTTGTCAGTGCAATCCTAGATAGTATAAGTTCATTATGGAACGCTGCTCTGCAGTCCTTGTGCTACACATTACACTGCAAAAAAATTCCGTGAATTTTACGTACAAACTCTCCATAACAGAACAAACGCTTGCTCTGTTGCATCTGAAATGGAGGGTCCATCCGTAACACATTCGTGAAGGTGGCTGGCCGTATTATGCATTTTCTGAAACGTATTACTCGCCGTAACTGTTGGCCCCCGGACTAGGCACCACATGACGTCCCATTTCCAATCTGTGTGGTTTACTCTCGTTCAACAATGTCCACAAACTAGCATGGCGAAAATGAGATTAACCCCATGTGCAAAGGTGAAGATCCGAGGAGGGGTGATAATCAAATTAGACCCAAGTGACGCATAATGTTGCTTCAACGTTGAGGGATTGCTACAAATTGTGAGCAACATTAAATAGCAAAGGACTTACTTTGCTATAACTTTAAAAGAAGAACGTTGACTTCATAAAAAAATATTTTCACGATGTTGCTAACCACATGACAGGGTAACAATTAATAAATGCATTTAATAAATAATTTAGAAATGCAGCTTAATGAGGTCAAGAGATAAAAAAAAATTTAGACAAAGACAATGGTTAGACAACTTCTCTAAATTGAAACTGAACACCAGCTGAAAATACATTACAAACATTACAAACAAGGTGAAAGCCGAATTTCCGTCTGCCGTTTGACAAGGAAACGAACCACTGAGAAAGCCAAAAGCATGGGCAAACAAATTTGTGAATGAAGTGCAATGTAGCAGTCACATCTTTGCTACACAACCATCAATCAAAAACGCTAACTCCTTCGCGGATAACAAAAGCACAGTCACAACAAAATATTGCTAATTGCAATGTTCAATTTATTAGGTACCTATAGCCGGCCATTCATGCCTGGTCTTCCTGCGGATAAATGAAACGCTGCCAAAAAGCAGTGAGCAGCCATAATTGCTGTAGTGACAAGGAGGATGTGCACCGTCGGTGCTGCTCCCTCATCCTGAGTAGGAAATAATAGCTGTTTTTTCTGGAATGTACTCTGGAAGCATGAATTTCTTATCCACCTTTATTTAGCTTGCACTGACACGACCCATCATGAACTCTGCAGCTTTGACAAACATGCGGGCCAGTCGACAGCCACAGAAGACTGTAGAACCCTGCTAACTTGCAAAAAACCAGTGCCCAGAAAGAAAAATTATAAAAAAAAATGACGAGTTCCTTATACGCACTATGTTTTATATGGTACTAAGAATGCTGCTAAGACATGGCATGAATATTGTTTTTTTCTGCTCAGTTACAAACTTTCTCGCCTGTGCTAACATATTACTGCAATGTAAATAATGAAACATGCCAGCATTGCACAACATGCTGTAAGACTTACAAAATACACCCCCTGCAAGGCTACCACATGCCTCTTAGATGTGGTAATGTTTATATCTACCAAACTATCTAGACTAAAATGAGACACCAAGCCTCTGACATCTGGAGATGTGTACCTCCCATGCAATTAGAGTGATTGGAGATGCTCCTCATTGATGGCATTTCAGTTGCTAGGTGTGGAAAGACCGGATATGAAGGTGAACAACTAGACACCCACTTTTTAAGCAACGTCACAATGAGCAATGTGCCTTGGCTTTTCTTCCATCCAAAAAGTTTTATGTTCCATGTTTACGTAACTGCTTGAATGTGCTCATTTTGGCTTGCTGAGAGGTTCTTTTCTTTGTTAAACTAGCTTTAACTCAGACCTCAGTCCTCTGCACCTTCTTAATTTTTTGCTAGTGTTCACCTTAAGTCATGTGTAAGCTCACGCAGATCTCTACTTTTCTACGTTTCCAACTGTCACATCTTCTCTGCCTTCGTCATGTCCATCACTGCATCCGACGCCTTTAAGTATAGTATGCTGTGTATAATCACCTTAACTAATCTGCCTATTACACATGTATTTTTGTTAGCCACCCACTCCTCTATCTGGCGCTGATAGGCCCTGAGAGTAAATAAATGAATTGTAGTCTAAGCTAAGTCTCAGCAAGCATGCATTATGTTCAGTTTATTTTACCATGTTGACCAGTAAAGAGTGGACAGAAAAAAGCTGCAAAGTAGAGCTTGACATGCCTCTCGCCCCTACACTGGAAAGCAGCAGGCAAGGCATACGTAACCACTAACGACAACGGAACATGCCAAGTATGAAGTAAATCAGTAATGTTCCTCGCATTTATCACAAGGTATACTCTCTGCTCAGTAATTTTTTACCCCCTTAGACATTCTGCAAGGAGTGCATACAATGATGTGTCACCACAATACAATGAGAATCATTAACCCTGTGCCAATACAACAGCAAAGAAATTTATGCCCAATAAATGCACTGCTTACATGCAACCAAGAGGCAAGAATGGGCCAACCTGGCACATATATGGAAAATAAGCTCAAAATTATAAAGAATGACATTTGAGCAGCCGCTCATTCCCCCACCCCCTCCCACAAAAAAAATATGAAAAAGGGTCCTCTTCACACGGCACGTTTGAAAGATGCGGCTGTAATATTTGCGAAAGTTCAACTACGTGTGAAATTCAGATATAAATAACGCCAACGCATGCGGTTGGAAGCGAGGCGCCAGGGCGCGGGCAAACAGTAATCGTCTTCAGGTATCGACTGGTTCCACCTCCTGAGGGCCGCTGCTCGACGAATACCACTCAAGGCCACGTTCACATCCAACAAGCTTGTAATAAACTTTACACAGGTGTTTATCATGATGCAGCAGCAGCTCATCAGTGCTATTGGCCAGTGCTGAATTTTTTAGCTTGATAAACGCAATCATCCACCGAAACGTGTGTCGACTGTTCCTCGCCAGATTCTTGCAGTCCCACGAGGGTGAGCAGCTTTTCCGCCGGCTTCAAGTCTCCTCTTTCGTGCAGGGCCACTGGCATTGTAACGCACATTCTGCACGGTCGTTTTACTATGCATCGATGCCGCATGGGACAGCAAGCGGTTGTACACTCAAATGCGGCGTACAGGCCACACACATACACACACCGTAACGACAATACAGCGCGCAGGACGCACGCAGCGAACACGGAAGAACAAAAACCGTTCTAAAGCACCTGTTCACTCAACACCACACACAATCCGCACATTGTTCCGACTGCGGGCTTGGCTAGCGCTTCGACTCGTCACGGCCAAGCTGCATGCACTGCGCTCTTGTGGTAACAACGCTCATGAAACGAAAAGAAAATTTTAATATGTAAAACCATTCAAATTGTCAGCTAAAAAAGCTACGGTAAAATTAAATACATCTGATATGTTTTCAAGGTGGTGCGCTTTTGCGGCGTCAGCAACATAAGTATGGACGCGAATACGCGAATGACGCTATGAATTTCCCGTGCATCTCTACTAGCCACCATAGCTACCATAGCTCTGCAAATGGCATCGTGCTCGGCGTTTTGCGCGGCTGACTTGCCCGCATAAATTTTACTTCCTCCGTGCACACATGCTTGGTGAGGTGAACGGTGGTCGGTGCGAACAGTTTGAAGTTTAATCGACTGAAAATTGCTCAAGGAAAGTCAGGGGCGTTGCATTTTTATTGTTTCTGTGCATCGCGAGTGACTGGCGGCAGCCACACGGCGTCGTCTCCGGTTTGGTGAACTTGTGAGGTGAGCAATTTGTTTTCAGATTTAAAAGCGGTTTTTTGTTTCTATTGTAACCCTGTGTCTCGTCGCATGTTATGTTCACGGTAACATCAGCGCAACGTGCATGCGCTTTCTGTCTCTATTTGAAGTAACATTGGTCGATCAGCGTAAACTTCTGGATTCAATTAAGCACAGGCTGTCCATGTTGGTAGTGCGTTTCGAATGTGCTTTGAGATCATTCTGCGCTCGAGATGGTCTTGTGATAATTTATTTATTACCAGGTATAGTCTAGAGATTAGGAACCGTTCATCCCACTGCAACAGTGCTGAAAAGCTGTTTTGTGTTCATGCATCTGCTGTCCTTAAACTTTTCGGTAATCATTCGCGTGGTTCCTTTGGATCTGGACAACCGGCTACTGTTGCTAGGGACGCCTCGCAGCAGAGCCCTTGGGGACGCCCAGTGGGTCAGCTGTTTGTCCAGGTGCAAAGTTACCTAAGGTACCATTCCAGACTTTTTTTTTCCTGTCCATCAATCTCATATTCCTTGCAAAAATTACAGTATGTAATTAGGCACTAAAAAAATTGGTAACTTATACACATTTCAGTACAGTTGAGAGAAATGAAATTAAAATTGGTTTTTGAGGAAAGGAAATGGGGCAGTAACTGTGTCTCGGTGGGCTCCTGAACCTAAGGGAAGGAATAAACGAGGGAGTCTAGAGAAAAATGCACATGCAGCATCAGTATTCTCTCTGTAGACTTTTCGAGACCTGGATTCATTCCTTCCAGGACAGTGCCAAGCAGTAGGTGAACTGCACACAAATTTATTTTCCTCTGGTGCAAAGTAAAGAGTGAAAATGTTCTAAGACAAGTTTCATTCTCACTGCATTTGCTCAAAGCATAATATGAAATGCTGTATTTCTTATACCCTGGTTTCCTTTACTTTGAGCAGTAGGTGTTGACAATGAACATCAAGGCAACTCCACTCTCATTGCTTATTGCTGCTTTTAGGTTTCCTCCATGATTTTCTGTTTGCTCAGTCCTGGCCTGAACATATTTTCTTCTGCTGCTTAGCTTCGAACTATTGGCTAGGTTACATGGTTCTACTACTTCTATGTTCACTGTGAGGTTTGAGAGCTTGTTGCTTTGTTCTTTTTTTATAAGCATATTTGTCTTCTCGAGGCTGATAGGCAGTCCGGAACAGAGACCACATGCATTGTTTATGTTAAGATGATGACATGATAGCCTAACACATCGTATCGTTGCCATTCGAGCCCCCTGTGTTGCACTGGGAGCAAAAAAGTTTAGTGGAAGTCGCAATGAGGCGCACTTTTGTTTAGACTAGTGCAAAGGTTTACTGTTGCTTCGCAGTATAGTGCTCCCACCTGTTGCGCACGAGCATTTATATGGCTGTTAAATACTACTATCAAGGATTTAGCCATTGTAATGTCGCAGGTCTGTTGTGTAGGATTTCAGATCATTGTCTTGCACTGTCCCCGAAGCCTGTTGTGTGTCAGTTACGCCACTATGCTGTTGTATTTCTGTCCAGTGTAAAAAATATTTTCTGTGATTATGCTACACGCACAGGTTCATGGGGAAGTAAATATTTTGTGTCGCTTCAACCGGGTAATGCTTCAGAATGAACACATGCACAAACCCATGCTGTTAAAAGCCTTGGCTTGTGTAACCCATGTGTGAGGAGAATACTATTATGGCAGGGATTCTTGCATTGCAACCTTTTAAATTCCTTTTTTGTAAAAAGAATGACGTGAGGTTTCATGAGTTACAGCTCTCTTTCATTGCTTGCTCAGAGAAAGCGTTTATTGTAAGTAAGCAGTAGTCGCTTTTTTCTATTGTTCAAGGAGCAGCATCAGCATGCCTCATCATTTTTGTCTTGAATGACTGAAGGGGCTTCCAGAGCATTGCCTTCTTTTTTTCTTGTTGTTTATTCAGCATGCAATATTGTGTCTATAGATTGCTTTTTAGCATTATTTTGCGTTCTCCCAAGCAAATTTTAGCCGACCAAATTCAGAATCACCTTGTATTGGCCTTACATGCTCGCTATTAATGCAGAAGTAATTATATGCCACACTAAACACCAAATCTACATCCTTCAGAGTGGGTCTAGAAGCTTGTCTCCAGACTCTTGCCTTCAAGGAGTTCTTACAGGTTTCACATATCTGCTTGGTGTTGGAAGTGACAGCCTTTTTTACTTTGCAGCGAGGTATACATTTAGAAAGGGTTCATATATGTGTATTAGGTAGATCTCTTAACCAGAAACAGGAATCAGGCTAGCTGCATACTCAAGCTGAAATCACACAGGTGAAATATTTTGTCTTGTTCATAGGCGCTGTTTGCATTTCATTCCAGCCTGATTGTGCACTACTGCCATAGCAGGTACCCTATCTAAACGGGACACTATCTTGTGGCAAATCATGCGCATATGTTTTAGACACGTGTGTGAAGAAATGTGCAGCTACAAACATTGCATACTTGGTTATTCATAATGCTTTTTTTTTTCTCATGTGCATAGAACAATGTCCAGCTACATTGCTTGCTTTGTTGTTACTACTTCTATTTTTCCGGTGATATTAAACTACATATTAATCTCAGAGACCCGATGTTCAACTGAATGATCCTTCTGTGTCCCACTAGGAAGGCAAAAGCATCACGCCTAGGGCTCATTCACCGCCCTTCAACCCTCTTTTGGTTTCAGTCGGTCAGTTATGCTATTAATGAATATAATCACTATATAGCACAAGTATCAAGTATATATGAAAATATATTTTTGGCTAAATGAGGTTAACAACTTTTCCACTCTGCACAATGGTATGGTTGGTCTTGTACATCTTTACTTCGGTGTTAATGTTTCTTTTGTGGTTGCTGTCTAAATAACTTTGCCTGCCTATTGTATCCTAAGTCCTTTTATGCCTGTCTTCCTACTGGCTCTCTCCCTTTTCAGTCACTCCTTTTTCCTTTAAACTGGCAATTGGTCACAAGCCTGCTGTGGGAATGGCAGCTAGCACTAGGCCCCTTTTTTCATCGAACCTGCACTGCTAATATTAACACTAATAGTGTTGTATCAGTATTTATGTGATACTGCATTTTTTGTTATACATAAACAGTTGGCTAAGCCAATGGTAGCGGTGTTGAATATCACAATATTTCATGCATATACCTTGCATGCAATATCAGTATCACTTTATTCCCAGGCGTCAGCATAAGAAAAAAAAAGTGTACATTTTATATGAACAGAAGATGTTACATAAAACTATATCAGTATATTCACTATTACACTACCCTCTGTTTCTTTCAGCTCGGCCGTTTGGCTGTAGATATTTTGTGCTTCTTTCCTAGTTTAGTCCACTCAAACTAAAACTGCGTTCTGTGTTGCAGGTAGAATCTACAATGAATGCCGCACTGTGTCTTGTAAGCAGGAGGCGGTGTTAATGGAGCCATGAACTTTTCTTGCGGATGACTGGTGTTGGCTTTATTATGCACTGAACCTCAAGTGGGAAGAGGAAAATGTCGTGTTGGATTTCTGCAGAGGTGAGACATCATGGTGAATCTACCAGTGCGAAAGACGAGACAAGAGACAAGACAGTCGCTGAGTCGCGGCCATAGTTTATTGAAGTGAATAGGGAATACATGAAGAAGCCAAGCAACACCACAAACCACACAATTACAGACAAGCATACATGACAACATGAGTCAATGGCCCTGAACATTCCCCTGATCGAGATAGTCCAGCTCATTGCGTGTTAGTGCGATAGACAACACACTTGCACATTAGTCACCGAGTCGTAAGGTGTGTCTAGCCTCAATAATCTACCATTTAATCTTCTCTGAATTTACTGCCAAAATGTGTGCTGCCAAAAGAAAAGGGTAGCAGCCTTCAAATCCCTTGCAATATACAGAAAAGTTAGAACCCCTACCCTCTTGTGCTCCTGTAATCTTACATTGATACACCTTCCAGTTTGACCTATATAGACCCGACCACAAGATAGAGTGTCTGATACCATGTTCATTTTACAAGGTACATATACATTTCACACCACATGTGTAGTTTTCTCTAGCCACATTAACAGAATTATTCTTAACAATTTTACATATTTTAAACAACTTATTAGGGGCCAAGAAAATCGCTTTTCCATCATACCTTCTGGCCGCATTTTTCAATTTGTACGACAATCTATGTGCGCACGGTAACACAACCGGTCTTTTGGCATCTCGCTGGCTGGCCCCGGCCTGATTGCGCCGGTCGCCGTGAAAAGCTTTCGGCTTCTTTAACAATTTATTGTATGCTCTTGCAATAACATGGTTAGGAAATCCTGCGTTCATTAACCTAAAATGTGCTCTTGGAAACTAGTCGTCATGCTAAGAAAGCATGACTTCATCAATTCTGAGCCCAGGCTTGACAGTCCAATGCTATCTTTCACTAGCTTGTAATAGTCAACCTGTGTCCAAGTAGCAGCTTAACACTCCTGGGTGAATATCACCAGCACACATGGTGTGTGCAGATCAAGGTAAGGTCCAGAAACCGCAGCTCTTTTTGTGGCGACATTTGCTCCAAGGTAAACCTAAGAATATGTTCATATGCCAAATTATCAGAACCTTTGTAAAAGACCAGAAAATCATCAACATAGCAAAAGATTTTCTCCCCCAGTCCATGCAAGTCCTTGACAATCATTCTATACACCCTACTTAAAATATCTCTTAGCACAAGGCCCATCTTCGAACCACTACATATACCAGATTTTTGATCACATACTACACTGCAGTACTCTACAGCCATTCTCTTAAAATAAATGCTATTCACTAGCATGCTCTTCAGATAAATTTCAGAAAAGGGTTCTTGCAAAATTTTGTCTGGTTATTTGCAAAAGCATTTGTCTACTTCGCATCTTGAAGATCCGTTTCTTGTACTCAATTCGCAGCGTGGTTGAGTATCTGAAGAATGGCAATCCAGCAGATTGTCTGGTGGTTAGTGTCGATGTAGAACTATTTTATTCCATCCCGTATGAGGACCTTATGAAAAGCTTGTGAATGTGTATATCGGAGCACAATGATGAGCTTGTGTTTAGGAACAGGTGCGTAATAGTCTTTTTTTTGGACTTACCTCCTTTTATTTGAAGAGCATGTTTCTGGAGTATGGCTGTGCGGCATATGTTCAAAAGTCTAGTATATGTATCGATTGAATGCCTCTGTGCTAAGTAATATTCTCTTAAGCAGGCTGGATGGAGTGATTGCCAAGAACTTGCATGGGCTGGGGGAAAATCTTTCACTGCGTCTGATTTTCTGGTCTTTTACAAAAGGTTGCGATAGTGTGGGACCTGTGCATATTGCCAAGTTGTTTAAGGAGCAAGGCCTTTCTTTAACTTAGCATTTCCTTAGAGGAAATGTCCCATCAAAAAGAGCTGCGGTTTCTGGGCTTCACCTTGATGTTCTGCACATGCCATGTATGCTGCCGATATTCACCCAGGAGGGTCAAGCAGCTACTTGACTATTGGCCGAATCATTCTAAGCTAGCGAAAGATAGCATTGCGTCATCTAGGCTAGGCTCGGTATTGATGAAGTGATGCTTTCACAGCATGACAAGTGGTCTCCATGAGCAGATTTTAAGGCTTATGAAAGCATTATTCCCCAACCATGCAGGAGTGTGTGATAAATTGTTAAAGCTGAGCATATAAGATTGATCAAGTTGGTCAGACATGCTAAAGGTAAGAATGGCATAGCATCATGTAACGAGGACAGCAGGAGAGCACACACGCATTAGTGCCAACCTTGGAGCAGATACAGAATCCAAGAGCGTGTGCTTGACATTCAGCGTTGGCAGTCAAGGATCGGGCTCATTCAATCTTGAATGTTCAAATCAGTGTTTTCTCATTTCCTTGACTGTCGGTGCTGATTGTCAAGCTCGTGCTCTTGGATTCTGTACACACTCCAAGGTTGGCACTTGTGCGTGTGCTTGTTGTCCTGCTGTCCTTATTACTTGGTGCTGCGCCATTCTTCCCTTTAGCATGTTAAAGCTAAAACCCCTTCACAGGGATTGGCAGGATACGGCCGGGGCCAGCCATCGAGATACCAAAAGATCGACTGTGTTACTGTACATACGTAGATTGTCGCACAATTTGAAAAATGTGGTCAGAAGGTATGACGCAGAAATGGTGCTCTTGGCCCCTAATAAGTTCTCTACAAACTGTAAAATTGTTAAGAATAATTTTGTGAATTCGGTCCTGGAAAAGCATATGTGCCTTGTAAAATGTATGTGGCGCATCGGATACTGTTATCTTGGGGTTGGGTTTATGTTGGTCAAACTCGAAAGTGTGTGAATGTAAGACTACGGGAGCACAAGAGATATTTGGATATTGGTAGGGGTTCTAACTTATCTGTACATCGCAAGGAATGTGAAGGCTGCTAGCCATTCCTTTTGGCAACACTCATTTTGGCGATACATTCGGAGCAGATTAACCGGAAAATTATCGAGGCTAGACACATCTTATGACTCGGTGACAAATCTGTGAGTGTGCTGTCCATCGTGTTAATATGCAACGAGTTGGACTATCTAGATGAGAGGAAAGTTAAGAGCGATCTTTTACTCATGTTGTGGTATAGCATATCTGTGACTGTGTGGTTTGTGGTGTTATTTGGCTTTTCTATGTACTCCCTGTTTACTTCAATAAACTTCAGTTGCGAGTCAGCGCCTGCTTTGTCTCCTTTCTTGTCATTGTCTCGTGCTGGTATGTTCACGTACTTGCAGAGTAGATTCACTGAATTGTATACTTGCAGAGGCTTGTGAAGAAAAACCAGAGGAATTTTCTTTCCTTTGTCTGGAATGGAAGTTAAAAATTTTTTTTCGCGTAGCTAGATGGTTGCAGCATGAAATTCCATTCTGGAAGGGTAAACCCACTAAATTGTACATTTTGTCTGCAAGGGTACTGATGCTTGCATGATACTGAAAACATTCGCCCAGGCTATCTGGCTAGTTTCCTTCTTCCTTGTGCCCAGATTTTTTTAAACAATACTTTGTCAGATTTATTTTGACCAGAATTTCTAACATGTTAATTACACCACATTTTGTGATCATATACAACAAAATTAAAACATGATGATCACTGGTGTATGGTTTAGTCTGGGGTAGAATGATGAGAAGTACCTAGTATATAGTAAAATTTAATATTACTAGTCTAACATAAACAAAATTGCTCTTTTTTTTAGTGGAAAATTTTGCTACCAGTGAGTCGGAGCGGCATGGCATGATGAAGACTTGGACAGTGTGCATTCCAAAGTACCTGTATTCATGTCGGCACGAGAACTTGCGCACAGTGCTTCAAACAGTTGGTGAGTACCTTGGTGCTGTGCTTCTGCTTAGATAGGTAAATATTTGATTTTAAATGTGCCTGAAGAAGCCAATTGGCCTAAACGAGTGCACACTAAGTCAATACAAACACCATGACGTGAACAGACATAATACAGAAAAATGGTCACAAATACGATGATAATAATAGTAAAGAAAAACTAGCATAATGAGTAAACAATGAAAACAGCAAATTAGGCAAATATTTCTGTGTCATAAAAAGTTGAATTGTGTTATTTGCAAATGAGTCATTGGTGAAATGGCATGCTTGTCAGGATAAAATCTATCATAGCATTTGGTGGTTTTTCCCTGAGGCACACGAAATCGCAGTGACATCAATAACGGCTCACAGTCAATAGAGCCGAGCACTACTTTATGTAGAAAATCCATGTCATAAAGGGTAGACATACCAAGGTCTGCTAGAAGAAAGTCGTAGTCTTAGAAACGACAGCGCTCAATATATCTATCACAAAGGATGCATACAATCTTCTGCTGAACATTTTCGATTTCATCGCCAGAGGTAACAGAGGCACTATTCTAAGCTACTGATGCAAACTCAAGACGTGGCATCACGAGAGCACAGTAGCCAAATTATGTTTTTAATCTGAATAAGAGTGTGTATCTGAAAATTTGAGCAAAAATTGAGTAGCATTTAGATATTCTTGCACGAAATACCACTGTTAAAATTGGTTATAAATGATATGTCTCACATGTACGCTTGTCTGCTGAATATAGTAAGCATGGTTTGCGACCTGAGTGCCTCCGATGTATGAAAAAAAATGGCCAGGTTACTGCATGACGCGTGGAGCAACCCAGTGTAGCACATTCAGGCTTCATGGAGTGGAGAATGAAGGCAGTAATAACTTTAATAGAAAACACAGGACCAGGAAGCTGACAGAACGCACTGACACTCGGTGGATGAAGGGCATTATGGAGTTGCCTGTCGTGTTGTGCAAGATGGAGGTCGCACAGACAGATGTTAAACATGAGTCGATGCAGATACCTTCTGTCATTACGTAGTACTCACTGCAGAACTCAACAAAAAAGAAGCAAAGGTAACAGCTGAGCATGGCCAGACTCTTGTGCTTTCCTCCGCAAGCAATCTGGAAGCGCAACTCTTCAAAGTTTTATGCTTTCGCTCGACATATACATCATCACTGCATGTGTCGAGGAAAAGTACATACCCTTAATGTCAAATGACATAGCACTTACAGGACTCAGTAACAGCTTACTTAGGTGTTCTGATGCATCTACAGGGCACCTTATGAGAGATTCTTAGGCTTCAGAGCACTCAATCTACAGGGCGCCTCATGAGAAATTCTTAGGCTTCAGAACACTCAGCCCTTGCAGAAATTGTTTCAAAGTTTGTTGCCACATGGACCTCTTCGTAATAATGACCCTAAAAGCGAGCCTTCCTTTAGTGACACAAAAAAAGGCCTAGGACATGGGTCTTTTTTGCTCCTTCATTAGAACCAAAATGTTTGCGAGCGAGATCTTTCACAGATATGGAATGATTTCACGAAATGTCAAAGAGAAGACTGAAGCTGTGCGAAGCAATACCAGCAACAGCCCTGCCGTGGTGGCTCAGTGGTTATGGCGCTCGGCTGCTGACCCGAAAGGCGAAGGTTCGATCCCGGCCACGGCGGCCAAGTTTCGATGGAGGAGAAATTCTAGGGGCCCGTGTGCTGTGCGATGTCAGTGCACGTTAAAAAACCCCAGGTGGTCGAAATTTCCGGAGCCCTTCAACACGGCGTCCCTCATAGGCTGAGTTGCTTTGGGACGTTAAACCCTAATAACCAAACCAAGCGATACCAGTTACAAACACATCAGAGCTGTTGAAGAAGCTGAAAGATTCATGCCTTCATCTTTTTTCTACATCAGACACATGACTACACTATGTCTTTCTCGGCCATCATTTTGAAAAGGTTAACATGGCAGCGGCCTTCGGTTAAATTTCTGCAAGGAGCCCTTTGTGGAAACTTAAGCATCTGTTCCTCGTGAGGCGCACTGAAGAGATATTTGAATACCTTAGTGAGCTGCAACCAGCACCTGTGGCTGCATTTTCACTGACATCATAGATTAGTACATTTTCTTGCAGATGCTGAGATAATGGAAACTATGACTGAAAGCATAACGTTTCGGGGAAGTATGCTTCCTGATTGCTTGTGGGCAAGTGCTGTGTAACCACCAATCCAATGGGTACAAGCTTTCTCCTCACCTGGTGCTCGTCTTCTTTAGGGTGAAATGCCTGCCAAATGGTTCATTGCCCCACCTTGAGATGAAGAAAATACCTTGTGCCATGGTGCTCTTTGTCCTCAGATTCCCTCGCGCCATCAAAAATCACAATCATCATCATGCTTGTGGACAAGTGTCTGGCCTTTTTCAGATGTTACCAATGTTCCTTGCTCACTAAGTTGTGCATTGAGTACTATGTAATGAAAGGCATCTGCATTGAATTGTATTTGGCACCCATCCTTAGCTACTTTCTATTTGCACAAAATTGTAGACAACCGTAAAGACTTTCATGCACACAGTGGTGTCCGAGTAAGCACATTTTGTCTGCTTCTTCCTGGCCCTGTGGTTTTTGCTGTTTACTGTTATGAGAAATGAATTTTAGGCAATGAATAATATTGGTTTGGTTCTCAGTAAATGGCTTTTACAAGCTTCTACGAAAGCCGATTGTTCAATAGCGGATGGTTCAAATGTATTTGTGAAATTTATAATAGGTGTTGTGTGGCTACTAAATGAGGATTTTTTTATCCTTTCAGATGGATCCGACAGCAATGTTTAGAGGTACAATGTGTGCAATTTTTCATGAAAATAAAACGTATGTACTTGTACTCAACCAAACACTTGCCACTCTTTCATTCTAAGTTGCATTCTTTGTACGTGTGCAATACATAAAATGCATGAAAGTCTTGTACATAATACTTATTTCCTCGGCCTCTGGACTGCTATATCTGCAGTGAACGTTCTGGGCAGAAGCTATACACAGATGCATGTGCATGTACTACTGAAAGTATTATCGAGAGCAAAAATAACAGACCCCTGACAGCGCGTGCCGATCTGTGCCAAACTGCATGCAAGCGCCGCTTGACGAAGCACTCCAGATGCTGAGACGAGCGCAGTGGCACGCAATGCGTAGCGCCCCTCGAGATGGGCGCACGCCACTGCGCTGGTCTCGGCACTAGGAGCGCTTCGTCAGGCGGTGCTCGCATGCAGTTTGGCGCGGATCGGCACGCGCTGTCAGGGGTCTATTATTTTTGCTCTCGATAGTACATAATTACAATACTAGGCCGTAATGCCTGTATTTCATTTTACAATGAGAGCTGTTAAAGGCATATCTTGCGGTTCTGGGGCATCGTTGGCATGACATGGAGGAGAAACAAGAAGCAAAGGAGAGTGGTGCATAATGGCGTGAACTAGCTCTTGCACCATTCGTGTCTCTATGCACAGAGTGTGCCGTTCTAGATCAGATGACTGCCAAGTGAACGGAGGAAGTATGCATACACATTACGGGACCTTTAATAAGAACACAACAGAAGCATTCGTTGCAAAGAAACGATTTCATTCTCGTTCATAGCATAGCGTAACTTTCCGTTACCAAGAATGTGACAACCGTCGGACGGAGTCGCTGTATTCATGTTGCGGAAAACCCTCCGGCAACGCATTACCAGCGGGTTTCTCTGTACTGAGGAGCATTTTTTTTTACAGTGTACCTATGCACACTTTCGGAGCGTTAGACCCGCGTGCCATGTTCACATGCGCACAAAAAAGAAGGAAAAGATGTTTGCTAGCCGCGGCAGCTGCCATCTTATCTAGAAGCACATCAGCAGCGGCCAACGGAGATAAAAGAGGCAGGTAGAGAAGGGGCGGGGAATAAAGAGTGGAGCCACAGGAAGAAAGGACAGGGTAGGGTGAGACACCGTACTACACAGTGTACAAAAACTACATAGGGTTGAAGTGAAGTAAAGTGCGGAGCTCGCGCGCATGTGTAGAAAGTTCTCTGCGCGAGGGCGCAGGGACGCACCTGCATATCGAGCAGAGCAGCCACGTGGTGTCCCGCCCGGGCGCAGGTGCATTGCCTCGAGCGTGCTTAAACACCACCACTCGTTTCACGCTCCTCGCGCTGCGAACGCACAGTGACAAAACATGTTTTCGGGACAGTGCGTCCGCATTTTTATTTCTAGAGGCAGAACGCACGAACGTGCACATGCAAACATGGAGACGAGGCAAGCATGACGAGCGCAAATAATACAAAACGAAATCTGTTTTAAAAACAACCAGCAGGATTTTCCTGCCCGAGCCACATCCTGCGTGGGTGCTGCGACGAGGTGTTTTCCTCCTGCGCGAACGCAGCAACAGTCCTCTGCGAAGGTCGTAAGCAGCATTGTCTGCAGCATTAGAGGCTGTTGTCGGAACTTTACACGCTTTATACTGAAAGTTGTTGGTGCCCCATGAATTAAGCGGTACCGAAAGCGGCGGTGATTCCGATCTTTAACGACTGCCGAGCACACTCGGTGTTTTCGCTGCTGGCTTGTTGTTTCTGGTTTGGTTTATTGGGGTTTAACGTCCCGAAGCAACTTAGGCTATGAGGGACGCCGTAGTGAAGGGCTCCGGGAATTTCGACCACCTGGGGTTCTTTAACGTGCACTGACATCACACAGCACACGGGCCTCTAGAATTTCTCCTCCAAAGAAATTCCAGCCGCCGCGGCCGGGATCGAACCCGCGTCTTTCGGGCCAGCAGCCTAGCACCATAGCCACTGAGCCACCGCGGCGGGGTCTTGTTGTTTCTATTTGCTTCTATTTGCTGCACAGGTACGCGTCCGCGTGCTGTCATGTCAGCCACGTGATCTTATTCTTATCGACTCACACAATCATTACCACGTGCTGGCAAGATTAGTTAACGAGGAGAACGATTACTTCTTTCTCAAGCTGAGCCACTGAAGTTTGACTACAAATTTATCGGCACGTTCTTGTTATGTGATACGCTTTCGAAAAGCGAGTAGCATCGCTGTAAGCATAACGGCTTAGAATTAAGCGTGAGGCGACAAGGACATATGGAAAGAAAAAGCACGCGCACGAGTGAATTCAGCGTCCGCTTGTCTGAGAAGTAAAATTATAGAGCAACAAACGCACCGCATTCTTTCTTTATTTAAAGTCCAGCTCCCTCTTGAAAGGGGATGCAAAATTATCATGATCATCATGATCAGGGAGGCTACGCCCGCTGAAAGTAAAAAGGTCTGTCCAATATTTACCCTCTTCTGTGCCAGCTGCGGCCTCCTTACTCCTCCAAACTTCTTTATCTTATCCCCCTCCTGAACGTCAGCCGCCCCCTGTTAGCCGTGCAATCTTTGCAATCTACTTCGTTACTTTTAATGACCAGCTACTGTTTAACCTCCCCGCCTTTCCTCCTCTATTCTTCCTCCTCCTCCTTTAATGACGTTGGCCTTTTCCGATTCCTCTTCTTGAGTTCAACTACAGGATATTTTTATTTCGCCTTACCTGACCTGTTGCGTGACCTACCAAATACTTTTAAGGCGAAAGCCTTTAATGCCTCATCGTTGTCGACAGATGGTTGTCACCCGCTCAGTGTCACGCTTTTCGATTGGTCCAAATGGTTACGTCAGAGTGCGCGGATTAGAAGTAACGTGGTCACCCACAGACGCCTGGCGCCCCCTTTTGGAACAGACGACAACTAATATAAAATAGTTGTCCGCTCTGGAAGGGGGCGTAAGGCGTCCGTGGTTGACCACATTGCATACCTGATTACTGCGAACAGTGCCATGGATAACAACCGAACTCATCGAAGCAGAGAGAGAGTCGTGCTAAAGAAGCAGTCAAAGTCGGCAGTCAAACTGTGTGTTGTAAAATAAAGCACTAGTACAGCACAAACAGTATCGCAGTCAATGCCAAACAGTGCGCCAGGAAAGGCTTTCTCTCCTTGCAGCACTTTAGAGAGCCAAAGTGCCCCCTGAGTATTTTTATTTGCTTTGGGAACATAAAAGACACTGTGGCCCACGGGACGCTCCTGAAATGCGTGTTCAGGAAGCAGTAGCTCAGCTCGGACACGCACACAGAGAGTGAAGGCAGAAGGACGAAGCGCTTCGTCCTTCTGCCTTCACTTTCTGTGCGCGTGTCCGAGCAGAGCTACTGCTTCCGGAGGATGAAGAGACAGCAAGCCGCTCGACTTCCTGGCTTGAAGAGGGCCTGCAATAGCGATGGGTGGATAGGCGTCCTTGCTGGCCCGCGCTAGGACGCAGTTTGTAATCTCGGCGAGGTGTTCTCACGGTGGCGTCAGGAAGCGAATGACTGGTCGTCGCCTGTTACCGCGGCCCCTGGAGCTTCTCCTCGCGGTTCCAGTGGCCTCGACGAGAGCCACCAGCGCTGCGGCGGCTAGACCTGCGCCGGCGAGCAGGAAGATGCCGTGCAGGTGCCCCACCTCCAGCGGGTGCAGCCGGGGCTCCTCGCGGTGGCTCCGGTGGCGAGCCTTGAACACCGTGTGCCGCAGCCAGAGGGCGACCAACCCGGCCGCCTGCAGCTGCGCAATTCTGGAAGCGAACAATCCGAAATATCATCACGAGCGACTGCTTAAAAGGCGCAGCTAATTAAACTGCCATCAATGATACAAGTTCGTGCGCCCTTATCGAGGCGAAGCTTATTTAGCAGAAGCTTGTCAGCAGACGTGCCACGCTTTTGACGGGTGTCCACCGAGATATGTGAGACAGTTACTGCGTAATTTCCTTTCCTCAAATATAATTTTCATTTTCTCTCATTACGGCTCCTCTTCTTTCACTCCCACTTCCTCCCTTCCTGTGCGGTGTGGTTCAGGTGTCCACCGAGATGACAGAGAATTACTGCGCCATTTCTTGTCCTCAAAAAGCGTTGCGCTCAAACGGCAAGGCATCGCGCCGAACTACTGAATTACTGAGCATCGCGTCGAATTACTGAGCACGCTGAGGAGCTGTGCCGATCAAACTGGGGTCAGATTTGCGATAGTTTGGCTGGCAATGTGTCCTCCAAACGTAGTTGGTAACTCCTCCGTCACTTAATTGACCCCACGCAACCCAAAACAGCCACACAACACCACGTCACACGCCTTATACACAAGACCAACCTTTCTCCCGGCGCACTCATCGATATAGAAACACGCATACAACTCCCGGCGCCTCAAACCCCCTGCCCCGCTATACAGGTGCCCCGAATGCTAACCTCGACGCAGAGATCACGGAAGCAGAAGTCAGAGCGGCCCTCCTGACTCTCCGCTCTAACTCAGCCCCAGGGGTTGACCGGATCTCCAATACCATGCTCCGCAATTTGGACGATAAATCGATCGCCCAGCTCACGGGGTACTTCAACAAATGCTCGCAGGATTGCAGTGTTCCCCAGTCCTGGCGACACGCTAAAATCTTATTCATACCAAAGCCCCACAAGCCTCTAACACCCTCAAATCTTCGTCCCATTTCACTAACCTCATGCCTAGGCAAGCTTTTTGAGCACGTCGCACTTGCCCGACTCATCCAACACATGGCGGAGCAAGATCTCTACCCGCACAGCATGGTGGGCTTCCGTCCCCATCTGTCGGCACAGGACGCCATGCTCCAACTCACGCAGGTCATTTTCGACCCCCTCATTGCGGGTCGCACCAAAGCTGTCCTAGCCTTGGATCTCTCCAAGGCATTTGATCGCCTAGACCATAAAGCGATCATGGCGGCCCTCTCCCCCTTGAACATAGGTGGACGTATGTACACGTATATTCAAGCATTCCTTACTAACCGCGTGGCCGAAATTCACTTCGGTCCCCACATATCCCACCCATACACCCTCAGTGGGGTTGGCACCCCCCTGGGGTCTGTCCTCTCCCCTTTTCTCTTCAATTTCACACTCATTCCCCTTGTCCGCAATCTACAAACTAACCCTCACCTTCGACATACACTCTATGCCGATGATATCACGCTGTGGACCACCCATGGCAGTGATGGCGACATAGAGAATATTCTACAGTCAGCAGCTACCCACCCCCAAACACATGCACGGAGTATCGGACTCTCCTGCTCTCCGAGAAGTCGGAGCTCCTCATAATCCGCCCAACAGCCCCCATCACCGTGACACTGGAAAACCGGCACATCCCGGAGGTAAACACTCTCCGGGTATGAGGCCTCCACATCCAGAACAACGGGAAAAACACACTCACCATACGGAAACTCAAGCAGACGACGGTGTCGATATCCCACCTAATCCGCCACGTTTCTGCACACCACCGGGGCATGAAGGAGCATGACCTATGTCGTCTCATTCATGCCTTCGTCCTCAGCCGCTTTATCTTCACGCTTCCCTACCTGAAACTCACGGCCGGGGAAATCTCCACCCTGGATGCCATGATCCGAACAGCTTTAAGACAGCACTACACCTACCCCTAAATACCTCAACCGAAAAACTACTATACTACAGGCCTGCACAATATGATAGGGGAGCTTATCGACGCCCACCGACAGACACAATACACACGTCTCGCGAGAACCACCACTGGCAGACACATCCTACACACTCTCGGTATCCGAATACCAGCCGCGGATCCTACACAGCTCCAGGTCTCCCGCCATATCCACCGCGAACTACTTATCAAACCTCTCCCCAAAAACATGCAACCCACCTACCACGAACCCCGACGCAGAGCTCGCGCTCGGGCGCTCCCTCAAACACTATGGCACGAAACCGTATGCTGTTTGGGTGGATGCAGCATGCACAGGCGAGGACGCGGTTGTAGCCATCACAAACCCCTCCCTCCAACCGATTGCCACCCTTCACATATCCCCCACTGCCACTTCGGAAGAGGCCGAAGAGGCCGCCATTGCCCTGGTCATCACACGCACGGAAGCCCGATTTATACTATCTGATTCTAAAACTGCCAGACTAAATTTTGCTCGCGCGAGAGTTCACGTCCCTGCATTTCGCATACTGAACTCCCTCGCCGCACACCCGCCCCGCCACGTGGAGCTGATATGGGTGCCTGCCCTCTCCGGGAATCCCGGAAACGAGGCCGCCAACGCTTTAGCCTGAGGTTCTCTCAACCGGGCACCGGCGGCCACCGATCTGGGGTTTTCGCGGGACCGCATGCACTCATTCAATGAAATGACGCAGGCCTGCAAAGCCGAGCGTCGACTCTACCACCCCGCCCCCCCCCCCCCTCCCTCCCTCGACAATTACCATCAGAAACTTTGGAGGCGACTCCAAATACGCACTTTACCCTCCCCTTATATACGCTCGCGCTATCACCAAGTCCACACAGACCCTTCCTGTACATTCTGCCACCACCCTAAAGCCACTCTCGACCATATCCTTTTCGTCTGCCCGGCGGACCCTCCCCCGCGGGGCCTGGAGCCCTTACCACTTCGGAGGCATGGGAGACCCTACTGCGCTCCGTGGACCTGGCCAAGCAAGCCATCGCCGTAGGCCGGGCTGCCAGCGTCATAAGCCTACGGGACATGAACGTTTCAGTGCAGTGGGGCCGTGTGGGGGCCCAAGGACCTACGTGTCCCAAACTCCCCAGTTTCAAATAAAGTTTTCACCACCACCGCCGAACGGCTGGTGGCGTTCCGTGTACTCCCTACCAGCGCTACAACACGCTGTCGCGTTGCACTCCTAAAGGGGACGTTTAAGCGTCATTAATTAAAAAATTTCATTTCATTTCATTTCATTTCATTTATTTCATCCTTAAAGGCCCAAGGGCATTACATAAGGAGGGGGCTACAATTCATATAAAAGAAGTATAAAAAACACACGCACAATGAACACACACAACAAACTTCAAAGCTAAAGAGAAAAAAAAATAAAGATAAAAGATAAAGGGTTTACATGTTCAGTGAAAGCATACAAAAGAAAAAAAAATCGCTTGCGGTAGCGAGCACAGATAAAAGTCAGTGATCAGCACGTGTTAAAAATGACAAGGAATTCACTTATTCTGAAGATGACGGGCCAGTTCTGTACGAAAAGATTTTGAATCGTTGCATAAAACTATGTCGTTAGGTAGGGCATTCCAGAGTGTTATTGCATTGGGAAAAAATGAACTATTCATTGCTAATGTACGGGTCTTGATACCGGCTATGGGGTGGCTATGGCTGAGGCGACTTGAAGTTCTTATCGGGGATTTTAGAAGTGGGTGTCTTGAAGCTGGATGATGGAAGAAGTTATGAAGCAGGCAAAGACGTGAAATTATGCGGCGTGATTCAAGTGATGGGAGGGAAAGAGAGCGTTTGAGTGCAGTGATACTAACTTCTTTGGAATATTCAGAGGTGATAAACCTGACGGCGCGATTTTGGATGGCCTCGATTTCGGCGGAAAGGTATGCTTGGGATGGATGCCAGATAGATGATGCGAATTCAAGTTTGGGACGGACGAATGTTTGATAAGCCAGTTTTTTAACGTCTGGAGATGCTGATTTCAGGTTTCGCCGGAGATAACCTAGGACACGAGAGGCATCGGAACATATCGTTTGGACGTGAGTTACCCAAGATAGATAATTAGTATTCAGTCATTATTCAGTAATTAGCCATTAATTAGTAAGGTGTCATTACTCAGTAATTAGTACTTCATTGCGTGCGACGCCAATCCAATGGTGACGTCACCAGTGCCACAGAGGCAGTCGAAGTGGTGCAGAAAACGCTTTCGCCTCTACGCATTTTAGACAGTTAGAAAGTGCCCCCTGAATTTTTTTCTTGAAGAACAGAGAAGCAAGCGTGACCAGGGCGGAGAAACTAAAAGCAAAGCCGCGCCTTGTACGGCCAAGTACTTTTAATCGTATACCCAAGCCGTGGCTACATCGCACGCTACAGAAGCGCACTGGGAACAGCTGGCGCAGCGGCCGATGTGGTAGGCCTGTGTTTACATGGTAACGCACTGAAGCTTTCGTGATGGTGGTGCCCCCTATGTGTCGCAGCTGGAATTTAGGGCAGTGTGTCCAGATGCGGCTTCGCCCGTCCGCTTCGAACCACAGGGATTTCTGGTCGCTCCCCGGCTACTACAGCTCATACTTCAGCAAACTCCTCCGGCGAATCGCCTAGTCCGGCGAGAATGCAATTTTTTACGGCGTGATCCTTTATACGGAGCGCACCTCTAGTCGTCGCGTGGATGAAGTCCGTCTGAGATCACCAAGCAAAGTGGCCAGGAAAGTAAGAGGAGCGAAGTGGAAGTTCGGGCTAGTTGATAAGACCATGATCTGGAGGGGAGCTTAGGGCGAACGAAAGAAGCACATGAGAGGTGCACAGGATGAGCGCTGGTCTAAGCTCCCTCCAAAAATAACATGAGATAACGAATGGAGGGAGGTGGAAGAAAAAAAAGTGGGGGGAAAAATGCCGGGACGCTGTTCTTGACATATATTGAAAGAAGATGTACACGCAGCGATGCCAGTCGCTGTCGGAGCCGCAAACGCCATCGGTTAGCTAGGCGAGCCCGTGTAATCGGTTCGGTGTTTCTGCCTCCTCTCGTGCGGCTGCAGCTCGGAGCGAAGTGCTCGGCGAGAGGGAGCTCAGGTCATATTCCCTCTTCGGGCGGCAGAAGAGAGAAACTAACGGACCGAAAAACTAAGGTGTGTGGATGGCGCAGCAGCCGTCCTTGTATTGTCCTTTTATTAGTCCTCTCAACAGATATATTCAAGAGAGACAGAGGGAGTCCGGGCAGCACAGCTAGGTTAGCCGGGCTTATAGGGAATGTAAAACAAATGAAATGAACACTCGTCGCGCTCGTTCTCGCGAGGCTCGCCGTCACATCAAAATATTCGCAATATACACACATGTACACACACACAAATATACACGCAATCTATACACACAAGAAATTTTGTGCTGTTCGTTTCCAGCACCTCTTATCTGATAAAAACGCTTCCATTAGTTCCAGTGCTACAGTGTCACGACTTCTGCGATATATATATATATATTAAGCAAACAAGGGAAGGGGAATGAGGGGCTGATTATAAATATGAGAGAAGCCAACAGCCACAGAAACCAAAGAACACAGGGGATTTTTTAATTTATTTATTTATTTTTTTTGTGGTGTTGATCAAGTAAGAATATTACTCAATATGTTGTTGCTTAAACCATTAGAAAAGCAGAAGAAAAAACAACCACGTGCCGCCGGTGGGATCCGAACCCACGACCTCCGAATTAAGCGTCCGGTGCTCTACCTCTGAGCTACGGCGACGGCTGTCAAGCCTTCTGCTTTCGGGGGGTATTTATGTTTTTACAAATAACCTAACCTTGAGAGTGTTCATCAGCGCCACCCACGTTCGTAAGCGGCGGACGTGGAACGTCCTGAGTTACCGCTGGTGTGACGTAGAACGCCATCACACGGCAAGGGTGGAAGCTGTGTGAGAACCCTCTTTGCTTCCTATGGCATCAAGGCTGCCAGAACCGAGACCCTCGCTAAGCAATTAAGCAAACAAGGGAAGGGGAATGAGGGGCTCGTTATAAATATGAGAGAAGCCAACAGCCACAGAAACCAAGGAGCACAGGGGATTTTTTAATTAATTTATTTTTTTCTGGCGTTGATAAAGTAAGAATATTACTCAATATGTTGTCGCTTAAACCATTAGAAAACAGAAGAAAAAACAACCACGTGCCGCCGGTGGAATCCGAACCCACGACCTCCGAATTACGCGTCCGGTGCTCTACCTCTGAGCTACGGCGACGGCTGTCAAGCCTTCTGCTTTCGGGGGGTATTTATGTTTTTACAAATAACCTAACCTTGAGAGTGTTCATCAGCGCCACCCACGTTCGTAAGCGGCGGACGTGGAACGTCCTGAGTTACCGCTGGTGTGACGTAGAACGCCATCACACGGCAAGGGTGGAAGCTGTGTGAGAACCCTCTTTGCTTCCTATGGCATCAAGGCTGCCAGAACCGAGACCCTCGCTAAGCAATTAAGCAAACAAGGGAAGGGGAATGAGGGGCTCGTTATAAATATGAGAGAAGCCAACAGCCACAGAAACCAAGGAGCACAGGGGATTTTTTAATTAATTTATTTTTTTCTGGTGTTGATAAAGTAAGAATATTACTCAATATGTTGTCGCTTAAACCATTAGAAAACAGAAGAAAAAACAACCACGTGCCGCCGGTGGAATCCGAACCCACGACCTCCGAATTACGCGTCCGGTGCTCTACCTCTGAGCTACGGCGACGGCTGTCAAGCCTTCTGCTTTCGGGGGGTATTTATGTTTTTACAAATAACCTAACCTTGAGAGTGTTCATCAGCGCCACCCACGTTCGTAAGCGGCGGACGTGGAACGTCCTGAGTTACCGCTGGTGTGACGTAGAACGCCATCACACGGCGAGGGTGGAAGCTGTGTGAGAACCCTCTTATGCTTCCTATGGCATCAAGGCTGCCAGAGAAGCCAACAGCCACAGAAATCAAGGAGCACAGGGGATTTTTTAATTAATTTATTTTTTTGTGGTGTTGATCAAGTAAGAATATTACTCAATATGTTGTCGCTTAAACCATTAGAAAACAGAAGAAAAAACAACCACGTGCCGCCGGTGGAATCCGAACCCACGACCTCCGAATTACGCGTCCGGTGCTCTACCTCTGATCTACGGCGACGGCTGTCAAGCCTTCTGCTTTCGGGGGGTATTTATGTTTTTACAAATAACCTAACCTTGAGAGTGTTCATCAGCGCCACCCACGTTCGTAAGCGGCGGACGTGGAACGTCCTGAGTTACCGCTGGTGTGACGTAGAACGCCATCACACGGCGAGGGTGGAAGCTGTGTGAGAACCCTCTTTGCTTCCTATGGCATCAAGGCTGCCAGAACCGAGACCCTCGCTAAGCAATTAAGCAAACAAGGGAAGGGGAATGAGGGGCTCGTTATAAATATGAGAGAAGCCAACAGCCACAGAAACCAAGGAGCACAGGTGATTTTTTAATTAATTTATTTTTTTCTGGTGTTGATAAAGTAAGAATATTACTTAATATGTTGTCGCTTAAACCATTAGAAAACAGAAGAAAAAACAACGACGTGCCGCCGGTGGAATCCGAACCCACGACCTCCGAATTACGCGTCCGGTGCTCTACCTCTGAGCTACGGCGACGGCTGTCAAGCCTTCTGCTTTCGGGGGGTATTTATGTTTTTACAAATAACCTAACCTTGAGAGTGTTCATCAGCGCCACCCACGTTCGTAAGCGGCGGACGTGGAACGTCCTGAATTACGGCTGGTGTGACGTAGAACGCCATCACACGGCGAGGGTGGAAGCTGTGTGAGAACCCTCTTATGCTTCCTATGGCATCAAGGCTGCCAGAGAAGCCAACAGCCACAGAAACCAAGGAGCACAGGGGATTTTTTAATTAATTTATTTTTTTGTGGTGTTCATCAAGTAAGAATATTACTCAATATGTTGTCGCTTAAACCATTAGAAAACAGAAGAAAAAACAACCACGTGCCGCCGGTGGAATCCGAACCCACGACCTCCGAATTACGCGTCCGGTGCTCTACCTCTGAGCTACGGCGACGGCTGTCAAGCCTTCTGCTTTCGGGGGGTATTTATGTTTTTACAAATAACCTAACCTTGAGAGTGTTCATCAGCGCCACCCACGTTCGTAAGCGGCGGACGTGGAACGTCCTGAGTTACCGCTGGTGTGACGTAGAACGCCATCACACGGCGAGGGTGGAAGCTGTGTGAGAACCCTCTTTGCTTCCTATGGCATCAAGGCTGCCAGAACCGAGACCCTCGCTAAGCAATTAAGCAAACAAGGGAAGGGGAAGGAGGGGCTCGTTATAAATATGAGAGAAGCCAACAGCCACAGAAACCAAGGAGCACAGGGGATTTTTTAATTAATTTATTTTTTTCTTGTGTTGATAAAGTAAGAATATTACTCAATATGTTGTCGCTTAAACCATTAGAAAACAGAAGAAAAAACAACCACGTGCCGCCGGTGGAATCCGAACCCACGACCTCCGAATTACGCGTCCGGTGCTCTACCTCTGAGCTACGGCGACGGCTGTCAAGCCTTCTGCTTTCGGGGGGTATTTATGTTTTTACAAATAACCTAACCTTGAGAGTGTTCATCAGCGCCACCCACGTTCGTAAGCGGCGGACGTGGAACGTCCTGAGTTACCGCTGGTGTGACGTAGAACGCCATCACACGGCGAGGGTGGAAGCTGTGTGAGAACCCTCTTATGCTTCCTATGGCATCAAGGCTGCATCAAGGCTTCTCTCATATATATATATATATATATATATATATATATATATATATTGGTCACCTAAGGTTTGCATATAAATTATTGTAATGTTTTGCCAGATGTAGGACCTAGCAAATACATTATTAATGTATTTGCTAGTTTGTCCAATGCATACCATATCGCATGAAAAAGGCAGCTCATGCACAACGCCGCTAGTACACTTCACATATGCCTTGGCATGCGCTTCTGGCAGCCATTATTTTTCTCTTCGGCGTCCATTATCCAGCGGCACAACTTTGCAAATTTTAGGGGTGCTGAAAAATCAACCGCCACTTTGGCTTGTTCGCCATTTTCTTTCAGATTATAGGACACTCGATGAACGTATGGCACTACTTCTTCTTCCCCTTAAAACAAGGCACCTACCCACAGGGGGGTACAGTCGGTTTCACTTCACATTTCTTTTCTGATGTCTTCTTTCGCCCTGACTCTTTCTGGAGCGATCAGCGATCAGAAGAAATGCTGATTTGTGTAACAGCGACGCTTCAGTTTGCTTGAAACAAAAAAAATGCATTTCTGGCGACATGCATGAAAAGAAATCCGCCTTGAAAACATCAACCAAATAGCCCCCAAGAAAACGCTGAAATTTCTGTTTTGCTCGTGGCATCTGGTTGTGGTATCTGCGGTTTAACGTTCTGAAGAAATGCTGTATTGGAGGGCTCCTGGTTAAATTAGACCACCTGTGGTTCTTCAGCATGCGCTGACATCACACACCACGCACGGGAGTTTTCGCATTTCACATCCTCCGATATGCGGCCACCGGCGCAGGGATTCGAACCTGCATTCTTGAAGTGAACAGCCGATCGCCAAAGCCCCTGAGATACCGCGATGAGTATTTTGACTTCTTGATTTATGCAACACAAAAACTGGACAAATCTGAGTGGCCTTCCCTTGCGTGGTTGCCCTAAGGAAAACACTAAATTATTTATTTTTATTTATTTCAAGAGTACCCACAAAGGCCCTCTTCACGAAGATATTACATAGGGGGTGGTAAACTTCGAACAAGAATATATAGAAGGAACATCTAACATGAGTAACAGAGGAAAAAAAAACAAGAAAAGAGCAATAACTGGTAGTCAGTAACTATCCAAATGTGGCCGAACAACAAACCGCAAAATGAACAAAATGAAAAAAAAAACAGATAAAACAACGTTACAAACAGAAAGAGAAAACAAAACTCAAACACACTACGGTGAGAAGAAGAGAACTAGAAGAAAACTACACATCGCTTTGATTTTTTAAAAGTTCATGAAATGATGTCACATTCGTCTCAGTTGCGATTGTTGCGAAGGCAGCCGGTTCCAATCAAAAATGGTTTTGGGTATGAATGATTTGGCAAAACTTGAAGTGTGACATGTGATGGGTTTGATCTTGAAAGGATGCTCACGGCGTGAAAACACTGCTGAGGGTAAGCGAAAGAAAAGAGATAAGCGGGACAGTTTACGACGATGGGAAAGTCTGTCAAGTCCAGCACGAGCTTTTACGCCGTGACGCTCGTCAAACGTGAGTAGTCGTAATAAATGGAATGGCTTTGTGGACGGTTCAACCGACACCCCTCACACCGGAAGAATGCAGAGACGGTGCTCACTTCCGGTTGAGGGGCTCGAGGCAGCGGAAGTCCCTGGGAAAGGCCAGCGCGTAGCTCTCCACGCGGAAGCTGTCGCGGGCGAAGAGGAACCACTGGGGCTCCTTGATGTCCGCGTCCACCGTGATCTCGGCCGCGATGTAGGCGTAGTCGCGGCGCAGGCACTCGCCCAGACCCTCCAGGTCGCCGTGCACGAAGTTGCGCCGCCGGTCGGACTCCATCGAGCGCAGCAGCAGACGGGCCAGGCTCGAGTTGTCGCTCTGCAGTCATTTCTCAGTCATTGAATGTAACCTTAAACGCCCTGCATCCAGGCAATAAACTTGGGAAGGAGCGCTTGAACCGAATTGCAAACGAGAAAGAACCAGACACTCAGTTTTAAGCAATGCTCCAAAAGAGAATATTCTACGATACATAGTAAAAGTAAAACAAACAAAGCAAGAAATGTTGTGGGTTACTAGAATTACAAAATTAAATGTCCTTGAAAATCTTAAAAGTACAAGGGGGCCGAAAAATATTTGTAGCCGGTCAAATGTTTAGGGGAATCTTCCAAGGTGGAGTAGATTTGTAATAAAGGAGTATTTACTCATTGACATCCACCCGAGCGCAGCCATATACGGGCACAAAGGAAAGCTATACAACTTTCTCAGAAACTTTGCAGTTAAAGAAAAATTCGTCCTATGGTCCTAGCGGTGGTCCCGGGTTCGAACCCCGGACCAGGATGAATTTTTCTGCGAAGTTCCTGAGAAAGCTGTACAGCTTACCTTTGTAGGCGTATGGCTACGCTTCGGTAGATGTGAATGAGTGATTACTCCCTTATTACAAATATTTGTAGTGCACGGGAAACTAAGCAAAAGCGGTGGCCTGCTTTTCGCAGGCGAGGTTAAATCTGCTGAAAGTGAACGATTCATTTTTGGTAAAGAATTTAAAACTTTTTATTTAGCTTTAACAACCACGCTGGTATAGGATTTAAAGTTTTCCTTCTCTTGAGAGAAAGGTATTGTGCTGTGAGTTCACGAGTGCATTCTTTCGTCTGGTGATGTGCTGTTTCAGAACCCAGGTAGTGTGAGCGTATAAGCGGCTTTCTATAATTAGTTTGTATGCATCGCCAGCCTGCTGTTGTGACATAGTGCAATGGCATTTTCTTAGAGAAAGAAAGTAAATGCATGGGGTCAAGCATCGCCGCCATCCTCAGCGACCTCTGCTTAGCGCACCTTGACAGGTCCTTGTCCAGATTTCTAGTAAAGTCAAAAGTCGAAATGACCTTTCGGCATGTGGATGAATCTGGTCAACTTAAACGTGGATGATAGAGTATCTGAACAAGGAGCGTAACGCTTTGAGCACATTAGAGGCAGGTCGGAAGCCGCGTGTGGTAATCTAAGAGGTTCAGGATGGGTCGTCCCTTAGGTTCTAGGACTTGAGGGTTATGCCTTCAAAACTTAATTGCTCGAGATTAGGGAACATTATCGTGTGTTCAAGTTAACATTTCTGATGGGTGTACATGCCACGAGGCAGAAAAGCGCTGCTAACTTCTGCTTTGGCGCAAACCAAGCTCGTAAAGAGGGGCACCGTGCGAACCTGCCTTTAGAGTGCCAGGAGAGAGTTACGCTCGCACTTGATCGACCGTAGTTTCTTGAGACAGGATGATCGGCTACCATCTAGCTTCTATCCGCCTAGTTGCTTTGTGTTGTGACCGAGGGCGTGGTCAAAAAGAACTGGAGCTAAGGCCAAGCCCTTTACGCTTCGCCTCTGTCATGATATTGGGGGGGCGTCATGGTTGGTTGGCGCCGAAATTATAATTGATTGGGCCAACCTTCCCACCAGTGCACTCTCCGTAAGTTGGAGGGGAAGGAGAGACAAACTTCTCCCCCCCCCCTCCCCTCCCGCGTGCGAAAGATGAGATTCGACTACTGACCGGCGGTAGGGGCCACGCCTGATTAGCTGTTGACCGGAGGCATGAGGCGAAGACAAGCTCTGTAACAAACACCTTTACTTGGGCAAAGAACAGTAACGAAATGTTACAAAACAAAGCCCATCAAAGTAGCGTGCGAACAATGACGCGACGCAAATAACAAGCACAAAATGAGGACGCAAACAACTATTAACCGGAAGAGGAAAACATCGGGGCGAGAACTATACAGCGCCGTTACAAGATTAGAGTAATACTGTACAAAAGAATAGGCCAAGAAACAGCAACCTGACAAATAACAGAGTCAAGGGAATGAGGAGAAACGATGGCTTAGCTGCTGGGTAGCAAGGTCCGGTCGCAGGGAGCACCGGGCTGCGGATGCTCGTCGCGGGGCTGATGGGGTGTTGCGGATACGGGTGACTTGTGCTACGCGTCTTCGGGGCCGCCGTCGCCGCGCTCTACGCGTCTGACCACCCGCCTAGGCTCGCTTGCCGACCGCTTCCCTGGTTGACCTCACTCAGGTCAGGACGCACCGAAATCTCCAGGCCACCTGCCCGGCTCGAGGTTTTCCCGACGCCGCGTTCTCATGGCAAACAAACAAAAAATTCAAAGCACAACGATTCGCAGATGTAAGAAAGGGGGAAAAAGCACGAACAAACAGAGAAGGAAACCGCGAGAAAGCCACGGTGCTGACGAGGAGCGATGCTAACTTGCGAACGTCGGGAAGGGTGCCGGGGAATTCAACCGATAGCTCCCCTTTCCCACAACGTGCAAGCGCTCGCTACCCGGCGATAATACTAGGAGGGGGTGGAGTAGCCTTGACTGACCCTCCAGTGTCGCGAGGGGCCACCCGTTCACGTCGGGGCAAGATCATCGCCGCCGCGCCGCGATATGCTTGCGAACAACAGGCGCTGTGGCCACCTCTGCCGCCTTCGCCCCAATAAAATTCATAGTTATCTGCAAAAACGAAAGGAAGAATTAGTCAAGGGTTGGACAGAATCGTGTCTGGCGAGGGGGCAGCATAGTTGTTAAATAAAACATACACTCCCCAAAAGATGGTTTTTGAAACACGACATTTCGGGACCCTACGGGTTCCTTGTTCGTAATGAAAGATGGACGGAATGGGCCGCTTCTTATATGCGCACTTGACAGCGCAGTGAGTGGGCGTAGTTATCCGAAAGATTACCGTTCGGCCTGTTAATGACATGATCCGTGGTCTGTATACAAAAAGATACTAAAAATAGTCGTGACGATAAGGGTTTCATTGTATCATTGCTTCGGAGAACGTTATTAACAGGACGAAGGGCAATCTCCCGGATAACTACGCCCACTCACCGCACTGTCAAGCACACTTATAAGAAGCAGACCATTCCGTCCATCATTCATTGTGAACACGGGACCCGTAGGGGTCCCGAAACGCCATAGTTTAAAAACTATCTTGCACGTGTATGTTTTCTTTAACCGCAAAGGAAGAATTACTCCGAGAAAGAACTCTAAAAGTGAAGCGCAGTAGCCGTGCCATACATCCGGGCATTGTGTCACAGTCTAAAGAAGATTTCTCGGAGGCTGAACATAAATATCGTTCTTTGAGCAGCCTACAAAGTGTGGAGGGTGTATTATAGGCTAAAGAACCCTTCGGGATATCGAAATGTAGGCGGTCAGACGCGACGTACCAAAAGGTGTGTGGATTGTACTGCTCAGGGCACAGATATTGTAGCGAGGCAGAATGGCCGCACCTGATGCCGCTCCTGATGAAGATGAGAACGAGAAAAACAAAGCGCCGCTGCGCTGCTCGAGGTCGCTTCGGTGGTTTTGATGATGATGATGATGATAGTGCATTTTCATGGCGCAGTGGCATCTGCGGCCAAAGAGCGCCAAGCCGCAAGGTATTTTCGTTTGCTCAAGGTGGGGTCAAAGACCCGTTACCCGAGCATTTTACCCTGATCAAGCCGAGCACTAGGCCAGGGGAAGCTTGTACCCACCCAAGCAGCACTTGTAATCTGCCCAATATCGGAAATGAATGGTATCAACTTGGGCCTCAGTTGGACCGGAATTTGCAAATACGTTTCAAATACTGCGCTGATTGATCGTGCTGCTTGGGCATTGTATTACCGGTGGGTACCCGGCGGCATCGGGGAACGAACCCCGCACCTCTCGCATGCGAGTCTGATGTTCAACCAAACTTCGGCGGTTAAACTGGCTGTGCTTTGCGTTGCCTGCCGTTCAGTTTTCGGAGAATTCTATCCCCGTTTTCTTTGTGGATAAACCCGCAAAACCAAATGCCGTATCCTCACTCGTTTACCGCTCTCGCGCCTGAAGCCCCTTACGGCCTCGACGTTTAAATCCCAATAGTCGCCACTGCTTCCACAGATCAAGCAGTTCGTTCAAGAAGAAGTTGCCCGTCAACTCCCCCTTTCTTGGGATGGCGTTGCGTACACGAATAAACATACACAGGTGCTGCTGATAGCAGAAGCGATAAGCCACCAACTGAACCCGTGCCGACACCGATCTTTCACTCGTTTCTCTCTTTCCCTCGCCCCTCTTTCCCTCGCCCCTCTGGCTATATAATATCCCTTGATCCGAGAATAAAGCGTCATTCTCCGGCCTGGCTACGCTGTCTGATGCATCGACCGGGAGCGGCTTGGCCACCGACAACGCCGTCTCAACAGTGGCGACGAGGCTGAACCAGGACATCGGGCCCAGGACAGCGGCACACATGGGTCACAGGCTACCGGACTTCACAGTATTCACATATTGAACGGGAAGCGTTAGCTCTTGTCTACGGTGTTTCACGTTTCCGTGACTACCTACTTGGCAGGGAGTTCACCCTGGTCACGGATCACCGTCCTCTGCTTGGCCTTCTGCGAATGGATCGCCAGACCCCAGTCATGGCCGCCGCCAGAATACAAAGATGGGCGCTCTTACTGGGAGCGTACAAATACAAGCTGCTTTGCAAGCCCGGTAAAATGATGGTCAACGCGGACGTCCTAAGCCGTTTACCTTAAACCTTGCTGGAAACCGAGACTGCACCGGAAGGCGACGCAGAGTTTGTTCTCGCCATCGACCAGTGGGACCAGTCAGCCATCACCATAAATGAATTGCGGTCACTTACAGCAACGGACGAGGTGCTACCCCTTGTATGCAGGTACGTCCGTGAGGGTTGGCCCAACGCGTGTTCAACCGGTAACTCTGAGATGATGGCTTTCTACAAAAAGCGGCAGGAGTTATCTGTTCAGGATGGTTTCCTACTGTGGGGACATCGTGTAGTAATACCCAAACAGGCACGCGCTAGATTGCTGATGATGCTTTATGAAGCCCATCAGGGCGTCTGCACCATGAAGAAGGTAGCGCGGTCTAAATTTTGGTGGCCGGAGATTGACCTGGATATTTGCCGAATTGCCGCTCAATGCAGAAACTGTGTCCAGGCTTTACCAATGCCACCAGCTCGTGAGCCAGTGAACTGGCCAGCAACCGAAGAAAAGTGGTCCCGTCTGCACCTGGATTTTGCCGGACCTATCAGAGATAAAATGTTGCTAATCGTGGTAGATTCCCACAGTAAGTGGATCGAGGCAATTCCACTAGCGCGTGCAACGTCAAGTAGCACGGTAAACGCGCTGCGTACGCTCTTCAGCCAGTTCGGACTACCCCGCACTGTAGTAACTGATAACGGCACTCCCTTTACGGGGTCGGATTTCGCCACATTCATGGAAAGAAACGGCATTGCCCACATTCGGACACCGCCCTACCATCCTCAGAGCAATGGACTCGCAGAACGTGCAGTCAGGACGGTGAAGGATGGACTAAAGAAGATGCCGGGCGTGGATCTCTCAACCGCACTCGCGCGAGTTTTGTGTCGTTACAGGAATGCCCCACGGCAGTCCGGCCTTTCACCTTCAGAAACACTGTTAGGTTATCGACTACGCACTCGACTTGACATGTTTTCCTCCCAGGAACAAAGCTGCGCAGCTGTGCAGAGAAGCTTAGAGAACTTCGGACGACGCCAGCTGGAGTTTCGCTCCGGGGGACCCAGTACTAGTCCGTAACTATGGAGTGGGTGACAAGTCGACACCCGGAAAGGTGAAGTCGACAACAGGCGCTCGACTAGTTACTGTCAAGACGGAAGATGAGGTGGTGGTTCGTCGTCATGCTGATCAAGTCCGCAAACGCTACGACGAGGGCTCCACACACACAGGGACAAATAGTCAAGCAGCAGCACCATCGGGACATCCGCTGGCTGAAAACAACGCACCCACGTCAGCACCCGTTGACCCTGCACCCCAGGAGACGACGCTGCGCCGGTCAGCCCGGGTGAAGAAACCAGTGGATCGCTATGGCTATTAGGAGGAAGGGATGCTGCTGATAGCAGAAGCGATAAGCCACCAACTGAACCCGTGCCGACACCGATCTTTCATTCGTTTCTCTCTCTCCCTCGCCCCTCTTTCCCTCGCCCCTCTGGCTATATAATATCCCTTGATCCGAGAATAAATCGTCATTCTCCGGCCTGGCTACGCTGTCTGATGCATCGACCGGGAGCGGCTTGTCCACCGACAACGCCGTCTCAACAACAGGAAAGAGCAGAAGACAGATAGAGCACTCTATCTGTCTTCTGCTCTTCCCTGTGTATGTTTGTTCGTGTGCGCAACGCCATCCCAAGAAAGCTATGCACCAACTCGCCCAGCAAGATGTTTTTCTACTTAACTCCCCCTTGTCCACCTGACTCGAGTTGCCTCCATTTTGTAACCGACATTGCAGCGGGTCATCCGCGACCAAGTCGCAGAAGCCCTTCCACACCCTCGTAAAGTCCCTTCTGTTGTTCCTTTGACGTACGTCGGAGCACCGGCACGATATAGCCAACCTATTCCTGTTTTGCCATCTGTGACCTACGCCGCAGTGACTGCGCGGCCTCGGCCTGCGGCTACCCACCCAGCCAAACTGTCTTACGTCAGGCACCGTCTCCTAGAGCACCTCTGTTTCATCCTCCCTCACCGCAACATTACAACCCTTGGCGTACAGTCGGGGACAAAAGTCTCCGGTCCACGTGTTCCTCAAACGAAGCTTAAAGCTTTACTATTAGACAGCGGCTGGAGACCGCACTGGTGCAGATGAAAGAACAAAAATTTATCTTTTAGCTCCAGAAGTGTGGTCTCCAGCCGCCGAATAATAGCAGAGCTATCGGCTTCGTTAGAGGAACACGTGGTCCGGAGACTTTTGTCCCTGACTGTGCACCGGAAAATCGACCTATATACTACTACTGTGGTTTCCCCGAGCATGTGGCCCTCTTCTGTAGATGTCGCATGGTCTCCACTCCCGAGGCTGCGTTTTCTGCCTGTTCACCTCAGCTGCTTCGCCCTGCTCCCTCTACGAATGCGTATGCCAACGACCAGCACCCGCATACGGCCCATCCGCATACGACCCGCATACGACCCGCATACGGCCCATAGCATACGGCCAATCCGCTGACGAGGGAAACTAAGTTTTGCGTTTCCCCAGACAAGAACTGCGTTCTCTGCGAAAAGCTCAAGGCCTCGTCTTTCCCCCACGAACATCATAGCGTGGTCAATCTGTTTACGCGCTCGTCGACAAGGGCGCTGCTGTGTCAGTGATTCACGAGAGAGACTGCCGTCGTTTACGCAAACTGACGACGTCATTTCATGGCTTGTCACTCCGCACCGCTGTAGAAGAGAGGATCGCACCTTTGGCGGCATGCACAGCACCGGTCACCATTGCAAATATTTTGCACAGCGTAGAGTTCTTGGTTTTGTCTTCTTCCCGCGACGTAATTCTCGGGTGGGATTTCTTGTCGAAAAATAACGCCGTGATCGATTGCGTCTGCGATGAGGTGGTATTTTCGGCACTGTGCAAAGAAATGGATGACGACTCCCATCCCGTGTGTCTTCAGGTGCTCACCGTCGCTGAATACGTCGACGCTGCACCGGAGGTCTCTGCTCTTGTGTCTCTCTCCTGTCCTCCTACGTGTGCCGTCACCGTTTTATTTACGCCGTACCGTTCATTTGTCCACCGCAAAAGCCTGCCGCCACCACCTGCTGTTCTCGCTGTTCACGGAGGTCTCACGAAAATGCTCATCTGCAATCCGTCTCCGTGCCCGCTTACCCTGCTACTTGGTGAGTCACCTCGTTTCATTGAATATGCCCACCTTCTCTCTGTCCTGGATGCTCCCAAGTCCTCCCGCAGTTCCTCTATCAACGCTCTGCATTCAGAATCTGGATCTGATCCGTTACCCCACACCTTCTTCCGGGCCGCTATCGACGACGCTCTCCTTCCACCCACCGGACGCAGCTCTCGGCCCTTCTGCAAACCTTTCGGTCCGCTTTCGACGCCGCCCACACTCCTCTAGGCCGGACGTCCACCGTCGCTCATCGCATTGAGACTGGTTCTCACCTGCCTCTTCTGCTGCGGCCAAATCGTGTGCAGGCGCCATAGCTTCACGTCATCAGCGAACAAGTTGAGGACATGCTGCAACGTTAGCTCATCTGTCCGTCTCATAGCCCTTGGACTTTGCCGGTAGAACTCGTACAGAAGATAGACGCTTCTATCCGGTTTTGTATCGATTATTACCACCGCCTGAACAAAATTACTCACAAAGACACCCGCTTCCCCGCATTTACGACGCTGTAGATTCCCTCTAAAGCGCCGAGTACTTTTCGTCCCTTGATTTACGTTTCCGCTACTGGCAAGTGCCGATGGCGGCCTCTGACAGAGAGAAGACAGCATTTATCACGCCTGACGGCCTCTACGAATTCAACGTGATGCTATTCGGTCTGTGCAACGCGCCCGCAGCATTCGAAAGGATCATGGACAACATCATGCGGAATTTCAAGTGGCAGACCTTTCTCTGCTGCTTGGACAATAATGTTGTCTTTTTTGCCGATTTCGCCACACACCTCGAACGCTTACAGCAAGTTTGGCTTATCTAAGTGAACACTGCCTACGGTTGAATCTCGAGAAGCGCCACTGGGGGGCCCGGAAGTTGACATTTTAAGGCACATCGTCGCTCGCCCTGGCCCTGCCAAGCTCCGTGCTGTGGCGCAGCTTTCTAAACCGGTCTTGCTCAAGCAACTTCGCTCAAGCAACTTCGCTCAAGCTTTATAGGTCTGTGTTCTTATTTTAGGCGCTTCGTACGCAATTTCTTGTCGATAATTGCACCCCTGACGAAGGTACTTGGAGATAAACTTGACATGTCTGGCTGGTCGGCCGAATGCGACAAAGCGTTCAGCATCCGGCGCCATCTTTTGACTTCGCCACCAATTCTTCGTCACTACGACACAATAGCACTTACCGAGGTCGATGCGGATGTCAGTGGAACTGTCTTGACACAGCGAAAAGATGGCTTCAAAGTATAAGTCGTTGCGTATGCGATTCTCGTGCTCACCAAAGCTGAAAGCAACTACTCCGTTACGGAGAAGGAGGGCTTAGCCGTTCTATGGGCACTAACGAAATTCCGGCCCTATCGTATGGTCGCCAGTTGAATGTCGTCGCGGACCATAACGCGCTGTGCAGGCTGTCCTCTCTTAAAGACCCGCCCGGCCGCCTGGCTCGATGGGCTCTCCACCTTCAGGAGTTTGACATCCGCAGTTTATTTATTTATTTATTTATTTATTTCAAAATACTGCAGGCCAATAGATTGGCCCATGCAGGAGGGGCTATACAAGGCATTGAAAATGACATACTAAGAAAATAAATGGGGGTACAAACAATGAGCAGAATAACAAAATACAACGCTCATTCACTCGAGAAAATGCTTCTGAAGAGCTTTACTAAAATTTGAGGACTGGAAAATGGCCTCGGGAAGAGAGTTCCAGTCGGAAACAGTCCGTGGAAAAAAACAGTGCTTGAATGATTCAGTCTTTGCAAAAATGGGTTCCAGCAAATGAATTTTTGAACGGTGTGTTCGGCGTGACAATTGTTTGAGAATTACAGGGCGGGGTATGTTTAGTTTATGTGTTAAACGGTTATGCATAAACAACAGGCGGGAAATTTTTCTGCGTACTTCAAGTAATGGAACATGGTTGGTTTTCATTAGTGTTGTAGGTGAGTCTAACCTCCTGTATTTGTTACAAATAAACCTAACCGCTTTCCTTTACACCATCTCCATCTTGTATATGTCTTTCTTTATGAATGGATCCCATAATACCGAAGCGTACTCTAATTTGGACCTAATGAATGTTGAGTATGCAAGGAGTTTAACTTTACTTGGGGCATCTTTAAGCTTCCGCCTTAAGTAGCAAAGCTTAGAAGAAGACGAGGAGCAAATGTCTGCAATGTGTGAAGTCCATGTTAAGTCATGAGTTAACGTTACCCTAAATATTTATATTGTGTAACCTCGTGGATTACATGATTTTGCAGGATGTAAGAGAAAGAACTAAAATGTTTTTTGCGCGAAATGCGTAAGACAACAGTTTTATCAAGGTTTAGTTGCATATCCCATTTTACGCCCCACTGATGAACAGCTAGAAGCGCATTTTGCAAGATGTAGTGATCGTTCTGGTTATTTATGGTCTTAAAAAGTATGCAATCATCTGAAAAAAGCTTTAAAGAGACATTTCCGGGGATGGAAGCAGACAGATAGTTTAAATAGATTGGGAAAAGTAGTGGCCCTAAGACGCTGCCTTGAGGTACACCTGAAGTAATTGGAAGATCGCTAGATCTGCAGCCATTAACGTCTACGTATTGTTTCCAATGTTTAAGATAAGCATGAATCCAGTTGACAAGATAAGTAGGGACGCCAATACCATCTAATTTAGAAATGAGTTTGCCATGAGAAACAGTGTCAAAAGCTTTGCGGAAGTCTAAAAAAAGAACATCAACCTGCCCGGATTTATCAAGAACAACTTGGAATTCATTAACTGTTGAAACCAACTGCGTCACGGTGGACATACCCTTTCTGAAGCCGTGTTGCAAAGGGGATAAAACGTTATTTTCAGCTAGAAACGAATTAAGGTACCCAGAGACTATGTGTTCTATTAACTTACAAGAAGAATCTGGCCAACAAGAAAGTTATCTACTGATCTGGTCGCAAGCACATGGACGCGGATGCTTTGTATTGTCCTCCCTTTTCCAGCGACGCTGCTGGCTCCAAGGTGGCAGATCCCGTCCCCCGAACTCTTGCCATCGCTGGTATGCCGGCGGAGTAGCGGAAAGCCCCGTGGCTTGCGTCCCTCATAGACGCCGTGTCTTCATCGCAAAACGTTGCGCCTTCTCGAACTTTACGGCGTCAAGCTCCGCACTTTGCCCTCCGGGACGGCCTTCTATGCCGCCGCAACTATATGCCTGGTGGTCGGCGGTGGCTTCTCGCGATTCCCCGCCATTTACGATCTGAAATTTGCGCCTCTGTGGTAAGAGGCGCTCACCCTCAGTGTGCGCACACTGGTGCGCTGAAAACCTTTAAAGAAATTTTTCAACGTTACTAGTGGCGCGGCCCACATACATAAATACGTCCGCTCCTGTATCGACGGTCAGCGGCGCAAGTCATCCGCTCTTCGTGCGACAGACTCCTTGAAACCACTCCCTTGCCCAGCACGTCCTTTCGGTCGTGTTGGTGTTGACCTCTACGGGCCGCTTCCCTACACGGTCTCTGGGAACCGTTGAATTATCGCAGGCGCCGACCACCTCACCCGGTATCCCGAGACAGCGCCGTGCCCGCCGCTACTGCCCGCGAAGTTGCCGGGCTCCTGCTGCAACATTTTTGAGCGCTCTTAGAGGGCTCTTAGGCGCCCGTTTCTGCGTTCCGCGGCGTCGCCGTCGCCGTCGTCCTCACGCCGGCGCGAGCCAGTCTGCAAGCGTGACGGTGCAACCACCGTTGACATTTTGGCCTGCCGGAGAAATGTGGTCTTTGCACCACACCAGCAGCTGATTTCGTTCACTCAAGCCAGAATTGAGATCAGCGCAGTCATGGCGCGCGAATGTGTTAGTCACGTGATTTTTATCTGTATTTCGGGCGCTTTCTCTGGAGTTTGGAAAAAAAAAGATACACGTGAGGCTTTCTTTATCGCAAATAAATGAAATGGTGGTTTCTGAAGGTGCTCTCCATCTTTACAATTAACATTTGCTGTCTAAAGTCAGGACTTAAGCATTTAGGAGAATTATCTTAATTGCTAATTAATTAATTGCAAAACAAAAAATTGGCTATGATGCGCGAGCCTGTTTGTAGTTATATGTAAGTGATTTCCCTGGCCTACATCAAATATTTTATCTTTTAAATCCAGGCTAAAGTTAGTCTGGACACTCTGTATATGCCAGAAAGTACGTCTGTTTGCGGCCCCTTCTACGTTGGCCAGAGCCGATGATTTCTGAAAGAAAGGCTGCAAACGTGTGTGTGCAAACAATGTATGCAGAATAACTTGCTATTCATTGTGATGACTGTGGCTGCGAATGCGGCGTCCCCTGTGCTCTAGATTTTTATAGAGGTACTCACAGCCACCGTACGCAGGTAACATGGTACATAGCAAAAGTTTAGGAGATAGGACAGGCAGCAACCGTGCAAGTGCGCCATAAGTCGCTGTTTCGCAGAAGGAAATGTGGTATGTCTGCCCTTACTATGTCACAGAATGACTTTGGTTCTGTGTTGTGTCATTTCTGGTTTCCTTTCATGACTTTCCGCTTATCGTTCCTGTTATCTGTACCGACCTTTCGAATTGAATTCTGCTTGAAGTAGCGCTTCTTTGTCCCGTACAGTCGTCCATGTCTTTTCAGCTGCGCGCTTTGCGTCAAACCGAGAAGGCGCGTCCGTATAATCTGATCTTTATTCTCTTCTATTGAGAGCATGGCGCCGCAGAGGACCATTGTTGTACTGGCGTGACACTTAAATGATGTGCGGATATCGCCACTACCGCCCGCTTTGGCCAGCAAACTGCTGTTACGTCAAATTATTACCCCAGGACTAAGCCTCGGCCTCACTGCTCTTCACCTAACAACGATGATGCCGGATTCGGTCATGACGTCGAAAGGTTGAACGTTTTCCCTGCAAAGAAGGCGTCTTTTCCTGCCGGATAACCGTCAATATAGCGAGGAAAGGCCGTGATTCGTTATGTGGGCAAATCCTTGAGGTCTTTACAAGGGTTCATAAACGATGACGATGATGCTTGTGACCCTAACCTTGAGCAGGGCGTGCTCAGCAGCGTCTCGGATGGTGCCGCAGGCAAAGCGGCCCCGGCGCACCTCGGCGGAGAGCTTGGCGACGGTGTCGACGGCCGGCTCGCGTCCCGGTTCGGTCATGTACGAGATGAGGTTGCCGCTGTAGCCCACCGACAGCACTTGGCCGAACAGCATCCACACGCCCAGCAAGAGCCGGCGCCGCCAAGAGCTTGGAACACGCACACCTGCGAGAACAGCGCATACTGGGCGTGAGCAGAAGCGGCCGAGTCTTATGGCCATAACACCGAACAGAGAGCAGGGCGCCAGGGAACTAGAACAAGTTGCGCTGAACGGCCAAAGTGCCTGAACTGTGTGTGCATGAGAGAGAGAAGGGCTCTTTAGTGTGGAAACAGAGAATTCATCATCATCATCATAACCATTTATTTACCTTTAAGGGCCCCAGGAGGCATTACATAAGAGGGGGGGGACGAACAATAATCACAAAGAACAAAGTTGGGAGCATAAATTTAGACACATGTAGATACAGCTGTGAACACTACAAAAGAAAAACAAGCGAGTAAGTAGGTAAACAAAAGAACCTTCAAAAGGAATTATTAGGGGAATAAATCAATTAACATGTTTAAATTTTAGATGCTGTTTAAGTTCTCTGACTTGCTACTCTGCGTAGGGAAGGGACTCGAGGAGAGAAAAAGATCAAATGAGAAAGATGTAGAAAATGGGATGACTGATTTCAGTGCATAGGGAAGGCGCAGTGAGAGTGCTGAAAGGAAGAATTAAAGTTTATCGAGGAGACCAATTCCGTTTAAATAATCAAATAGAAAGTTCATAGCGCGTCTCTGTTGCCTATAGCAGGCTAGATGTCCTAATAGACACGTCAGTGTTAGAGGCACTTCAGTGAGTGATTCCATTAGATGTTCATTATGCGCACGCTCTTCAGAATACGCTGGGCATTCTAAAAAACTATGTTCCGCTGTTTGTATTAGGCCACAGTTGTCGCAACAGAAACTGTTCACGTGCTATGAACGACACGTAAACAGTCGGTCATTAACGCGGTCGCAAATGCACTGTTTAGACGAAGTCGATGACGACGAGCTTCCAGATAACGAGGAAGTCTGGTTGACAGTGTAAATCTGACTTGTGGATCGATGGGCTGCAGAAATTGGTGATGATATGTCAGCAATATAAACAGCCGTTTTTTCTGTTTTTTCTTGAGGGCTTTCTTTAGATAGTTGGGACGTCTCACACCTCTTGAAATAAGTCAACTCATAATTCCTGTGTTGTTGACCTCTGCGGCTATTTCATCCGCTTTTTCATTAGTTGCGATTCCACGGTGAGCTGGAATTCAGTGAAATGTGACCGAGTAACTGTGGCAGTAGCCTGGTGATCTCGGTAGCTAAGGTCGAAAGAAGCTGGCTGGGGATAATTCTTCTTCAGTAGGTTGGACGGAGATTGTTGCACTGTTTTGGAGTCTGTGAAGATAAACCAACGGCCAAGGTTTCGGCGCGAGATATAGGACACAGCCTCTTTAAACCCGTGGAGCTCTGCTGCCGTGGACGGTGTCTTCCGCTGCAAACGTTTGGCCTGCCATCATCATCATCAGCCTGACCACGCTCAGTGTAGGGCAAAGGCCTGTCCATATCTCTCCAGTTAACCGTGTCCTTTGCCAGCTGCGGCTCCCGTATCACCGCAAACTTCTTAATCTCATCCGCCATTTAACTTTCTCCTGCTCCTGCTACTCTTGCCTTTAGCGCCTTCGAGCCTAATTTTTGCACTTTGCAGACAAAAAAAAGTTCCTTTCATTCTTGCTGATAGCACGTTTTTTAGTTACTAATATCAACGTCACCGCGCGGTACGTTCATTGCACTGGATAACGATCAGAGTTAACGACCACTGATCTGGACACTAAGGAACAAAAAAAAGTCGAATTTTCTGTGTAATGTTTCAATAGCTGTCGACAAGCATAATGTTTGTTTTTTTTCAAGAAAACCTTCACTGCTCAGTACAACTTAGGTTCGACTCAGTGTCCTTCGTTCGGACGCCGAGGTCAAATACGGCGCGCAGACAATGGTGTGAACGCTGTTACAAATATCGGTGCTCATAAAACAATCTGGGTGGTGTGAATAGAAATGCGCCCCTGCCCTCATTCCTTTGCTCGCAAGCGGCGGCGCCCGTCTGGAACGAAATCAATAAGCTCATTGAAGAACTTTTCTCCTCTCTGGACATTTCTAACTCGCGCCTTTGCGGGAGGATAAGAGAGCATTAGAGTCACTGGATCCAGTCACTCCATACGTAGTTGAGGTTGGTGTCTGTGCGTGTATGCATTGGAAGGAATAGACGCGGCGCGAATGTGAGAAGGTATAATACAGAAAACTTTGCGGAAACCACAACGGGATACGAGGCAGAAACACGCACACATACACAAGCGAAAACTTCCAGAAACAACGAGAAGGCTGTTAGCTCATGTCGTGGTTCGGTTGCTTGAAGAAAGACCTACTGCACGACTTCTGAAGTTCAACGCCGCTGATATCCAGCCCACAGAGCAGCGATGGAGCCCGTCCCAGTCTGCGGGATGGCCACCTCCGGGATCCTCTAGTCCTCTCTGATTGCCGCAGCACCAGGTGAACACTGTATTCAAGTTGCTAGTCAGCGCTGGTGTGTGTTTGTTCTCTTCTGTCTCGCTCCTCTAGCGCTGTGTTCCTTCATAATGTATTTCGTCTGTTCGCCTCTCTTGAGTACTAGTGCGCTGTTGTGAGATTTATTGTAGTCATAAATTGGGCTCTCTGTATGTGCTCGTATGCGTAAAGCTGCAATACAGAGAGAAATCTTACAACACTAGTGTCCCAACGCACGAGAGAGGTGAACCAAGCAAACGCAAACTCCTTACCGGGCACTGCGACAGTCCCACGACCGGACGTTCAAGTCATTCTCAAGACTGGCACGCGCTCTTGCAGGTGGCGGGGTTGTAGCATAGGGGTATAAATACATTTTCCCCACTTAACAGTAGCTGACACAGTTCAAAGCCGCCGACCACACCACGTTGTCGCACGCGCTACTGTGCGCACGGTGACCACGGCGGGCCTTGCTCTCTGGGAGAACAAAGGAGCGACCGTCCGGCTGACACAAACAAATCATTTATTGTTACAACAACAATAACGCCAGCTAGCAGCAAAATACGCTAAGAAATCGAGGTTGCCCGACTCACCAGCACGGTTACGAGCGAACGTTCGCCCACGCTAGAGCAAGGGGGAAACTCCGAGGCCGGACGGGACGAGCTGTAGGGGAACTGTTCCCACCGCGATGCATATCCCCTGTCGCAAAGCAAAGCGGAGTTGCGCACCGACATGTCAGCGCACGTCGAAATCCCAGCCGAAGAGAGACTTGCCTCCCGCGCGCAGCAATCACGCTGTTCGTGGCGCTCGTGTCGCTGCGAGGCTGGCGGCCAGCCTTGTTATTTAAGGTAACAATTATGGAATAAGCATCGCGAGGAAGCAAACTGCAGGAGACCCCGTCCCCATAAGGCGTGTGGCGGGCTTACCAGCAGTCTTCCACCGGGAATCATTCTGGAGCGCTTCTTTCGAAGCGAACAACAGCGGGGCCTTCTCGCCATAGCGTGCTTTGTTTGTCTACAGGGCACGCAGCATCTGTAAATACCTTTTTGCCAAAACAGGCGCGTAAATACAAGCAATGTCGACAGAACAACCGCAATCCCACCCGGCCGCCGGGGCACGTATCGCCACCTGTCAGGTCAGGTCAATAACCTACGTGTTTCAGTGCGAAAACACTACTAGACTTATGCCTCGCCAAATATAAAGCTGGACGTCAAGCCTGTGAGATACGGTCAGGAAAAAAATGTTGCCGCGACTGGGTTTAGAACCCGCGCGCGAACAGATCAGCTTCGCTGGTCACTGCACGAGATCACTGTGCTATAGCGCTGATTTTTTTTCTAATTAGGGTATTCATTACAATGACGCAGTATTTTATTACATGAGCTATCTACAAACAGTAATAAAACAGTGCCAGGTCAACACACATAAGGAACCAAGCACGAGAAAGGCAGCAACCGATAACGGCACGTGCTTAACTGCCACACTCTCGCGCTGTGCATTGCACGGCGTCGTCGTCTTCAACAGCTTCCATCCGTGCGCAACAAGCACTGTTGTCTTCCTACCCCGCAGGAGGAGGTTCCGCTCCGGCCGCCTTTCGGTACTGTCACCGCTTCTCGGCTTCTTTTCATGCGCAACAAGCGCCCAAGAGCTCACCTCTTATGTACAACGTTTCCTAAAGGTGAGCGCTTTCCAACAGCTACAACCATTACTAGATCCAGTCCTCTCTTCTGACCGCACCGACGTCGTAAAGTTCGCTCCTCGCCAGCCGCCGCGCTGGGCCTCGCCTCGCTGGAGGCTAGGCCTATCACCGGCAGCGCACCTACCCCAACAGCCATGGAGGTGCAAGCGCTGGGCGACAACCTCGACCCTGAAACGTCCAGACCTAGTGAGTGGACCGCAGTACTCCGCGCATACCAGGTTCGAGAACCAAGCCCGAATACCATGGTTGGACTTCCACAAACAGCCGTGTCCGCCGTCGGTGCTCAGGCCGAGGCTGCCCCTGCGCCCTTTAAGCCGACGTACCGTGCTCAACAGCAACAGCTGCGCGTGTCGCACGCAGTCTCGCAGCGAAGTAAACACCTTGCTTCACTCCCGCCCGGCACTATACGGGTAGTTTTTCGACCGAGAGGCGGGCTCGCTTTGAACGGAGCCATGGCGCAGCCCCTTATGCAAGCCCTGCAAGTCACCGCCGATGGCCGGGACCTAGGGGACATTCACCTCCGGATCCATCCTACGAATAACACTTTCACCGTCGCTACCCACCAGGAGACAACCGCCCTGCACCTCGTCCAACTCAAGGAAGTGGTGCTCCAAGGGACCAGTTACCCTATCGCCGCCTACATCGCACCGCCGCCAGCAGCGGTACGTGGAGTCATCTCGCAGGCCTACTGGGAGGAAACCCCGGAGCAGATGCTACGAGACCTCCAGACCCGCAACCCGGACGCTGATGTTATCGCAGCACGCAGAATGGGGAGGACGCTCTCCATATTAATCACTTTTGCGCATGGACCAGTCCCTCATACCATACGCTACATGAGTGTGGTTTATAGATGCACGGCGTACAAGGGCAGTCCAGATACCTGCACCAACTGTCGCCGACCGGGCCACAGATATGACGTCTGCCCCCACCCCAAGACTAGTCTCTGCACGCGGTGCGGGGACAAGCATGACCCGCAAGCTGTTCCTTCCTGCATCCCGATCTGCATTCTGTGTGGGGGCGAGCACCTCACGGGTACCGGCTCATGCAAGGCAAGACATACAACTCCGAAACAACGCAGCCCGCCGCCACAGAAACCAAAGCCCTTTAGCAAGAAGGACTTTCCCCCGCTGCAAACGACCCTTCCCACTACCTCTACGTGGGCTTCCAAGGCCGCCAGGACTCATTCGCCGACCTCCCAGGACCACGAAGTGACTGCTCTGCGGGAAGAGGTAAGGCAGCTCAAGGCAGCCATCTCTACCTCCACCCGCGCTGTACCCCCAACTCCTCCACCCTCATCCTCTCCACCCACCTCGCCACCTGTCGAACCTCCTTCGAAAAAGAGGAGGCCTGATGAGACGCCAGCACAACCCATAGACTTGGAAGCAAAATTTCAGGACTTCGCCAAAAACTTAGAAGCTAGGCTCGCAGAGCGCATTACTGCACAGGTCACTGCACAGTGCCAAATTCTGATTGAAACTACCATTACCCGTTTAATGGATACTGTCATAACTAGCATCATGGCCAAGGTAGAGGAGCGTTTACCTCTCCTTGTTCATAGCCTCTCACCGGCCTCTCCTCCCACAGTGCCACCCTCCACACCCCTCCTTCGCCCCTCCACCCTACAGCATGGCCCCTCCGACGGACCATAATTCTTTACATATTATTCAATGGAACTGCAGGGGCTTTCGGCGTAAGCGCGATCCTCTGCTGCAGATTATCGCTACCTCCTCATCCCCACCAGACATCATCGCAATTCAGGACGCAAACGTTTGCAAACACCTTCCAGGATACGCTCTTATCCCCTCGGACTCTACTGATCTTCATCGGGTGGTCACATACGTCTGCAACTCTTTGCATTACATGGAACACACAATTACCACACCTATCGCTCACACCTTCATCGAAATTTTACCTCCAACCCCTGCTCAATCTCCCTTGTTCGTTCTTAACTGCTATCTTCTACCACGACAGCCAGTTAATCTACTCCCTCCACTCCTCAAATCCGTGACGCAATTGGCTGGATCAAATCCCCTACTCATTGCCGGTGACTTCAACTGCGCACACGTGGACTGGGGCTATCGGCGCACAAACCACAGAGGCACAGTTCTCTGCAATGAAATGATGGTGCTCCACTTGTCCATCTTTAATGATTTCAGCCTGCCTACGCGGGTTGGTAACAGTGTTACTACAGATACCAGCCCAGATCTCACGCTTGGAAGAAATGTGGCCCACCTTCAGTGGGAAAGAACCCAAACCACACTAGGCAGCGACCACCACCTAATTCGCATAACACTAAGCTATCGCCGCCCTCAGCGCGAATTTACCGTTAGACAAACTAATTGGGACCAGCTACGAAAATTTCGCCAGGAACATGTACAGTCAACACAGGTACCCTTCGACCTACACACCTGGACTACCCAGTTACAGGAGGACATTCGCCAACATACCCAAACGCTAGACACTACCCCAGACACCCCCGTAATTGACAGTAAGCTCGCGCACCTCCTTCAAGCTCAAGAACGCATAACACACAGATGGAAAACTCAAAAACACAATAGGAAACTAAAACTCAAACTGGCACAGCTTCAGACCCAAATAGAACACCACAGTACCACTCTTTGCAAAGCTAACTGGAATCAGATTTGTGACAATCTCCGCGGCAATCTCTCCACAACCCGTGCCTGGCACCTCTTACGCCACATGCTAGACCCCACGAAATCTAAAACCCATACACGCCTTAGCATTCGCCGCCTTACTCATAACCACAGGCAGGACACAAACGCCTTCCTCGCGCAGGTGAAATCAACATATACCACCCCAGGTGACCCTTGCAAGCACCCCGAGTACACGGGTCCACCTCAACCCCAGCTTGACGCCCCTATTACAGAGGCGGAATTTCGGACAGCCCTTTTGAAATTACGCAATACTGCACCCGGGGAAGATCAAATTACCAATGCTGCCATTCGAAACCTTGACGATGCCTCCATATCTCATCTAGTCACCCACTTTAACGAGTGCTGGAAGTCAGGTACACTCCCTGCCACCTGGAAGCATGGAAAAATCATATTTATTCCTAAACCCCACAAACCCATCAACATAGAGAATATCCGACCAATTTCTCTGACATCTTGTCTCGGCAAGGCATTCGAACACATAATTCTTGCCCGACTAACCACGTACATGGAAGACAACCACCTTTTTCCGCACAGCATGGTGGGCTTTCGTGCGCATCTATCAGCACAGGATGCCCTACTACAAATTACACATGACGTGCTTGATGACACGATCCCCCACCTCACTAAAGCTATTCTGGCGGTTGACCTCACAAAGGCATTTGACAGGATTCGACACGATGCCATTTTGCGAGAACTACAGGCACTACAGGTAGGCTCAAATACCTACAACTACATTCGCGCCTTTCTCTCGGGCCGCACTGCCTCCCTGCACATAGCTGAGCTGAGCACACCACCTTATACACTCGGCGAGCTTGGAACACCCCAAGGCGCGGTCCTCTCCCCCCTTCTATTTAATATTGCTCTCATCCCCCTAGCTCATAAACTCGCTCTCATCCCACACCTAAGGCATACCTTGTACGCTGATGATATTACGGCATGGACCACTCACGGATCTGATGGAGAAATTGAGGAAACTCTTCAATTAGCAGCTGACACCATCTCCGCTCATGCGTCATCTATTGGGCTCCAATGCTCCCCCTCTAAATCCGCGCTTCTCCTCATAAGACCGAAATCTGCAGCTAATTCGCCCATTCAAATCACTTTACAAGGAACCCCTATCCCCGTCACCCCCACCCTCCGTATCCTTGGCCTTTACTTGCAGGATTCAGGACGCAACGATCATACCCTTAAAACACTCAAGGCCTCCACGCAATCCGTGTTGCAACTTCTACGTCGCGTATCCTCCCTGCACAAAGGCTTAGACGAAGCGGATAGCATGAAAGTAGTGCATGCTTTTACACTTAGCCGCATTTTATACGCCACCCCATATCTTAAGCTGAACCGCATAGAAACAGAGCGAGTGAACGCCATGATTCGTCTAGCAACCAAGGCAGCCTTAAACCTACCCCGCAGCACTAGCACAGCCAAGCTCCTTGAATTAGGCATGCATAACACCATTCAGGAACTAGTAGACGCGCACCTTCAGACACAGTATCTAAGACTTGCCGCGAGCGCAACTGGCAGGCATATCCTCGCTTCCCTTCGCATCAACATTCCCGCTAATCAGACATCCCTTATAGCCATTCCTCGACACATTCATACCCCCCTCGTTGTGAAACCTTTTCCCCGGAACATTCATCCCCAGTACCACATCCCTCGCCGCATGGCTCGCGCTAAGGCCCTACACAAGTATTACGGACAAGCCCAGGACGCCATTTGGGTGGACGCCGCGTGCACAACTCATGAAGCTGTAGCTGTTGGTTACAATCCAGCCCTAGCACAGCCCCTCACACACCGCCTTCCCTCGGGCTGTACGTCTGAGGAGGCAGAGGAAACCGCCATCGCCCTAGCCCTTGTACATTCCAATGCAAACTACATCTTTAGCGACTCCAAAACGGCTCTGTTCAACTTCGCGAGAGGCAGGATTCACGCCCCTGCTTGGAAGTTGTTGAACACCCCCTCCAAAAATTTACCACGCAGGGTAGAGCTCCAGTGGGTGCCGGCTCACTCTGGGAATCCAGGAAACGAGGCTGCCGATAAATTGGCCCGAGGTTTGATTTGCCGGGCTCAGGACGGCCTCGGTCCAGGTTTCTCGAGAGAGCGGGCGCACACCTTTGCAGAGCTCACGCAAATGCCCCGCTTGGACCGTCGGACTTACCCTCCTCCACACCCCTCCCTTACCCATTCCCAACAGATCCTCTGGAGACGCCTCCAGACCCGCTCTCTCTCATCCCCTCAGCTGCTATCTCTCTACTGTGGCACCTCCCCTGCATGCACCCTGTGCGGCGACCCTCACGCCACACTCTCCCACATCTTTTTCGGCTGCCCTGCTGATCCTCCCCCGCAGGGACAGCCCGCGTTATCAAGTTGGGAGGACTGGGAGGTCGTGCTCTCGTCTCCGGACCCGCCATCGCAGCTTGCTGCGGTGCTTCGGGGTGCCGACGTCATGGACAAACACCGCATGAACGTTACGACGTAGAGTGGGACCGTGCGGTGGTCCAGGGACCCAAGGGGGGTCTAAACACACTTGCCATGATAAAGTTTTTCTCTCTCTCTCTCTCTCCTACCCCGCATGATGCCCAGCATGACGTGGGGCCTCTGAGATGCTCACGAAAGGAAAGGAAAGACGGCTAACTGGCGCCCTGGGTCGGTGGAGACAAGCTTATGGCAAAAAAGCGGCACTGGAGCAATAAACCACGGGCGTTCATTCCTCATGTTCACCTTATTCTCTCATGTTTCAACAACTAAAAAGGCATTTTTTTCAGCGTTCTTTCTTCCGCCTTGTCTTCTTTTTATTTTGTATTTTTGTTTTGTACTTCAGCGCACTTTTTCCAGTGTCGTCTTTTTCTTTTTCTAGCGTGCTGTTATTTGACTCAAATTTTGTTGCGACCCTTTCTGTGGATGCTTATTTATGATTAATATTTTGTGATTTCCATTTTATTTTTTTATTTTAGTGAAATATTTTTAACCGTATAACAATGCTTTGTACTTACTCCCCCCCCCCATGTAATACCCTAAAATGAGGGCCTTTGGGGGTATTTTGAATAAAAACATTTGGTTCACCATGGTTTTGGCATTGACAGCGTTGTGGACCGTTAAAGTAGTATAGACACCTAACTTTTGGGTGCGCGTTATTGTAGCGAGAGCTAAATTACCCGCAGCTTCACCATTTCGCTGTGGGTTTTCGGCGCCACTTGTGCGCATGCGCGAGGAGCCGAGTGACGTCACAGCCGCGCAGCTGGTGCGCCGCTCGCCGCGCCGCTCCTGCGACCGAGAGGAGCCGCCGAGTAAAAGCTGCCGGCGCCGTGCGCCGACGCCGCTCGCCTCCGACCGAGAGAGAGACTGCGCATGCGCGACACGCAGCTGGCGCGCCGTGCTCTAATGCGCATACACTGTAAGAGGAGGAGGGGGGTCGTGGTGTATATAAATGATGGTGATGCGGTGGTGAAAAAACACACTGTCATGGCGGCCAAGAAGAGCGAGGCCGACGCTGGAGGGCGTAGGAGAGGGGAGGAACTCGTGTCGTCGGACCATGACGATAAACAAAACAAGTAGACGTAACCAGGGGTATACCGTACCTCTCGCTACATATATCCTGGCGTAGCTGAGATAAGCCACTGCCAATTTTTCTCTTTGTAATGATGTGTAAGGCATTAGTATACGTTGATTGTCACGTGGTATTCTCATAGGACCTCTAAAAAATTTGTAATCGAGTTTCTTGCTTGTGCACGTTTCGGTTTCAACAGCCGAACGATGAGTGTGACTTCAAAGAGCGGTTATAGGTCACGTGAGGCATGAACAAATGGCAATACAATCGCTGCTTCCACATTCGTTGTCATTCGGGCTCTTGATGATGGCTGGCTTCAGCACTGTATAATTCATTAAAACGGTGAAGCAGCGATTATATCGCTGTTTTTCATGCCTCACGTTATATATAACCACACTGACGTTACAGCCATCGTTCGGCTGCTGAAACCGAAACAGCATAACTAAGAAATTCAATTATGAATTATTTAGCAGTCACAGGCCAATACCATATGGTGATTCACGTATATTAGTACCTTCCGTATCATTGTAGAGGAGAAAATATGCCACGAAAATTAGGTGTCTACACTCCTTTAATATTGAGGAAAGCCGCATAACTTGCTCCGTGGGGACATCTCAATCGCGCTCTCAGGCACATGGCTGTGTTAATATAATAGAACAGCTCTTTCCCTCAATATTTCGTGGTTAGTAGGGCTAAACCGCCAGCCTTTTTTTTTTTGAGCGACCAGGTGACGCCGCTTCCAGATGAACTTGAGAGGGCAACAGAGAACGCAAACACTGTCACGTACCCTCCACCATGATCAAAGGTCTTTGCTTCATGGAACTCGATCCATCGCCGCTGTATGGGGGTGATATAACTTTCGCCCCGCATCGCATTCTTGAATGTGAGCTAAATTTTGTGACAAACAGCCTGGCCGCCAATCACAGCGATTGCAAGATTATTTGCGCAGACGTGTACAGCCGCACACGAGGCAGGGGCTGGCGTGTCACATCGTAGTTTTGAGCCAACACGAAGGAAAAAACGATATATTTCGCACTTTCTTTCGCGCAAGCAGAGAAACGAACTCCTGAGATGTTTTGAAAAAGGAGCAATAATACAGGGATAACCTCAAGGAGTGTTTTGTGACATGGATGAATCTCCCCAATCAGAATGCTAAAAATTACAGGGTGTATGTATACATTGGCCGAAAATGCAGGCATTGTCAAAGCATGTGAAAGCAAACGGTTCGATATTTGGTTTGCTTTGGTTTGGTTTATTGGGGTTTAACGTCCCAAAGCGACTCAGGCTATGATAGACGCCGTAGTGGAGGGCTCCGGAAATTTCGACCACCTGGGGTTTTTCAACGTGCACTGACATCGCACAGCACACGGGCCTTTAGAATTTCTCCTCCAAAGAAATTCAGCCGCCGCGGCTGGGATCGAACCCGCGTCTTTCGGGTCAGCAGCCGAGCACCGTAACCACTGAGCCGCCATGGCGGGGCGGATCGATATTTGTAGAAGTGGCGTGTGTCAATGTGCACAAGAGCGTTCCGAGCGAAAATACTGAGATTATGAGGGAGAAGCACGTATTCATCGCAGCCTCCAAATTTAAATAGGGAACCTCAAGCGGCAGGCGCACGCCGCCGCTTTACAACCCTCACTGAAGCCGCGCCCCTCAAACCGATTTCACGTCCATTTGCGTTCCATGAAAGTGGGCACTATAAGTGAGAATGAAAAGAGGTTTCGTGTACCCTGTCCCAGCAGGACTCTGAAGATGCTTCCCAAGGTGACGGGGAAGCTGGCTGGTGGACAGTCACGACGGCGCCGGCCCCTCTTTTTCTCCACGACGTTGCGCAGCACCGGCAGCAGCGAGGCAACGGCCAGGGTCGACAGCAGAACCGCCCACACCTGCACCAGACATGGCCGGACATGCGAAATATTTCACAGGCATATTTTAGCGCAAAAGACGGGACGACAGAAAGACAATACGAACACGGGCTTGCTCCAATTATGAGCCGCGTTTCCTTAGCATTTCAATCCTTGGCAGAAGTGCTCAAAAAACAGCCCGTGAAACCTTGGAAGCTTTTTTTATCAGGAAAGGGGGACAGGGCTGCGTTAGTGACACGTCTATCGCTCTGTATAATGCCGAGATAAATTTCCTGTCGCGTCTTATATGATTTCCTATGTAGATTCCAAGTTCCTCGGTAGGTAGCACTGGCGCTGGCAAGAAGCGTATTTACATGCCTCGTTCTTGCTTCAATAAAGCAGTTGTCAGTAGCGCCCGTGTTCGTCCTGTCTTTCGGTCGTCCTGTCTTTTGCGCCAAAATATGCCTTTGAAGTCTCAACACCAACTAGCCCAACATTTAACCCTTTTGATGCGAAAGATGCTTGCGCAAATGTTGCTGATCGTCTGCTGCCGCATCGAACGAGAAATATTTTACAATAATACGAGTGCACACTACCACTGTTGTTGTGCCCGTTTGTGCGTACTCGTTAGCCCAACGTTTGGGGCAAATTATTTCCCCTCAGCGGATACGCAGTTGCATCAGCAGGCGTACAAGAGGGCTGAGAAAGATCGGATAAGGTGGTGCAACTAGGAGCCAATTGTTAAACGAACCTGTAACAACAAAACGAACAAACACCAAAAAAGCCCGTAGGAAAACATGAAGTGCTGAGAGACAGGTGAAGTGTCTGGTTAGTTGGACATGACCAGAACATGCAGAAGGCAGAGGACGACGTGTGCCCTATGTTGTCAGCTGTCATGTCGTCATGAACTTTAACCAACCTGCCCAAATTTCGGTACTGATTCAATCTAAAAATGCTGCACACACGTTTGTCAAATAGAATACCTTGGAAAGTGCTGTCAAAGTTCACTAAAAATATCTGGAACAACACTGGTGCTACGCTTGCCATGATACAGATTCCTTTTTTTTCTGAACGTACAGAACATCTTTAAAATGAACAACAGCGGAAGAAAGATAAATTGTAATCAGCTCAAGGAACGCACCCACAGAAACGCCACATGCATTTTGAAAGGCTACTTAGCTCTGCTGTTCACTGTTCTCACGCACCGCAACAAGTAGATCGCCATAGGGGATGCTGTAAAACAAGTCCTTATTGTGAATGGAAAACGGACTGTTGGCTCCAGGGATGCCTTTGCCGAGAACTTCAACCACTGCAGCCGTGCTCGCAGCACAGTAAGGGCCCTGAAGAGTAATGGACTGTAGATGTCGCTGCAAATACTGGCCCACTAACTTCTGCCAAGTGCCTGCGTCTGTCACAATAGCTCTCAAAGGGCAGTCTACCTTGTGCGTTTTTGCAGAGAAAAACACCTGGAGGCGATTCCCTTTACAATTATTCATCCCATAAGACAAGTTATCTAGGTTGTTGGCTAATAGTAGTCTCACAGCAGCGGACTTCAATTTAGGGGGGTCGCACTTCGCAGGCGCTAAGTTCTTGTCAATGGCTGCCAAGGCCTTCTCACCAAATGTGCTCGTGGAAAGAACCTGAAACCCGCCGTCCTTATCCGCCTGAAGAAGTGTCAATTCGTTTTCTGTGAAGGAGTCCACAACCCGATGAAGAACGTGGTTTCTGTACCGTTGCTGCCTGTCATCTGTATTGCGAACGGCGTCTATACCTTCAGAAATGCACCTCTGTTTCTCATCTTTGTCGGCTTTCTCTCCTGCACCCATGGCGAGCACGTGCAGTAATTCAATTTCATATACAGCATAGGCACTGCTTAGTATTTTGTGCTTCATTTAAGTTATGATTACAGCACATCCTCAATGTTTAGTGTTCTTTTTAGGTGCGAAATCGTCGCACTCGAGTTAAGCAGTCATCTCCTACTGTACTTTAAACATCAGTAAGCGTATATGGAAGTAAAAAATGGAGAAACTCTTCTTTAGCCAACTCCTTTAGGGTATGCTGCCGAAGTTCCGGAGTAGATCTCGATAACTAAATATACAGAATGCTTACACATGACAAAGCACGGTATCTAGTTGCCGTTCCCAATGGGAGGAGGTTTTTTTAACGCGGCACCGGAGGTCTTCAAGTTAGTCAATAGAAGAGGTTTAAACCTCGGTTAAAATCATGACAACCGATAGAGCTTCACATTTTTTGAAAGAGGGAATACATTTCAGTTGCCGACCATAAATATTCCGTGATATTAGTGATTGCAGTCTACGCTATGTCTTAGCCAGAACTGCAGCTTGGGCTTGTTGGTGATGCATCTCGAAGTGACAGCGCAAAAACATAGACAGGACACATAGAATAAGAAGACACCACGAGCGCTGACTTACAACAAGTTTATTTCGAGGTAAACATTGCCTGATATACTGCCTACACACGGCACGTGACACAGATTCGTGACTTCTGCCGCCCGTGTCATCACTTCCCCCCAGAGTCATCGCGCGTCCAACAGGAGCTTTTGGACGCGCGATGACTCTGGGGGGAAGTGATGACACGGGCGGCAGAAGTCACGTATCTGTGTCACGTGCTGTGTGCAGGCAGTATATCAGGCAATGTTTACCTCGAAATAAACTTGATGTAAGTCAGCGCTCGTGGTGTCTTCTTATTCTATGTGTTCTGCCTATGTTTTTGCGCTGTCACTTCGAGCTATGTCTTAGGCAGCACCGAAGGGAGTGCGCCAGACGACGGCTATCGCAAATGCATGCCGAGAGTGGAAAAAGGGCCATACTCACTCTCCACGAGAAGGGCCTGAGGATGACGGCGCTGCGGGCCACCTTCCTCGGGGCGCGCACCACGAAGGTGGTCCTGTCCAGCAGGTAGGGGCTGGAGAAGAGCACCGCGGCGTGCCGGTCCGCCAGCACGCTCATGCCTCCCGCCGCCATGTCCGCCTCCTGCGAACACCCAGCGGGGTTGTAAAGAGGGGGCATTCGAACATTTTCCGCTCTAAACCACGTATTCCAAGTGAAAGCAACCAAGGCTTTAACGGAGACAGATAGCCGAGTGAAACCAGCTCAATGCTGTCGCCTAGTATGCAGTATTAAGGCGAAAGCCTTTAATGCCTCATACTGTCGTTAGCAGCCGTGTCGGCAGATGTGTCCGCGTTTCGGCGTCACAACTTAAAAAAAAAACTGCGACGATGGCTGGGAATCGAACCAGAGCCTTCGGCATTTGAAGCGGAGACACTACCACTCCGCCACGAAGGCTGAAGGTTTGTAGCCTAAGAGAACTTCTTGCTGGGCTAGTTGGTAATTCATTGTAGAAGTAAAGGCGCCAAAAACCACACACACACACACAAGACAAGAGAACGGGACAGAGTTGTGAGTGGCGCTCTGTCCCGTTCTCTTATCTTGTGTGTGTGTGTGTGTGTGTGTGTGTGTGGTTTTTGGCGCCTTTACTTTTACGCTGAAGGTTGGACATGAATAAAGGCGCATCTTGTGAATACATAGGTTTCATAAATAAAATGACAGGAGTAAACAAATAAATACATGTAAAGAGAACTAAAAAACAATAAAAATAGGAACAGCAACAAAAATAAAAATGAAACGACAGAAAATTCAGTCTAAAAAACAAAAAAGCAATAAAAATAAGAAAATAAACAAAAATAAAAATGACATAAAAATATCAAAATAAAAATCAATGAAAAATAAAATGAAAAATAATAATATAAAAGCCATAAAATATGAAAAATAAATATAAAATCTCTGCCTCTCCCGTAAACGAGAGTAGAGTAAGCATGAAATGTTTACAGGCCTAATGTCATCTCGGTGGACACCCGAACCGCACCGTACAGGAAGGGAGGAACGCCACCACCCGTTCAGCGCGATGCCTTGCCATTTGACCGCAAGGTTTTTTGAGGAAAGGAATTGGCGCAGTAATTCTCTGCCATCTCGGTGGACACCCGAATCGCACCGTAAAGGAAAGGAGGAACGCCACCACCCGTTCGGCGCGATGCCTTGCCCTTTGAACGCAGCGCTTCTCCCCCGGGCCCCTGTGCGCCTGCGCGGCTTTGCTTCGATGCGCGAAGCCCCTAAGAGATCACGTATGACAACGAAGTGTAACGTGGCATTTATGTGCTTTTTGCACGCGTTATTAGAAATCGGAAATTATAATTCCGTGCATTATCAAACCCACAGCTCCACTGATATCTTGATAAACATTGAGAAGGCACTGGCAGCAGTTATTTTTTGTCTCGTTTGGAGACCAACCGGCGCTTGCATGCCGGTCGCGTAGGAGGGCTTAGAGAGTCTCGTTAAGTCTCGTACGGTGCCCGGATGTTCTCGTTTCAGAGCCCGGATGACTGGAATTCAGTGCCCGGATGAGTGGATTTCAGTGCCCGGATGACTGGAATTCAGTGCCCGGATGACTGGATTTCAGTGCCCGGATGACTGGATTTCAGTGCCCGGATGACTGGATTTCAGTGCCCGGATGAGTGGATTTCAGTGCCCGGATGATGGCTCTCGGTCTCGGCGTGACGTCACCACACTGCCGACAACGGGGGCTAAAAGCATTTCATGCTTAAAAACAGTGCGCCAGGAAAAGCTTTCGCTTTGCAGCACTTTAGAGAACGAAAGTGCCCCCTGAATTTTTTTTATTCGTTCTACAAGGTAAATCCAACTGTTCAGGATTAAAGTGCCATCAAAACATATGGCATCATATGGCATCAAAACGTATAGCAACCTGGCCACATTGGCAGAGGGCAGTGGAATTAACTATTGGTCGAGGGAGGTCACGTGACCATGTGACGTCATCACAGCCTGCCCAGCGGGTTGTGATGAACCTAGTTTCTAGACAGCAACCTGGATAGGGAGTCGAAATCAGAAAGGAGAAAAATAATATCCTGTAAAATAATTTTGATGGCAGTCAGGAATACAACACAATGGCTTGGAAAAGAAACTTTATTGGGCTGACTTGCACCCAGAAAGAACTGAATGACTTGGCGGCGCCGCAGCAAACAAGTGTGCTCGGCGGTCGTCGAACAGAATACACAGCGCTGTCGGCCGCGCTCAATTTAATCATCGAGATAAAGAGCCAAAGTAACCAGAAAAATTTGGGACACAGTGGAAGCAGCTGTGCACTACTGGGATCATTCCAGATAAGCCTGGTCCCATAGCGCACCGTAAGCAAGTGATAACATCAAGTGCCTGCTGCTTTGAGCACGAAGAAACAGCACAAAGGTTCGCGGCACTATAGAAATGTCGGCACCACCTCAGCACAGCGGATAACTGCTACTGCAGCCAGCAGTCCGAATATGGTGTCGGATGGAGCGACAATGGCAAATAAACTGACGCAAATGGACACCGGGGTTGGAACAGAGAAGCTGCGTGAGATGTGAAATAAAATACTATCGCCTTTCACTCTTAAGGTGACTTATATCCGTGCCACACGGGCACGTTTAATGCGAGTGCTTACTGCGTTAGGATTTAATGATGTTCGCGCTGTGCCACACGCGAATGTTTAACGGCATTAGCTTTATTGGCATTCGCGACCGTTCGCCACAACTCATTCGCCCGAGCAATGCTTATATCGTCCTCATTCTACACTGCCGCCGCGGTGGCTCAGTGTTTATGGCGCTCGGCAGCTGACCGGAAAGACGTGGGGTCGATCGCGGCCGCGGCGGCCGAAATTCGATGGAGGCGAACTTCTAGAGGCCCGTGTGTTGTGCGATGTCAGTGCACGCTAAAGAACCACAGGTGACTGAAATTTCCAGAGCCCTTCACTACGGCGTCCCTCATAGCCTGAGACGCTTTCGGATGTTAAACCCCCATAAATCAAACCATAAACCAATCCCATTTCACACTGTGCAACTTTGTTGGCAGAAATTTCTTAACCAGTAGCAAATCGTTTCATAACCTTCAGCCAGATGAGGCGTCTCTACTGCATGTTCGATGCGAAGGGCGCCTTTTTCACCAGCATTTGCGACTGATACTCTCGGCTTGTGTGCTAACATGCAATATTACGGCTACTTTAGCGACCTGCAAAGCGAGAACAGTGGTGTTTTCTGCGCCGCTCTTTTCTGCACCGCTGTAATATTGTTACGTGGCGGCCAGCCGAAGAATGAGACGTGGTGAACGATGGCTATGAGATGGTTTAATGGCCGCTGGCCTAGCGCGGGCGCTCCGTCCCGCGCCACTGCCAGCTTCGTCTTCGTCACAATATAACTGTTTTTATATTACAATTCAGCAACATTCCCGAAATACTGTGGTCCTAGCACTCTTTATACACGTCTGAAGTTTCTTGATTGCCTCGGAAACGTTACCGTCATCGTGACTTTCATATAATGACTTAAAATGTGGACGTGTAGCACCAACTATAAAAATAGTGGAATTAAGAAACTTAAGGCCTTAAGCATTTACTTTTCTCAAAAACAGCGCAAGGGACACGCACGCATACAGAAGGGAAACACGCAGAGCGCTGACTTACAAATACGTTTATTTAAGAATAAACGTATTTTGCGCTGCTTTAGAAGAATGGACCACCAACGAGCCCGCACGTCTACCCTTGTCAGCATTCACTGCCATCTCTTGTGTGGCACAGGTACTAAGCGTCTCTATATAGCTTTCTTCTAGGGCGAAAGCGCTACTTAAAGCGATAGCAACCAAGACTCTGGGACCGGGTTACAATAACCGAATGGAACGCCCTTACCATCAGACATTGCCACAGAATCTGACATAAATAAGTTCCAACACCTTATTCACCCATGTTTCAACAACTAAAAAGGTTTTTTTTCCGCGTTCTTTCTTCCGCCTTGTCTTCTTTTTATTTTATATTTTTTCGTTTGTACTTCAGCGAACTTTTTCCAGTGTCGTCTTTTTCTTGCGGTGCTGTTATTTATTCCTCAAATTTTGCTGCTATGGGCATTGTTGCGACTCTTTTTGTGCATGGCTATTTTTAATTAATATTTTGTGATTTCTATTTTATTTTAGTGCACCTTGCATCAATGCTTTGTAATTACTCCCCCCCCCCCGCTCCCTCCCATGTAATACCCTCAAAGGAGGGCCTTTGGGGGCATTTTGAATAAATAAATAAAATAAATCCTGTGCGAAAGCCCGGAGTAACTCAGGTAAGCTCGAGTTAGTTCGGAGCAGCGTCGAGCAAGCTGCAGCCAATGCGAGGAAGCTCGGGTTAGTTCGGAGGAGCGTCTCGCCGGCTGTAGCTGCATCCAGTGCGAGGGTGAGCTTGATGGTGACCTCGGCCAAACATAGCATCACAACAGCATGTGCAAAAAAAAAAAAAACTTTAGAGGGCACAGCGGAAACCGCATTGCAGAAATGCGAAAGCATTGACGCTTCCTCGCAGCCTCTAATTGGTCCTCTTTGCCTCTATTTCGATTGTGACGAATCGTCTGATAATCAAATCTTATAGTTCACCTTAAACCACAGTTAATGCACATTACTATACAATTAATCCACATTTAATTCAGATATTTCAAACAATTAACACTTAATTCACTCAAGTCACAATTTTGACACAATTAATACATTTAATTCACACCTGATTTATTTATTTAAGAATTAATTCATTTTGTCCACACTTAATTCACAATTTATTTAATCTAATTCACCTTTCATTCATTTGGTTTTGGTTTATTGGGGTTTAATGTCCCAAAGCGACAAAGGCTATGAGGGACGCCGTAGTGAAGGGCTCCGGAAATTTCGACCACCAGGGGTTCTTTAACGTGCACTGACATCGCACAGTACACGGGCCTCTAGAATTTCGCCTTCATCGAAATTCGGCCGCCGCGGCCGTGATCGAACCCGCGTCTTTCGGGTCAGCAGCCGAGCGCCGTAACCACTGAGCCACCGCGGCGGCTTTCATTCATTTCAGTGTATCATTATGTCACATTATACCCTCATCAATACACCCTAATTTATTATTAGTTCACCTTATTTCACTCTAATGCACCTTCATTTATCTTCATTTACTACTGCCGTTTATTTAATTTGCTACTATTGATTCGATTTCGAGTAATTCCAAAGCTCCCATCGTTTCACCGCGGTAGTTATTCCGGACATTAAAATTTCTCGCCGCACGTTAAGCACATGATGTGTCGTGTGGAACCGCACTTCCGGTGACTGAAATTTCGCGGCACTCCCGGCCCCACCACGCCCACTTTTTGGTCATTTTTTATGGCTCTAATTAATTAACTACTGATCCCATCGACATCACAATATTTGCGCCGCATCCTTACATCATCCTCCTTCGAATATAACACTTTTGAGACGATATCTGTTTATAGTTTCTTACAATCGGACATGGTTTTGATGACAGAAAGCCGCCGACATAGCCTAGTAATGATTTCACATTAATAAGGTAAATATTTTAGCGACTGTTACGAACCCGCTGCGGCGCGAATATATCAGCTTCGCTGCAAGACACCCCTATGTCACACCCTCACTCTTGCCTCGTATTAAACGGCAACACACACTTGCGCTGTGTGCTGCAAATCGTCCTCTTCATCAATTTCCATCTGCGGCGCAAACAGATCAGGTCAGCTTATTAACCTCGATGAGAGCTTAATCTGAATTCTGATACTGAGACAAAGCTTTTTCAATGTTTGTTCATTCCTCAAAGCTGCCGCCACGCTGCTTTATCGCTTTGTGTGTGATGCAAGACGCCACCACATTTATCTCGATGGATCGCACCCAGGTGGAGCGAATTCTATGTAGTTCCACACTGTTGTAGTTAATTTGCTTGCCGCAACTCGAAAGTTCGCTACCAGCTTTAAACTGATTCCGGCCGAGAGCGATGGGCATTCTGTTCGACGACCGCCCAGCACGCTTGTTGTTACGCCACCCTCAGTCATTGAGGTCTTTGTGGACTCAGGTCTGCCCAATAAACATTTCCTTTTAGAAGCCCTTTCCTCTGTCTTTCTGCCTGCCGGACCAAAACGTTGTTCGTGTCTCCTTGTGTCCTTTCCTACTCTCCGCTATATTATCTCGCTATTATCATGCGCCAACAAGCCCAAAAACTACGCTTTTCAACAAGTGAAAGTTACGTCTCCAGACGTTGCGACGAGCTAGCGAAGCAAAACCACCAGCCAACCAGGCTAAACACATGCTTTCGCGCATCTATTCGGTTAATTACGTTACAACCCTACCTCCCTTTATCACCCCAATGAATTCTAGTAATGACACGGACCTAGCTGCTAAGAAAAATCCTGCCCGAGATCTACAGCTACAATTTTGGGAGGTTCAACAAAGTGCGATGGGCCATGAATGTTGAGTCGGTACTTCGACTACTGATTCCTCGGCAAATGCCGCAATCCATAAGTTGCATTTAACCGTGTTTTGAGGTAGTTCCAGCATAAGGTACCCAAGAAATCCGGTCATCCTGAGAGTAAGTTTACCCTCTTTATAAACACTCCTCTCGTGGGCCTAGAAACTGTCTAAAACCGGGGAGGTAGGAGATAAGGGAGCCATTATATCTCAACTGAATTCAAAATTCTTCTTCACCTCAGTGAAACGTTATTCTAGGGCCTATGTATAGTGCAAACCCTTAGATCGTCACCATAATTTATCGTGGTTACCGACAAAACTTTTATCGGCCAAGAAAAACGTCTTAATTATGGAGCTATTTTATATCCGAGGACAGACCTTTCGTACCAGCATCCCAAGCATGCCGTTCCAGGTTCCGTTTTGGAGGCTTCCCCACTTGGCGTCAGGTGGCCGGACGAGACGCAACCTGGGGCAGAATGAAATGAGCTCGGGTCATCATCATCATCAGTCTGGCTACGCCCACTGCAGGGCAAAGACCTCTCCCACGTCTCTCTATTTAACCCTGTCCTTCGCCAGTGGCGGCCGCCGTATCCCCGCAAACTTCTTGCTCATCCGCCCACCTAACTTTCTGCCGCCCCCTGCTACTCTTGCCTTACCTTGGAATCCACTCCCTTACCCCTACAGAGCCGCGGTTATCTTGCCTTCGCATTACATGCCCTTCCCAAGCCCACTTCTTCCTCATGGTTTCGACCAGGATGTCATTAACCCGCGTTTGTTCTCTCATCCACTCCACACACTTCCGTTCACTTAACATTACGCCTGTCATTTTTCTTTCCATGGCTCGCTGCGTTGTCGTTAAGGGTAACGGAGAAGTCAAGCGTAGCGGGGGGCGGCAGAAAGTTAGGCTGGCGGATGAGATAGAGAAGTTTGCGGGGATAGGGTGGGCGCAGCTGGCTCAGGGCAGGGTTAGTTCCAGAGATTTGGAAAGATCTTTTTCTCTGCCTCTGCAGTGGGAGTAGTCAGGCTGCTGCTGATGATGGTGATGCGCTCTCAGCAAGGTCTTCACGGCTCGAAACATACCGCGGAAATTAGTAAAGCGAACAGGACGCTGCCTTATCCATAGACTGCTGCGTGCTGCTTGAGAGAAGCCTCACTGTGCGACGTCACAGGGATGCGGCGCTGGTGTCAGTCGTCACTTTCGTTGTGTTTGTGTGCGTGTAGGCGGTTCGTCCCCATTCGGCTTATTTTGAATATTATTTAGTTATATCCCGGCAAGTTACCTTGTGGCTGATCGCGCCGAAAGGTACAAGAAAAGGAGTGGCATGAGTTCTCCCAGGCTTCTTAAGGCTAACGTGGGTTAGAGGAACGGACGAGAGAAAGACTAATATTGATGAGGACAGTCCACGGATCGTCTTCGCGGACAGCAGCTGACACCTGCAAAACGGATTAGTTTGTTCGCAGTTATTAACTGATATGTTTGGTCCGCTGTCACGCAGCGACCACCGAAAGCATCAACTCCTGCCACTCTTGCAGCTCGTGCACGTTCCGTCGGGCTCCGTACGGGCGAAGTTTAGACAGCATAATTCGTGCATGGAAGGCAAGATCCTAAGTTTATGGTGAATGATTAGCACAAACTCTTCGTCTTCGTCTGTTCGTCTTCGTCGCTTCATCTGTCCCTGTTCAGTGTACGTGGTGGCTGTAAGTTAGCGCGATATTTCCACTTTGAAGCACCGACTAGATCCCAAGTTTGCTTTATGAACACTAGACAATTCCCCAAGAAGAGACAGGCGCAAGGAGAGGCGCGTGTCTCATCGTTCACCACAAGAATATCATGTACCAGCTAGCACCAACCAGAGTTTTAATTAAGATATTAAATTTTTGGGCGCAGTGAGGCTGTTTGTCACATCCCGATCACGCAGAATACATGCCCACAATTGTTTTTAACGCAAGAGAAAAATAAAAGAGCCCTCTGCATGCCGCCATAAGCGTGCAGCAAAGCAAGCCGCTGAATTGCTATTCCGGAATTTTGGTGGCGGGTGTCAAGTAAAGCCCCTCATGATGTGGTCGAGGTTGGCTCTCGTCGGACAGTGATTACAAGCAGAGTGGGGAAAGAAAGCTGGCTGAATAAGGCGGCGGAAGGTAGGTGCACGAAAAGTGCGAGTCTGAAGCCGACGCCGCAGGATCTCGCATTACCGAGATGTTTTGCGTTGTGGAGCGGGGTATACAAGGCGACCGAGACGGTAATGGTCACATGGTTACATTGACAAATGTCACTTGGCAGTGGCGACAACGCTTCATCGACGTCGGTCAAACGGTTTCCCTACTGCTTGTTAGTTCTTGTCAGCCTGCTTTATCTCAAACATTTATGTACGGTCGTCACTGCTGTCAAGCTGCGGTATTTTTACAACCTCTCGAAATACTTACATAGACTTTGTCTTTGAGAAACAGACACTGGTGCAGCAAGTCGAGCATATATCCATCTATATCTTCGACCACAAAGCTTCCTTCATGACAATCAAGAACTGTTAGCGGAGTGTTTCTTGAGAAAAGAATATGTGTGAAAAATAAGAAGTTGCCTGTAGTTGTACACACATGTCTTGCTCGAATTCTTTGCCTAAATCTATCGGGAAGCTGAAACAGCGTATGTGCTGCGCTCAAATTTTGCATGTGGAAGCAACGTAATCGTCGGCAATTTCTTCTTCTTTTAAACACTTTTATTGGGTGTTGATTCAGGAGAGTGGCGATTCGGGCTAGTTGGTATGCGTTTAACATTTTTCGAAAGCGCTAAAACAACAAGGACAAAGGAGGAACAGGTAGGGACGAGCGCTACTACCAACTGTTTATTTCATGAAACAGCAGGTGCTTTATACAGTGCTCGAAGGCTCCTATGACACGGCAGAAGATTGTACGCGCGCGGTGAACAGGTGTAGCGGCCGAGACTGACAGAAACCACAAGACATGTGCAAGATTACGTTGATACACTGTGGAATGCGAGTTCTTTTCTTAACAATGAAATGGAAGGAGCGCTGACATACCGTATTTTCCGGTGTATAAGAGGCCCCCTTGTATAAGACGCACCTGCCCTATATGCAACTGTCACTGGAAAAGTTCGTATATAAGACGCACCCGTGTATAAGACGCACCCCAGTTTACCCAGTTAGGCTAGTGAGGGTTAATTAAACACGCTTGCGCGACTATCGCGAAATGCACCGTACCTGTGAGCAATTCTTAAGCAACGCTAAGTGATCGAAAAAGGCAACACTCACGCCATACCCGTCCACATTTTAGCAAAAAAAAAAAAAACGATGCAGCTCCCTATATGCCCATAACAACATTTTATTTCTACTTGGAACCTTCGAAGTCTTCATCTTCAGATGCGCTATCAAAAGGTTCACCCATTTCTGGAAGCAACTCGGCTGAAACATGCACTACGTACACGGAGCAAAAAAAGTTGCAAAGGGTGACTAAAAAAGAACACCGGCTTGTCTTGACAATGGCGAGAAGCGCGATTGTCACCATCTTTTGGCGCTTCTCATTACTTTTGCTTGGGGCCTCCGAAACAGCCGCACGTTTGTGATCCCGGAAGTCGTCATCCCCGCCGTTTCATGATAAAGATCACCTAGAATGTCGCGCACGGCGGTCCCGGTATTGAAGTATTAACCGTGTTGCAACCGCGTTATGGGTAGTGATATTTTTTAGGTGAAAAAAGCTTGAGCATGAACCGGAGTAATCGATGAACTCGCAAAAAAAAAGATGAAAAATTCGCATATAAGACGCACCCTTGTATAGGACGCACCAGCAAGATTTTCGAAAAAAAGCCGCGTCTTATACACCGGAAAATACGGTAAGTGATTCCCAGCGACGCTATATTTTGTGCTGCGATGACCTCTTGGGTAGGCTGATCACGACTACGTCCGATAACATGGCACTGATTTAATGAAGCACAGTTCCGGCCCTTACTGCAGTGAATGGCTAAGTTGCTTCCGGACAAATTTCTAACATTGTTGTTGTGCTATTGTAGCCGGTCGTTGAGACAACAGCCTGTCTAACATACTTTTTGCCACAACTTAGAGGGTTGCAGTAAACAACGCAATCAATACAGTCCACGTACGCAGTGTGGTGTTTGATGCCACATGTTTGTTTGGTAGCACATGGTAGCTCATGGGTTAGTTTTAGAAGGCTGAGGTTATTCTGGAAGGTTGCTAAAATCTTGCTAGCTTCGTGCTGAACGGAGTACTGGTCACAGTCAATAAACACTCAAAACTCATCAACAAATCTAAAAATTTGACAAGGTAAGTTGCTGGGCGAGTTGGTTCCGATATTCCATGACTACAGCGCAACGAACGGGACAAGAAGGACACAGGCAGAGACACAACACAGCGCTGACTCACAACTGAAATCTTTATTAGCTGCCAGCCGGATAAATACCTAACTGGAGGCCAAAAATGGAAAGAAATGGGCACAAGTCATGCAGAGGCCACACAAAACTAAAAAAATTCCAAAAATAATAATAATAAAAACAAAATAAAGCACACGCGTGTCAACACTCACATTCAAGGTAGCGTTTTTCTTTTCCTGACAGCAATACAGATGGTGCGCTTATGCATTCTTCCTGGAGCTTTGCTATCATATGTGATTCTATGATTTTCCTTTTCAGCGAATCGCGGTTCCTACCAATCACAACGCACTCGTTGTACAATGGTTCGCAGGCATCGTTGTCATCTTCGTCATCGCTTTTGCAGTTTCTGCAGTGTTTCGCTACGTAGCCTACGATAGGCCCACGTGCGACATTATAATCATGATCCTTTATTCTTCCATTGATACATCGGCCGGTTTGGCCGATGTATTGCTTCCCACATGATAACGGCAAAGAATAGATGACTCCCTCCTGGCAGGGGACAAATTGTTTTGCATGCCTTTTCAAGCAACCGCGTGGATCTCTGTTGGCCGAATTTACTTTCTTCACCAGGCTGGACAATCGGATGGGTGCCGAAAACACAAAGTCGACCCCCACATGCTTCCCAATTCTCTTCAGGTTGTGCGAGACCTGATGCAGATATGGCACAACGGCGACTTTTTTCTTTTTCTCCTTTTCAATTTTGCTGTTGACATCAAACCTCTACTTTTTCTGCAGTTTTTCTGCAATGCAGACCAAGACTTCTGAAGGGCAACCGGCCTGTGTGAAACGATCTACTTGGTTGTGGAAACTTTGCTGCAACCTGTGCTCGCATGTTTTCTTTACAACATTGTCAAAAACCGAATGCACAATTGCTCTTTTCACGAGCTTCGAATGGGCTGATGAATATGGCAGGATGGGTTTTTAATAGGGGTATGCGAATATAAAATTTTTCGAATACGAATCGAATACGAATACTTGATCCCGAATATCGAATCGAATATCGAATAATCAAGGACAGACGCATTTAGCCACTACAAAACATTTATTTGAGCACCCAAGAACATCATGGTTCAACTATCGATGATTAAATGAACACAAAAGGTGTGTGTGGCTGCACAAAAAGTATCAAAGTCTCGAACATTATTCTTAGAAGAGAGGAAATATCAGAGAGGATGGCTAGCACACAGCATTGATTAAGGCTAGCTTGCCATCAGCACAAAAGCACGTTGCTGGGATGAACATAAAAGGTTGTCGTGAAGGAAAACCAGCTGCTCCACATGGCCAGGCAGAAGTAGTTCCCTTCTAGCTGAAACGGCTCCTCCAGCCACAGAAAATGCCCTCTCACTTGGCACTGACCTGGCACGTATTGCGAGGTACTTCGTGCACAGCTCTGACTATAGCAGCTTCGCAGGTATAGCCACAAAAAAGCTCACCAGCGCAGTCAGCTACGGCTGGCCCTTGGAAGGAAAAATTTTCCTTCCTCGAAGGAAAAATTCGAACGAAAAATTTTCCTTCATCCATGCGCATTGCTCCGGGCGCCGCCATGCTGTTATGTCTCTGTGGATAGGGCTTGCGGACCGAAAAACGCCGGTGCTCACAATGAATATTCGGCTAGATACGAATATTCGCGTCGGGTCGAATATTCGAAAGAACACGAATACTTGGATCTCGAATCGAATACGAATACTGAAAATATAATATTCGAAATATATTTGAAAATTTCGAATATTCGCACACCCCTAGTTTTTAACCACGGGGCTCAAAAGCCCAACATACATGGGTGAAGTGAACTGACGTGAAAGATCTAAAAACCTGATGGAATCATTAAGTGGTACTTCGTGCGTTAAAATCATGGGGTTCAGGCACTCAGAGAAGACTGAAGAAACATGAAGGAACTGCTGCTCTAATTCGAGGTTCTCACACTCTAAAAACACGAAATAGTCGTGTTTTCATCAGGTTTTCATCAAGTTCCATCAGGTTCCACCTGATGAGTGGAAAAGGCCCCCCAGGCGTTCGCGGCGTGTAGTTCGCCACAGAAAAAGAAAAAAATAACGCTTTCTCTCTTCACTCATTAATGAATTTGGCCGCCGATTCTCAAGGGTCGCCTGCAGAGTGATGACGTTCAGATCTGCTCTGAAAACAGAAGCAAGGTATCGACCCAGAAGCCAAATGCCGCAGAAGTGTAGGGTCATCATCATCATCATCAGCCTGACTACGCGCACTGCAGGGCAAAGGCCTCTCCCATGTCTCTCCCATTAACCCTGTCCTTCGCCAGTTGCGGCCACCGTATTCCCGCACACTTCTTACTCTCATCCGCCCACCTAAATTTCTGCCGCCCCCTGCTACGCTTGCCTTCTCTTGGAATCCACTCCGTCACCCTAAAGGGCCACCGTTTATCTTGCCTTCGCATTACATGCCGTGCCCAAGCCCACCTCGTCCTCTTGATTTCGACTAGGATGTCATTAACCCGCGTTTGTTCCCTCACCCACTCCGCCCTCTTCCGATCTCTAAACGTTACACCTATTATTTTTATTCCCATAGCTCGCTGTGTTGTCCCTAACTTGAGCTGAACCCTCTGTGTTAGCCTCCACGTTTCTGCCCCATAGGTGAGTATCAGTAAGATACAGCTGTTGTATACTTTGCTTTTGAGGTTAAGCGCGAAGGAAGTAACCATGCCTCACCTGAAGCCAAGCGCTGATTTCAGGGCGCCAAGCAGCAGGACGTCGACACCTTGGGTTCCTTTGACGGATTCTTCAGGTGGTACGTAGAAGGGGAAGTGCTGCGGTCCGAGGAAAAAGGAGCTCAGGGCACGTCCAGAGATTTGAAGCCAGCCGTTAGCAATAGCCACCATAGTTTCTACAATTTCGAAAATGCGATTACCCTCGCCGCTGTGGCTCTACAAATTTTAGCTACATCGTGCGAAAATACGAGCGCTTTCGAAAGCGTGAAGGCAGAGCAACCGCTGCAGTACACTTACCTGCTCGAAACAGCCACACAGCTGAGGGTAGTTGAGTTTTACAAAGTCTAAATTGTGATATGGCTATTACTGACGTCCGGCTACACATCTCTAATTGCAATCAGGTGCCTATTGGTAATAGTTAAAAAGTTAATTATCAGTAATGCCACTTTACTATTAACATGGTACGCATGTTTTTGTTTTGCTTTTTTTTACGTCCTCCAACACTGGTATTACTATGCCGCCAAAAGCGCTCTTCACTTAAAAAACGCTATCTTTAATACTTAGTGAACGGCTTCCCTGGAACACCTGGCATATCACTGGATCCTGCAAGTTCTTAGGACTACATGCACCTAAATTATATGTTCCTGCATCTTCAAAATTTCACCAGCGCTCCGACTAGGAACAAGAACGGAGAAGGAAGGACAAGGACAAGCGCTTGTCCTTGTCCTTCCTTCTCCGTTCTTGTTCCTAGTCGCAGCGCTGGTGAAATTTTGAAGATGTACCAACTAGCTCAAATCACGATTTTGCTCATGTTCCTGCATATTTTTAGTTCAGTAGCACTATTACCCGCATTCCTGAAGAAACCCGATGTCTGAAGCCGTGGTTGAAGAATTCAGCGCGAACAGAGAGGGACAAACGAAAAAGTGGCTAGGACTGGCGCTTCTTCGTTTGTCCCTGTCTTTTCGCGCTGCATTCTTTAACCATGATCACTGGCCAACGAGCCGAAACAGCCACTTTAGTGTGAAGTCAATTTGTCCTTTGCAAGCGGCGATGAGGGAGACGATGAGAAGGAGTCATTCAAAGGCTCGCGCCAAACTTGACGTCACTGGCAGCGCAGCAAATCAGAAAGCGCTCGCCTCAGAAGTGACGTCACAGGCTACTCTACCGCACCTGCCACGCTGGGGGTAGCGGGAACCACGCCTTACTTGGCATTCGCAGCTAGCCCTGTTCAGTGCTGCACTAAGGCTTCCAATTTTGGATTTCGCCGAACTCTGTTCATATGTATGAGGCCTGCTTGACATGAAATAAAATAAAGTAAAATAAAGTACTTTATGGCCGCGAGTGGGTTTCGAACCCGGGGCGGTTACTGCATTAGACAATACGCAATCGTTGCAGTCTTTTTTTATTTACTGTATGGAAGTAGAATACTGACAGTCTTCTACCCTCATTTAACCAGTAGGCATCCCGCGAACCAATTATGCTTGTCATAGCAGCATCCTGCTATATGCTCAGCCAGCACATCGAAATTCCGGGCCTCGCCGCGGTGGCTCATTACGGCGCTCGGCTGCTAACCCGAAAGGCGCGGGTTCGATCCCGGCCGCGGCGGCGGAATTCTATAGACCCACGTACTGTTTGATGTCAGTGCACGTTAAAGAAGAAAGAGGTGGTCGAAATTTCCGGAGCCCCTCACTACTTCATCCCTCATAGCCTGGGTTGGTTTGGGACCCCTAATAAACCAAACCAAACCGAATTCCGTGATACACACATGCATCGAGTAAAGGCAGGCAGGTAGGAAGTCAATCCTGCGCAGCATATAATCTCCCCCCCCCCTCATCAAAGCACATTGTTCTCTGAACAGACACTTCCACGAACGCGGCGGTCCTGTGTGCCGACCTGTTATGGGGCTCTTCCATGGGCTAAATAAGCCATGGGCACAAAACATCACATGGATCCTTCCACTGTAGGCGGGAACCTTATCGTATAGGGTGTGATCTCAATGTCTTTCTTATAGTCTGTTGAAGGACGTCCCAGCAGAAGACGGCACCCAAAGCAACGATCAATACTCTCTGGCTGCTGACGCAAGCTACAGTTCACAGACCACGGCACAAAAGTCTGCTTAGCATGAAGCCACGTTTTTAGAGCTAAGGTGGACGTGTTGAGTTTAAAAAAGAAGCCGATTCAACACACTTCCATTTGCAGCCTCTTCAATACCGTTTGAGAGGCGAGGTCCGTTTGCCAATACGTCGGTACAGTAAATAAAGTGTCAATCAGAACGTGTGTAATCTGTTTTCTGGAGAGTCTGTACAAGTACGCTAAGGAAAAACATACAGTGAAGAAATGGAGTGCGTCGACAACTTCCTTAAGTGAGCCCCAGAAGACAAGTGGGCGCAAGCATGTTAGGCTGCCGAAGCCCCAGGGGTACATTTCCATCATTAAACACACGGAATATTTACGATTTGCAACAGCAACAAATTCCCTCTTCGAACATTTCTAACAGTTACGAAAATTTTATCCGAGGTTTCAACCTCCTCTAGCTCAACCTAGCTCACGACCTCTGGTGTCAGGTTTATAGCCTTCTCCCGTTTCTAACTACACGAAGCTACTACGCGTTGCAGTGGCTATTAATATCCCTTCGTTGCCTAGAGTAAGCATTCCGAATATCTAAAGATCGAAATCTGCCCCGGAACTTGGGCAGCATACCCAGCCCACGAAAGGGAGTGCGCTGAAGCACAGCTTACTCCTTTTTTTACTCTCATTTAGGCGTAGCTGAAAACAGCGCGAAAGGGAACGCACAGAAGGGGAGCACGTCCGTTTGTTCCCTTTCGTGATTTTTTAAGCTGTGCATTTCAAACAACTTCCCCAACTTTACGCCAATGTGGATATGTGGCACAATGCGGATATGTGGCACAATTATTCGAAGTCTCCTTTTATAATTAATGTAAAAGGATTGTCATACAAAGATAAGTATTGGTAGTCGGTATTCAGTGTAGAGGTAGAGTGCTCCAGGGAGTATGGGTCTTAGTTACAATGCTTTATGAAAACTAATTAGAATATGTCATGCGTATTTACTGATCAAAATTACGAAGCCGCGGCGCTATGGCTCAGCGGTTATCGTGTTCGTCTAGTGGTCTGAAAGGTGCAGGTTCGATCCCGGTCTCTATGGCTTCATTTTGATAGAGGCGAAATGCTAGAAGTCTGTATGCTATGCGATCTCAGTGCACGGTAGAAAAATTGGCAGTGGTTTAGCTATGGTTAAACCTGGAGGATTGCGAAAGCAACGAGGAGAGAGAGAGAGAGGCGATGGAGAGCGCGCGGCAGCGGCGGCTGCCCCGGCATGCTAACTATGCGCCGCTACTGCGCATGCGCAACTGGCGAGCGCGGCGGCGGCATCTCTGAGTCACCTGCGCAGCAACGGCGGTGGCGCGCCAGCAGTGCACCGTGTGACGGCACGGCTTCTCGCGCATGCGCAGTATGGCCTTTCGTCAGCTCCGCGAAAAGGCTCGGCGACTCGCTTAGTGTTGCTTTCGCAACAAAACCTCAGGTGGTCGAAATTATCAGCAGCCTTTCACTAGTGTCTCTCATAGCCTGAGTCACCTTTGGTCTCTGAACCCTATAAAACTAAACCAAACGATGAAGATCACGTTCCTAGATTGGGTTAGCCAGGATATGCCTTGCATTGTAAAGCACATGGGTAAAGATGGAGTGTTTTTTTTTTCCAATTCTCCTTATGTTATTTTTACCTCTGCGCTGTCCAGGTCAATAACACTTCTGTTGGCCCTAGTTAGTGACCGGCCAGCACTTCATCACCTCGCCACTTCTTTTCTGCAATGAACACCATCGCTGAATCACGCATCCCTTCGTCCACGTCTTCCTCAGTTTACGATCGGGACGATCGCTCGGGGGCCCCGGGGTAATGTTACGAGGAAGACGAAGCTGGCCTAGCGCGAGCGCTCCGTCCCGCGCCACTGCCAGTTTCGTCTTCCTCGTAACAATACTACAGATGATCGATGTGCGCAAAACATGAGACAATCTACGTACACGAGAGGAACACAGGGACAGGCCCAGCACAGGTCAACATGCCCGGATTATGGCCCCTTCCAGACACCATACCCGGATGATTGCACACAATAGATCGCAAGAATGCTTCTGAGGATACTATCCTGACCGTTACTTTCAACATTTATTTCTATAACGTGGTGCCCTGTTATGGTTTATGTAATGCATATTCCCAGCCTGGATATCTTGTAAATAAACTAAATTTATATGCATGTTGATCGCCATGTCATTTGTGATGACCGTGTGGTGAACTTTTCAACGGTTGTAAACGGTCTGTAGGCGCTCTATAGACAATGATCTACTGGAGGTTTAGTAGACAGAGAGAGAGAGAAAGGAATTTTAGTGAGAGGAAAAGGTGGACAGAGGTTTACAGACTGCCTATAGAGAAAGGTCTGTAGCATTGCCAGGCCATATACCCATGGAATGTCTGTAGACAGTCTATAAGCCTATCTCTACGGGGCGAGTAGACTTGTCTATAGACAGTATATATACAGAAATCCGCAGGAAATGTATGGCCATAAATCTATAGATCGTCTATAGACAGCCTATAGACCTGTCTGTTATACTTTCAGTAGAAATTTGTCTTAGAGTGTCTGTAGACAGAAATCTATATATAGGATGTGTATTGCCATAAGTTTATAGAGAGTCTACACACCTGTGTGTATTAACTTTCAGTATACATTTGTTTACAGACTGTCTATAAACAAATATACTAAAAGTCTGTGGCCATGAATCTATGAACTGTCTATAGACTTTAGTCTATGAAGGATATAGATAGTCTATAGAAAGTCTATGGTCTGCCTAAAAATTTTTAAAGGACTATATGGTTAGACGCTTTCATGCTTTGCTTTTCTTAATCACGCTTTTCGTCTCCTGAGATAGCGTGCCGTTTGAGTCCTCATTCCATTTAAGCACAAAATACCAACTAGACCTATTTCCAGCTATACCGACGTTAAGAAAACGGAGTCTAATTTGCGAACGTAGAGGGTAGCAGACTTCATGCTCCCGTGCTGACGGAGCCAAGAACTATGGAAAAAAGAGCCATTGTGGAAAAAGTCATTCTTCTGTACCACCTGTCCGCTGGTTTTACTGCATATCAGATTCCATTTGTATAATGTTTAATGCACTCCTCTCCCGACAGGTACTGGCTACAAAGCCTCTTACCTTCTCAATGGCCACAGTCAGCGTAGCGTTGTACACGGCCCGACACTCTTCGTGCATCTGTAGTCGCTGGTTGAAGGCTCCTGCACGTGCAGTATTTCTTGTATTAATGGCGCATGAACTGCACTTGAACAAAAAAAAACCGTTTACAAGACGCGTTGCTGAGAAATAAATGCAAAGAATTTTATCTTGAGGGCGTTAGAAAAATTTGTAAGCGTTCTTTTGCGTAGGGGATTTCTGCAGCGCTTATTTTAAAGATTAACACCGCAATTAACCAGATTATTTTGTTTCCGCCACCTTTATGGGCTTATTTTTCTTTATAGACCGTTTCATCTCCGTGTATCGAGCTTTGTCCATTCCATGCTGAATTATGGCCACGGATGGCCAATCCTAAAAACAGTCTCACAGCCTGGGTTCAAGACGACATGTTTTCATTCTAATTAAGCCTCAGAACGCGAGGGGTTCGATTCTGACAATAATATACTGTGTCTACGAGAGACGTCCTCAGCACGTGCAACTTCTACGAGTATTACCTCTAAGCGTCACCCGCCCACCCTCCAAGAGCGAACACCATGCAGCTCAGTGTGAAATGTTCTTACTTACGAAATGCTTCCTGCACTCAAAGTGACTAATTCTCCCGAGCACAACATCGATGGGGTGTACGAGGCATAGCAAATTCCGGCGCTAAGTTATTTTTAGCGCCACGCAGTACGTGGCAGCAGCCGCGCTAAGTGAAACCGCTTTGTCCACATTTCCTGGACAGGGCACCAGACAGTGTCTCACACCGCGCTGTCTCTGTGGAACACGGTCCTCTCTAAAAAAGGTTTTTTTTTAACTCTTCACCTTTTCCTTGTATTTAACGAAATCTCTTACGGAGCCCGCTTTTACAATTTTCAATTCTTTTGACGCGCCTTGCATAGCTCTTGAAAACGACTGTTAATTTTACACGCGGAAGTCGCATCTGCACTTGTCTTGAAGAACCAGAAACAATCATGGAGGACAAAAACTCAATGGCAACTGCAGTCGTTGAAATACGGATGCTCAGGGCAAATTGATCCCGATTTTTCTCTTGCAGTTGGTGAATGTGCCACGCATGAGTGCGTGATGTTTGCGGTTTTGTTTTGGGAGCGTTAGCGCAAGTCGCAAAGGATGGCTGTGTGCGCGGGTAGTAACGTAATCGCGTTCCGTTGGAAAGGCGCCCTGTCTGCCGGTCATACTCGGATGCTCGGACTGGTGATGGTCTCGATAACGAATGGTTTAAGTCGGAACCTGCAGCAATAAAGCTATAAGTCTAAAACAGACGCAGATGACACAAACTTCTAACTTGTAGCTAACTTGTGCTGAGAGATTTATAAGGCACGCGCAGGCGCTAAGCGGACAACGGTAGAAAGGAAGGAGCAAGCGCTTTACAAGAGGGCTCAGTTCCATCACCAATTTTTTGAAAGCAGGAAACTTGAAAAGAACGCAAACACAAAAAAATGTACCAGTAATGGTTTTGTCATTTAGCATCAACAGTGATGTTACAAAACTCGTGATGCTACGGGGTGCTAGCAAAAAGCCTGTAACGGCTTGACAAAGGCCAGCACCCCGTTCACAGAGCAATACAGCAGTGGACAAAAATAGATATTGATATAAAGAAAAGCAATATATATATGGCGACGGCTTTACATAATCATAAAAACATGTTAAGTGATCGGGCTAACATTGCGGGTTCATAATTGCGAGTGTTAATGTCTTGAGTAATTACTCATACACTGATTGATAGATCACTTGGACGTGCTATCAGAAGAGTTAAGAGCGTGTGGTAGTGTGTACATCAGCATTTGGCGGCCATAGTTAGTACGGGTGGGAGGAATCTTCCATGTCTGACTGCTTCGTGTGCTATATGCTTTCGCAAATGGAGACAGGATCGCAAGGTTTTCAAGGAAAGGGTCATTATTTAGATGAAAGCCATGATGAGTTTTAACAGAAGTGCATTGAACAGGTTCGGTAATGGTTGTAATCTAAGGTCATCAAAAAGAGGTTTTGTGTGTGCGTCATTGGGTTCGTTTGAAATATTCTTACAGCTTTTTTCTGCAGTCGATAGTTTTGGACAAGTTTGTGTACGTTGTTGCGCCCCATATCAAGTAGCAATACGATAATGTGGATGCGAAAAGGGAGTTATACAAAAGTAATTTAATGTGCTTAGGCAGAAAGTAACGAAAACGTGGTGACAACTCCTATACCACAGGCCAAATAAAACGTTCAGTGGAAGTTGGCGCTTGTGTACCGTGCTTGTCTACCTCCTTCACTGGTGTGCGTTTTTTTTTTCGAGGAATGAATGTTTACATTAATTTCCCACTAGTGAGTAACATCACGCTACTTGAAGGAGGCACACGAATATGGCAGTTACCTGCGAGGGCGGCACCGCACAAGAATGCGCAGAATAGCCACGGTCCCTGCATGCTGTGGCTTCTTGGACGGAGTAGGCACACGCTCGGGTGCCACCGGCGCAAGTAAAATGGCTGCTCGGCGCACGGCTGGCACTCATCGATCGCCCGACGCGCCCTCTGAAGGCGAGGAGTGCAGTGCTGCGCGCGTCGGCATTAATTTACGATGCCGATGCACGCCGTCTGGGCGGAGCAGTGTTCTAGCCGAGGCGGTCGTGGCCGCTTTGTTTTCCTCGTAATATGCGCACCAGGCCGACATTTGCAGTAGTGGAAAAAAAAAGGAGCCGACACGCGTTCTATACCGCTCCATGAATGAAGCAGGAGGCTGCGCGCGGGAAAGAATCTTCAACCTTCCCGCCCGACCCTTCAGTTGCTCATTCATTGCGATCATCTTTGATCAATCGAATCGCGACAAATCATTGTAAATTTCATTGAGAAAGGAATTGGTGAGCGCCACTTTAACACGGCAATCATACTGGCGCATAGTAAATCCTAAGGTATACTTGATCCTGTTCTGCTCCGGCATCGAAAACGTAGGACAGCAGTTACAAACTTCCAGGGCTTCATGAGGCGCGGTCCTTTTATGCAAGAATGTGAAAAACTGAGAGGTTTTAAGAAACAATTATTAGACTTTTATTCTGATGCGTTGTTCTTTTTATTTTTCTTCTCATTTATTGTTTACTTAAAGGTCAGAGGGCATTGCAAAGGGGGTACGTATTGGTTAAGCATGTAAACACGATAAAACTGCGGGTAAAGGCGCAGGCGCAAGCTAAAAATAAAAAAAAATAGAAAGAAACTAAACGCTGCTCCATCACCATCCAGTGTAGCATTGCAACCAGATGCATTCTAATCACAAATTGAACAAGTGTGCGATAAGCCTCAGTGTGCTGGTGAACTTTTCGACATGACTTGTCTTCTCCTGGGCAAAGCGTTCATCAATGGCGGGTATGTCTGTCAACACCCCGCCCGTGGCTGCCGTTTGTCATCTTGGTTTGGTCCACCAGGTAAAGTCGTTTGCGAGCATGTTTTCTTTACACCGATGAAGCTGTCATGAATCTCGCGAGTAGAATTTGAAAATCAGCCACTGCGATGCTTTTGTGGCTCAACGTTTGGCATATGTGGTTCTCTCCTTCTCGTTTAGTCAGCGCTAGCATGTTTACACGGCGTCCTCTGCTTCGCCTGAGGCTGGACGCTGAAGGTTGGCAACAATCGGCACCGTGAAGTGCGCAGAAAAGTCGATCTCTGTTCCGTTGTCGTTTCAATGGTCGCATTTAGGCATCGGTTCAAGCGGCGCGCATTACCATGCACGACTCGCTAGGACTGATGATTTGGCGAGTTGGTATGCCATTTTCAAGATTTGATTCGATTTATAGGGGTTTAAAGTCCCAAAGCGACTCAGGCTATGAGGGAGGCCGTATGTGGAGGGCTCCGGAAATTTCCACCACCTAGGGTTCTTTAACGTGCACTGACATCGCACAGCACATAGGCCTGTAGAATTTCGCCTCCATCGAAATTCAGCCGCCGCGGCCGGGATCGAACCCTCGTCTTTCGGGCCAGCAGACGAGCGCTGTAACCACTGAGCCACCACGGCGGGTCCGCCACTTTTCAGGAAGAGCAGCGCGAAATAGAAATAGGCAAGGAAATATGCAGTCGAAAAACAGGAAAGGAGTAGCTGAAAAGCATACCATGGCTGCTTTTTTTTTAATTAGGCAAGGATTGATACTGTAAAATCGCGCCACGAGGTTCATTCATTCTGCCTGTTCGCACTACATCAGTGTATCGTCACTTCAACGACAATAAGGATTATCAACTCGTCATCGTCGTCGCATTGCCTCTCTTAGTCTGTTCCATAAGTTTTTTTACAGTTCCCTCGGCCAAACACCCTTCATCACACTGCCAGCTCGCATATCTTATCGCACTGCCATCCACTGCAAGTTTCATGCCAACGCGCCCGCACCGTCACTTTTTCTGCATCCTTTTTTCTTTGCACTGCAAAAGACTGGAATGGCCTTCCCTACGACGTTGATGGTTTCGTTTATTGGGGTTTAACGTCCCAAAGCGACTCAGGCCATGAGGGACACCGTAGTGAAGGGCTCCGGAAATTTCCACCACCTGGGGTTCTTTAATGTGCCCTGACATCGTACAGTACACGGGCCTCTAGAATTTCGCCTTCATCGAAATTCAGCCACCGCGGCCGGGATCGAACCCGCGTCTTTCGTGTCAGCAGCCGAGCGCCGTAACCACTGAGCCACCGTGGCGGGACCCTACGATGTTGATGCCACCACCTGCTCATCAAGTTTTGTTAACAGTTTAAACATGAACTTCCTAAACATCACGTAGGCAATCATGTTCAATCAATGTTTTACTCCCACCCCTTATGTAATACCCACAGAGTGGGGTCTTTATGGTAATAAAGTGAAGTGAAGTGAAGTTATTTTGTGCTGAAGACGCACATACAATGGCTTCGACCAACATCTTTGATTCTGAAAATTTTCTTCCTCTCCCGCGTTCGCACCTGCATGCATAGCAGCGTTAACACACAGAAAGGCATCTCCTTAACTATACACGCAGGTCCGCTCTTTTCAACGTCACCGTTGCAGAGCCCGACACGATTGCAGTGTTGGTTTTCGCGCTCGCAGCTTTTAGCGCCACATTTTAAACGAGGCGTGAGACGTGTGTAGAAGATATTACACTGTCAACAGTCGATATTAACAAGAGGAAAACAGGCGCTTCTTGTTTACAATATTGCATGCAAAGCCGCAGTTTTTTTTAATTATATTTCTTAATTGCGACCGACGCAGTGGTGACGCCATGAAAAGCGCGCTTAACAAGAGAATTTTCTTTCGTTCAAATTTAAGCAGCGCTAACTTTTAGGACGAATACACAGAGGACATGACAGGACGGGCGCTGTTGTTCAGCGCCCGTCCTGTCATGTCCTCTGTGTATTCGTCCTAAAAGTTAGCGCTGCTTAAATTTTAACGAAGGAAAATGCATAACCAACTAGCCCCGCAACGTATTTTACTAAGTAACAAGAGAAATAGACTCAATTTTTAAAATAAATTTACATGGCGTGGGTATTGATTACTGGAAGCCTGAATAAAAAAAAAAAACATTCGCAAATGAGCAAGCTACAATACAAGGACGCATTACCGTGCATAACATCGAGGTGCGATCGCACGACATTAGCGGAAAACTGTGCCTGGCATCTTCGGACATCTGCGTGGTCAAGAGAGCTTTGCTAGCGCTTCTAAAAATAACTGAGCGAAGGGAAGCTCACAAATGAGCACTGCACTACGCTGCAATCGACGCACGGTCCTTTGAGTCCACTGCAGTTTATTTACGTCATGGCTCGATTATTCGAGGGTTGTAGCTCCAGCGCACTCAGTGCTTAACCGTGAATTTTAAACGGCATCAATTTTAAACCATGAATACCAGTTCAAAATTCATGGTTAACCACGTGTGCTGGAGCTATTCACCTCGCGCTAAGAAACATTTGCTCCCTTATATGAAGGCGCATTCAGAACTCGTGCAGCCAGGCATTATTAAACAACGCTTGAAAAACGCCGTGGAAAAATGCCCAGCTGTACTCCTCTCTGTCTCCTTCGTCCTGTTCGCGTTACATTTCAAGGATCCTCCACGTTTCTGCCCCATAGGTGAGTACCGATAAGATACGGCTGTTGTATGCTTTTCTCTTCAGGGATATTGGCAAACTGCCATTCATGATCTGAGAGAACCTGCCATATGCGCTCCACCCCATTCTTATTCTTCGAATTATTTCCCTCTAATGATCCGGATCAGCTGTCACTATAGCTGCTCTAAGTGGACGTATCCTAAGTAGATACTTCGGTTTTAGGTACTAGTAAACGGATAATGGTGCGAGGGTTTACTTTCCGAAGTGCGGTTTCGAGCCCAAGGGCAGAAGCTGAGTCGAAATTGGAGGTAAATCTGAGAGCTGTTCGAAGTCACCCTAAGTATCCACGGCAAAACCACAAGCAAGTCAGTGCAAAGGGATATGGGCTGCGCATCGTTAGAAGCACGGAAAACTCAGAGTAAAGTTCTATATGAAGAACGCCTGAAGAAACCGGACGGTAACAGGTGGGCAGCTAAGGCATTTAAATACTTATAGAGGAAGAGCGTTGACCCACAATGGCCGAAAAGGGATAGGAAGTGAACCAGTAACTATGCAGGACCCAAAGACAGAGAAGTAGATTTTTAAACGACAGGTAAAAAACGCAGAAGGTAAAAACTGGGTTAGTCCACTGGAAAAGGAACCCTAGTGCATTCTATGATGACCAGCGCCGCTTTCAGGGTGAGTACACCGCTTTCGGCGGTGGCATGGTGGGTCCCACTCTCCCGTTCGGTTAAATTGCAAGAAATGCGTGGGCTAGTTTTTTCGAACAGAAAACTGCCTCTACCGCGTGAAATTGCGCACATTTGGTGTTCTCCCAAAGCAGGGTGGTAGCATACATTGTTTAAAAAGTGAATAAAAGTTAGTTACACAAAAATATATCTTTTTCACCTCTAATATCTGCCGATAAACTAGGCGCCTTGTGAAAGTCGTTATATTTTCACAACGGTCTTTGCATGCTCTATTGGAATCTGCCGACCTGGATACTTTGCATTGCATTACTTTGCAAACAAATAGGATTACTTATTCGCCAAACAGCTTCAAACAGCTTTTCGTTCGCCGCGAAGTCAAGTGCGAGAAGTTCACGAGGACGAAACGTTAAGGTTGCGCGCTATGACTTCGTCCCAGGGAAACACTGTCCTGGAATGCAAGCATTTCTCATGCCTTACCTCGCATACCTTGGGATTCTGTTGGTTTACAGCCGTCTCACTTGACCTGTGTTTCCCATTTTTTCTCCGCACGCTTTCTCGAGCGAAGGCAAATAGCCGCTGTCCTTTTCTAGCGTGAGCAGAACACCCGTGAACACAACAGTCCCTCATAGCTTATCTCCGACTGCTGCATCACGCTCAGAATACGAGCTCACTTCAAGCAAAGAAGCGTAGCACAATGGGCGAACTTGCGTATACTTTCGCCTCGGTTTTGCATGTTTCGAGCGTTCCCCGCTGCTTTTCTTCTCCCGATTGGCGACGCATCAGTGCAGCAGGCTCAGTACACATGGAACCTTCTGCGCAACACGCTCTCAGAAGTCGCACGTTTTGTACACCAGACCACTAGCACGTGCGCCGATGACGTAGGCCGGGAAAGCTGTAATCGTCCTGAAGTGGATTGCGCCAAGGGGAGGCGACGATTAAAACTTGCCAGGCCGCATCCAAATTTCCGAGCGCTTCCTACAGAACGCGACGAAAAATCTCTGCCTCTCCTGTAACCGAGAGTAGAGTAAGCATGAAATGTTTACGGGCACAACACATTGGTTGTAGATGGTACTAGTCAAAATCTTGAAATGGGTCTAGTGTTCAACACACCATACCACACTGTTCTTGTTGCGTCGAAGCGATCGCCTGCAATAGTGCGGGCTTAGGCAGGCAGCCGCGAACCGTGGCGGCCTTGTCGCTTTCGGGAGCGGCCGCATAATCATTCAGTTGTCGGCAGGGGCGAGCAGTCTTCTGCTGAGGCGTATCACTCGGTATCACTCGCAAAGCGATCGCTTTCCGCAAGATGCTTCCTACCTCTCCTTTCATAAAGCTCCATTGCTCGGCTTACGAAGGTGTGGCGGTGGCGGCATTGAAATGCAGGACAATGCAGAAGCGAATGCGGACACGACGAGCTGCAGGCTCGTTAAAACAGATGCTTGGGCAAGTTGGTAACTCATTTTCACCGGAACAGCGCGCACTAAGACACAGACAAGAAGGGAGACACGACACACACGAGCGCTGACTTTCAACTGGTGTTTATTGTTTGGAACGAGGCATATATACACAGTTCCAACAACACAAGGAAAACAACCATCCATTCATAGATTCATAGTCAATTCATGCATGTCACACTGAACAAGAACGATAACAACATTGTCATTTTCCCTTCACTAAAAATGCCAATTCTTTTGAACTGATCGATAAAGAGGGGCTACTGACGCATGAGTCTTTAGACCAGGCGATGTGCGCTGCTTCGATTATTTCGCGTGTTAATTGGTCACTGTGTTTACTTAAAATTCGTGTGCTAGTGAAGTCAGGGTGGCAAGTTTTGTTTTCACAGTCTCTACAATGAATCCCGAGATGTCCTTTTACTGTGTTATGCACGTTATTATTGTGCTCCTTCAGGCGTTCATTGAGGCATCTCCCCGTCTGACCCACATACAGCTTGCCGCATGACAAGGGAATGGCATACACTACACCTTCTTCACATGACACGAATCGATTTTCATGCTTGATGTCGCAATCTCTGGGAACGAAATCAGTATTAACCATTTTGCACATCTTCCCAAGCTTATCTGGAGCCGAAAATATAACCTTAACTCGTGCTCTATTCGCTATCTTTTTTAGTCTGTGGGAGAAATGATGAATGTAAGGTACAACAGTAAATTTTTCTTTTTCCTTCCGCGTCTCTGAATCTGCCTGCTTCCCTTTTCCATTTTGGCTCAAGCTACTGAGAATAGATTCGGACACTGATACTAGTAGCTGCTTCGGATAACCAGCCTTAACGAGCCGATCGGTTTGGAGAAGGAAACTATCTTGTATGGAGTGCATGCAGGATTTGTTAAGCGCGTTGTGATAGCATGACTTCACCACGGCACGTTTCACCAGCTTAGAATGAGATGACGTAAAAGAGAGCAATGGCTTTCTGCTTCGTGGCTGGTAAGACCAACACATGTGATGGTGCATTAATCTGAGTTTGAGGTCTAAAAATTGGATGACATTGTTTTCTGGCACTTCAGTAGTTAGTATGAGGGGATGAAGACACTCAACAAAGTTAGCTTTGATCTGCGTAAAGACTGCGTCAAATTCTTCCACATTAGAGTCTATAAGAACGAGAAAGTCATCTACATATCGAAAACATTGTACAACCTTTGACCCTTTCAATTTTTCTTGAAGCATTCTACCCTTTTGTGCCAACAACAAGTCACTAAGCACGGGAGCTATGCATGACCCGATGCAAACTCCTCGTTTTTGCAGGTAAAACTCAGCATCCCAGGAAATGAAGGTAGAAGTTAAATACACTTGAAGTAGTTCTAAAAAGCCTTCGGCGGATATGCCGTTCTTGTTTTGGAATTCAATTACTCCTTGCTGGTCAATACATTCTTCTAAGCACGCGAAGAGCTCGTCATGTGGTAGTGAATAATATAGGTCCTTGACGTCAAAAGAGCAGGCCATCAGTCCCTTGTTCTTGTTAGTTTCTAAAAACTGGATTACATCCTGCGAATTTTTTACCTGGAAAGGATCGTCCAACGTGAGCGAATTTAAGATCTTTAGAAAAACGGCTACATTTTTCTGCCATGTGCCTCTCTCAGATACGATCACACGAAACGGACACTCTGGTTTGTGGGTTTTTGCGCTAAAAAAACACTTGTAAACTAAGGCCTTCACTTTTATCGGCTCTTTTCGTTAACAGATCAAGGTTAAGTTTTTTGCACACTCTCTTGGCCTTAGCTTTAATTCTTTTCAGATTAAGGTTCTTGGCCACAGAAAACGAAGATGTCTTCGTTTTCTGTGGCCAAGAACCTTAATCTGAAAAGAATTAAAGCTAAGGCCAAGAGAGTGTGCAAAAAACTTAACCTTGATCTGTTAACGAAAAGAGCCGATAAAAGTGAAGGCCTTAGTTTACAAGTGTTTTTTAGCGCAAAAACCCACAAACCAGAGTGTCCGTTTCGTGTGATCGTATCTGAGAGAGGCACATGGCAGAAAAATGTAGCCGTTTTTCTAAAGAAGATCTTAAATTCGCTCACGTTGGACGATCCTTTCCAGGTAAAAAATTCGCAGGATGTAATCCAGTTTTTAGAAACTAACAAGAACAAGGGACTGATGGCCTGCTCTTTTGACGTCAAGGACCTATATTATTCACTACCACATGACGAGCTCTTCGCGTGCTTAGAAGAATGTATTGACCAGCAAGGAGTAATTGAATTCCAAAACAAGAACGGCATATCCGCCGAAGGCTTTTTAGAACTACTTCAAGTGTATTTAACTTCTACCTTCATTTCCTGGGATGCTGAGTTTTACCTGCAAAAACGAGGAGTTTGCATCGGGTCATGCATAGCTCCCGTGCTTAGTGACTTGTTGTTGGCACAAAAGGGTAGAATGCTTCAAGAAAAATTGAAAGGGTCAAAGGTTGTACAATGTTTTCGATATGTAGATGACTTTCTCGTTCTTATAGACTCTAATGTGGAAGAATTTGTCGCAGTCTTTACGCAGATCAAAGCTAACTTTGTTGAGTGCCTTCATCCCCTCATACTAACTACTGAAGTGCCAGAAAACAATGTCATCCAATTTTTAGACCTCAAACTCAGATTAATGCACCATCACATGTGTTGGTCTTACCAGCCACGAAGCAGAAAGCCATTGCTCTCTTTTACGTCATCTCATTCTAAGCTGGTGTAACGTGCCGTGGTGAAGTCATGCTATCACAACGCGCTTAACAAATCCTGCATGCACTCCATACAAGATAGTTTCCTTCTCCAAACCGATCGGCTCGTTAAGGCTGGTTATCCGAAGCAGCTACTAGTATCAGTGTCCGAATCTATTCTCAGTAGCTTGAGCCAAAATGGAAAAGGGAAGCAGGCAGATTCAGAGACGCGGAAGGAAAAAGAAAAATTTACTGTTGTACCTTACATTCATCATTTCTCCCACAGACTAAAAAAGATAGCGAATAGAGCACGAGTTAAGGTTATATTTTCGGCTCCAGATAAGCTTGGGAAGATGTGCAAAATGGTTAATACTGATTTCGTTCCCAGAGATTGCGACATCAAGCATGAAAATCGATTCGTGTCATGTGAAGAAGGTGTAGTGTATGCCATTCCCTTGTCATGCGGCAAGCTGTATGTGGGTCAGACGGGGAGATGCCTCAATGAACGCCTGAAGGAGCACAATAATAACGTGCATAGCACAGTAAAAGGACATCTCGGGATTCATTGTAGAGACTGTGAAAACAAAACTTGCCACCCTGACTTCACTAGCACACGAATTTTAAGTAAACACAGTGACCAATTAACACGCGAAATAATCGAAGCAGCGCACATCGCCTGGTCTAAAGACGCATGCGTCAGTAGCCCCTCTTTATCGATCAGTTCAAAAGAATTGGCATTTTTAGTGAAGGGAAAATGACAATGTTGTTATCGTTCTTGTTCAGTGTGACATGCATGAATTGACTATGAATCTATGAATGGATGGTTGTTTTCCTTGTGTTGTTGGAACTGTGTATATATGCCTCGTTCCAAACAATAAACACCAGTTGAAAGTCAGCGCTCGTGTGTGTCGTGTCTCCCTTCTTGTCTGTGTCTTAGTGCGCGCTGTTCCGGTGAAAAAGAGATGCAGGCCTGACAAGAATGTACATGCAGCGCGTTCGAATACTCTGCGAGCGTGTATACATCTGCCTGCCATAGGGGGAAACGTCATGAGCTGAAGGCCCAGCGGCTGGTCTTTTACATGCGCGAGTGTGGGACCGCGGAGCCATCCTTGGGGACGGCGCGGAAGCAGTTTTTCCGTGAAAAGCCCTTCTCGCCCTGGAGCTCCCCTCTTGCTCGAAGCGGCCCTCTCTCTTGGAGAGTCTCGTTAAATCTCGTACGGCGCCCGGATGCTCTCGTTTTAGCTCCCGGATTTAGGAATTCAGTGCCCGGATGAGTGGAATTCAGTGCCCTCGGCGTGACGTCACCACACTGCCGACAACGGGCGCTAAAAGAATTTCGTGCTTAAAAAAAGACGTTTCCCAGTAAGACACCTATATTATTTAGGCGCGCTCTCGCCGGTAAGCAAGTATGTGAACTTTCGTCATGCATTTTGTTCAATTTATTCATCTTTTTGTCACGAAGACATTCTAACCCCCCCCCCCCCCTCCCCACCCTCTACTTCTTTGCGCCAGATCACTAAGAATATCCTGGCGGAGTACCTACATTCTGTGCATCAGTAAGCAAAGAAGTCGCGACATCGGGACACCAACGAAAGGAGCCTTTTTTTGCCTCCACTACAAAGAAAAAAGGCACCTTCCGTTGGCATCACGCAGCCACATCAGTAAAATTCACCACAGGTGCTTCGAAAAATTTCCTCGGGTTTTTTTTTTTGCCTCGCTTGATGAGAGCTGCGGGGATGATAGCTCGTCTGTCCTGTTGATTCACCCGTGTCTTTCTGCGCGCTTTAAGTCAAACGCGGTTTTCCAACTACTCCAGACCCACACCCTAATGAGAGATCTGTTGCCTTACCCGACTACTACTGAGTGAAGCGGCAAGCCAGCGTCTTTTAGAGACTGGAGCAGGCGAATCCCCGGAAGCGATGGCGGCGACCCGCGTTGCTTTCACTCCCCTTTTTTCAGTTTAGCTTGGCAGGGACAATGGGATTCAAACTAAGTGGCTATCAGAGGCTGATTTTCTGAGGTTACTTTGTGAATCAGCCGCTTTTTGATGATTTTTTTCTTGAAGTTATTAAAAGAAAAAATAAATGTATCAGTTAAATTTGTCCTCCAGTAAGCCTAACAACTACGAATCAGCAAAACGTCGTCTCATCGTATCATAACCTACATGTATTCAACACTCTCCAGAGAACAGTGAGAGCAGTGTTGTTCAGAGAAAACTCAACCGTTGGCATGATTCTTTTGCGGAACAATTAGTTAAGAAAGTGTTTCAGACATGTCACAGCTGTGCACATCAGAGCACTTAGGCGACGGACTGTTTGGAAGAGAAATTTTCCATTACTGCGTGGAATTCTCCACATATGGTGCAGTACTAAAACGGAAGGGTCCCAAAGAATATTGAAAGGGGGGTGTTAACTACGCCGTAATAGTTGGCACGTCGTCCCCTGCGCTGCTGGCATACCCGAGGAATTTAGGGCCCTGTGAACAGTCCTTACGTTCGAACAACAAATGCAGCATAATTCTACTGAATTAAGCGACCCTGGCACTTTAAAATATAACTACGAAGGAACACAAAATAAACGCTGTACTTTTTCAGTGGAGGCAGCGATTGGGGTACATATCAGTCCGTCATTGCTTTTCAGTTGCCGTGTGGTTAGAGCGACTGCACCATGAATAATACACCCTCAAAAGTGCCAGAATATTATTTCTACGAGCGAAACAACTGCCTAATTCATATTTCCGGTTCTGTCGCATTATTCCAGTCGCCACGCAACTGCATACAAACCACGCCACACGCGTTGCGCGCAGTACGCGACCGGCGCGTGGGACCCAACATAGTGCTGCGAGAGGGACACGGCGTCGCGGGGTGATAGGGTGTCCCCGGCCTGAAAGCGAGGCGTGCGGACATCAAGACACCCCAGTGGATGGATGGATGGATGGATGGATGGATGGATGGATGGATGGATGGATGGATGGATGGATGGATGGATGCATGGATGGATGGATGGATGGATGGATGGATGGATGGATGGATGGATGGATGGATGGATGGATGGATGGATGGATGGATGGATGGATGCATGGATGGATGCATGGATGGATGGATGGATGGATGGATGGATGGATGGATGGATGCATGGATGGATGGATGGATGGATGGATGCATGGATGGATGGATGGATGGATGGATGGATGGATGGATGGATGGATGGATGGATGGATGGATGGATGCATGGATGGATGGATGGATGGATGGATGGATGGATGGATGGATGGATGGATGGATGGATGGATGGATGGATGGATGGATGGATGCATGGATGGATGGATGGATGGATGGATGGATGGATGGATGGATGGATGGATGCATGCATGGATGGATGGATGGATGGATGGATGGATGGATGGATGGATGGATGGATGGATGGATGGATGGATGGATGGATGGATGGATGGATGGATGCATGGATGGATGCATGGATGGATGGATGGATGGATGGATGGATGCATGGATGGATGGATGGATGGATGGATGGATGGATGGATGGATGGATGGATGCATGGATGGATGCATGGATGGATGGATGGATGGATGGATGCATGGATGGATGGATGGATGGATGGATGGATGGATGGATGGATGGATGCATGCATGGATGGATGGATGCATGGATGGATGGATGGATGCATGGATGGATGGATGGATGGATGGATGGATGGATGCATGGATGGATGCATGCATGGATGCATGGATGCATGGATGGATGGATGCATGGATGAATGGATGCATGGATGGGTGGATGGATGGATGGATGGATGGATGGATGGATGGATGGATGGATGGATGGATGGATGGATGGATGGATGGATGGATGGATGGATGGATGCTCAGTGCTTTCTTCGACTGTTCCGGAGACCATGATTTTGCAGTGACTTGGGTTTTCTCTTTTTTTTTCATTACTCTTATTTATTCCGCGGACTGCACGCTGTACTTTGGGTATCTGCCTGCGACTAACTTTTATTGTGACGAGCCTTTTGTTTTTTTTCTTTTGATTTTTTTAATGCTCTGTTTTTCGCTTAATTTTTTTTCTTTGAAACATTTAGTTATTTGTCATTTATTCTGGATTGGCGTAAAGCCTGGCAATGCACTGCTGGTCCAGGCAACCTCTCTTTTTTATGTTTTTTTTACCTTTTTTTTGAGAGGACCAATAAAAGGGTAAAAAGGGTAGGAGCGCCCCCTTTGAAACGGGGTGGCGGCAATTGCCACCATTCTCAACTTTTCTTTCTTTATTTTTGTTCAACTGTGTTGTTAATTCTCATTAAGATTAGCCATCTTTCACTACGGTTTCATACACTTCTAGCCTTATGTCACATCTCTGCTTTACAGCCACCAATCGCCTAAAAGCTTTTTGCTAACTTCCACTGCAGATTTATATACATGACCATTGTTATCTTTAAACCCTAGGGCCTCAGAAAGAGTGACCGCGCCTGCATCGACATCCGGATGGATACCATCACATTTGAGTATGAGGTGTTAATTGTTTCCACAGCTCTACCACACACTGAACATGTTGTCATCTTCTTCGTTAACTTTCTTTATGTAGCTGCGCGTTCTAAGACACCCTGACCTAGCTTCAAAGAATAGGGCACTTCCTCTTGAGTTATCATAGAAAAATTCTTTCCTGATCTGCCTTTTCCAGTATCGATAGAGTTGTACACTATGCTTCTTTTCCATTGAATTCATCCAATTTTTAGCTAGACGTGCGCCATCTGCTGGGCCGTCGCCGTACATTGCGTGTTGGGGTTTCAGTGGGTGCCACATGATGGCGCTACGATTGCAGTCCATGTAAAGCCCCTCGATAATTTGAAAGTAGCGACACTCTCCTCCACTCCGGCGTTTTCCTCCTCGAATATCCTCGCCCGCCGGCTGCGCGCGCTGCACACGGCACGCTTTTTTGGCCATCGCTCGCTCGCCGTCCGGGCAGTTGGCTGACACATGCGCGTGCTCTTAAGTTAGCGCTTTTTCCACGCTGTGTTATTGAATAAAAACACGAGATAGACATGCGACACGCGTGACTACCACGAGCCACATAAATTAGCGTCTCGTACGCGCAATGAAAGTGCCAATTACGAGCGCTTGCGGCACGAACAAAACCACTTGCTGCATACATCTCACATCCTTTTTTTTTACTTTTCAATACCGTCTGTCTCAACACGGCATAGTATATGAAGCATAATATTTACAATATATTTGAACATTCCTGAATATTTTCAGCATACCAATGTTTAGTTAAATGTAGATTCACTTCGAACTAATTATCGCGGAAGTCCAGTTTATGAAGTTGTTCACGAGTGGAGTTTCAGAAGTGGGATGGTTGCTGGGAACAAGCTGGGGCATTTGCTTCTATGGCCGTCCTAAAATGTTTGATAAAGGTTCAGTCTGAGTTTGGCACCGGGCAGCGCACATGCACGGCTTAATCGTTTTTGTAGTAGGGAATTTTCGCGGTGGCTTAAAAACGAATATTAACTTTTTTCTATTAAGCATGAAACGACTTCAGCTCCCGCTGTCGGCGACCTTGAGGTGATGTCGAGCCGAAGCCGAGAGCCAAATATCCGCGCACCGATTTTCCGTCATCCAAGGAAGTGTCCGCACCCCAAAATTTGGCCCTCTCAACCACCGAAATTTGACCTTGTCCGAATTTCATCAAAATTGGTGTCAAGCCTAATTTTAATATGACCAATTCATTGGTGAGCTCCAAAATTTAGTGGGCTAACCCCAAAATTTGTCTCTCCGGAACCCATAAATTTGACGTCGTCCATATTTGACCAACATTGGGGTCCAACCTAATTTGACTCTGGGAAACTCAGTGTTGGCTTCCAAATTTAGGTAGACCACCCCCAAAGTTTAGCACACTTGGGCATTTTCCGCCCACATTCTATTCCTTTTTAAATCCGCTTAAAGAGATGTTACGTTAGGAAAGAAAAAAACTGATAGCAACGACCGTGACAAAACCCAAGAGAAAGTTATGGGGTCGTGCCTGACTAATATAAGTCGTCATTATAAATACAGTCACAATATGACACAGTTTTTCAGATGCAATGTTTATTACAGATGAGTCATGTAGTTTTACGCCAAAAATATACGTAAAAAACACGAATAAGCCAGCTGTGGACATCTGTCACCCGTTGGGTGCAGTCCTCAAAACAAAACACAGAAAACAAAAACATACTTAGGGAAATGAAACAGCTCAGATGTAGGCCTACAGTTTTTGAGCGGATGATGAATTCAACAAAAGGCTACGCGACCATGCTCAAGTAAAGCAAATGATCACAAACTGTAGCAATGAATATACAAAAATGGCATGCATTGGATATTTACAATACTTGAGTACATTCAGGCAACAATGGAAAGTACTGAAGTTATTAAGAAATGAATTATTTATGTGAATGCAATATGAGGTCTTTTCCGAGAATGTGGCATTGATAATCTCACCTGGTAGAAGCGTAACGGTTCAGCAAAACAACAAATAAGCGTAGATCGTTAGACAAGTTGCATTCATAAAAAAAATATCTAGGTTAAATCTCGCTCGGGACATGCGCCGCATTACTGCGATGTGCACCATTACCAGAGGTTCAAAAAATTTACCGCACCGCGGATACCGCTGCACGCATACCAACACTTTTGCTTATTATAACACGTTGAGCGGAACCATGAAGTGACAACAATAACACGCATAACAACGCAAAATGATCAGTGAATTAAGTGAGGTTGTTGGCTTTGCGATGCGCATGCATGCAGTTTCAGTATACACAGTTGCTCGCAGAGGTGGGCAGTCTTCGTCGGGGTAAAGTTCTTGCGGCCGATGTTGTGCAGCCGCTTTTTTCTTCCAATGCTGTCTTTCTTGCCGCTCGGAATCGCGGAAAGAACAACGGCTTTTTCACGCCGGTTTGTGCACTGAAATGCGCAGCAACTCGGCGTAGCGCTGCACTAAAAGAGCGCGAATAACGCGAAGTGCAAGCGCATTGCGCGCTTGCATTGCGTCGTAGCAGCGGCGGCTGGCCAAAAAATGGCGCCGACGAAAAATGAAAACACAAAAAGAGCGAACTTTCCTCGCGCTTTTCCCGGAGACCGCCCGCGGAGCCAATCACCGTTGAGAAAAGCGCCGATGGGAGAGGTGAGAGAGGAGGATCGGCGAGGGTGCGCGGCGCGGCGGCATAGTTCACAGAAAGACGCTACTTTCAAATTATCGAGGGGCTTTAAGTCCATGTAGGGTGCCTCGATGTGCGCGCGCCCTCTCTAGGGTGAAGTCACCCTTTGGGAGGGCGAGTGCCGCCTCGCCGGCCGTGACAGTCCACCGGCGGCCATCTTCATGCCCTTTCTCGCGGCGGCGCGGCGGCCGTAACACGTGCGTTCGCTTTGTCGCCTTTTCTCTTGGTGCTGACCGGGCGCACATCGAAAAATGTCGGGTTGTTGTGCGCCGCAGCGCATCACCACCTCCAAGAAGTGTTGCTGGGAAATGAGTACGATTTGTTTTCTTACCAGCAGACTCTTACAGGATTTTCTCGAGAACCTCTTTTCGGTGGTTCGACTGAGAAAACCTGTACCCAGTGCGTATGACATGAAATGCGCTCTGAGGCTTGTGAGCGTGGGCCAGTTTTTTTTACCCCACGGACGACGAGCTACGATCTCGATGACCGCGAATATCTGGTAGACCTTCTCTCCCAGGCAAAGAAAGAAAGGACAGAAGCGGAAGCTGAGGAGATAAATGACTCAGAAATTCTGTTCATTGAAGAACTCTCCACAAGAGAGTGCAGCATTCTGCACTACATAGGAGGCTTTCTTTTGAAAGGAATCTTGCCGTTTGTCAGCTGCCAGTAATGCAAGAATGCCCTACTGGGATGTGCTAGTGATGAACATGCGCCTCTGACTGCTCTGAAGGAATATGTGTCTGAGGGTGACAACCTAATTTATCCCAGTAATGATGTGATGCACATATGCTCAAAATCAACGAGGATCACTTTGTTGGATTAAACTCATGGTGCACAGGCAAACTAGTGACAATGAGGTCACCTCTCCGCTCACTTACAGCATACCTAGGAAAGGTCTGCTGCATGCAAGCATACCGACCGCGCTTGAAGCTCTGCGCAAGCCATGACGAAGAAATCTGGAAAACGCTGACCGACAGGTACGCAAGATTGAGACTGCGCATCTTCCTCCGACACCTTCAGAAAGGTTGTCTCAATGGTCACGCAAGCAATTCTGTGCAGGAGTTAATTTAACCTAAGCTGCTATCCACATTGAAGTGCACCCATTCTGCTAGCATTAGCAGAGTTACTATTTTTACACCTAATAAGTATCCTAAATTGCATTGTTTGTTTTGCATTGACTCCAGGTTTTGAAGACAAGGATGTTTGTGCAGACATGCCTTCAAAGTACCCTGAAATATTTTTTTTCAGGGCAAATAAACATTTTTCATGGTCATAAACACTATTAATGATTGTTTCGTTTCAACTAACCTCTGATCGCGGCAATAGATTGTTACTTTGTCTTTAAAACACTGTCTTCACTGGGCGTTGAATTAATGCAGTCGACTCTCATTAGTTTGACCTATCAATGACACCAAAATTTCGATTCCATTCGAGTATAAACGGATGTATTTTCACTGCGACTAATAACTTTCCTCATCATTTGATCAATTTACAGTGGTCCCGCCAAGTTCGAATGGCCGACTACACGCGTATAAAAATACCTGGAGATGTCTGGGGTTTTCAGTGCGCAATGCATGCATGCGCGGCCCAGTAGATATTTGGTTCGTGTACGTGTGGCGAATGCGCTGGCTTTTATTACTAAGGACAAGGTACGTAAAGCACATTAATCTTTCTTCTTCTACAAAAAATCGTCATTCCAGTACTGAGGTTGACAATAAATGTGAATAAGGCAATTGGAGCGTTCTTAATTAGTTACACAATTGAGTGATCGAATGCAACCTACCTGCTTATGATATTGCTGTTGTTATTAATTTATTTTAATCCTGCAGTTAAGTTTATAGTGCGCCTATGAACTCCTTCCAATCTATCACCCGAGTCGCCGTGTGCTGGGAGAAATGATCGTCAAAATCTTAAAATATTTGGACAGCTGTCCCTTACAAGCCTATTCTGTTGACACTTCATTAGAAAAGGCGCGAAACGCAGTTGTGTTTTCTTTTGGTCGCGTAGACAAGCGCGCTTTTGCAGCGGCAAGTGCAAAAAACCTGTTGGCGCACGCCCCGCGCCTTTGAAGTGGGCATGGGAATGGTGGCTGCCGTAGCAGACGACGCAGTTGTCTTCACCCTCAACGGAGCGGGCGCGCATCGAGGCACCCTAAGTCCATGTAAAGTCACTGGAACTCCATGCACGAAGGTAATTCACCGGAAACGTACGTCGATGCTCGATTAATTGTCATGTCTATAATTAACATGTTCGCAATTAAATTTTTCATGCACGCCGTAGTACATATCTCGATGACACGTTTCTTAAACTTCTGTGCATTCACTAGAAGCACCTTCATTCACTGAGAGTCGAACAGCGCCAGCAGATAGTTCCCCGTTTTATGTTCCACTTCTGTGCTCTTCATTCAGTTCTTTCCAGTGCGTCATTGCTTAGGTGCGTCGTATTTTGATGAAATTGTGATGGCGCCTGTGTCGCGTCTTTTCTCGTGCTTGGTTGTTTAGGTGTGTCTTATTATGCACGGTCTTGACTTGCAACTGTTTTCTTCATGGTTTGTCCCTAGTTCGTGTATATAGAACATAGCTTAACTGTAATAAATAGCAGCATGTAAGCAAAAAACAGTCGTGGCGGAATATTCCTCCAGCTCTCATGAGGAGCTTGCTCTCATAAGAACAAACATTGCTCTCATGAGAGCAAGCAGAAGGAGCAAAGCTTGCTCCTTCAAGCATTCAGAAAAGGCCAACTGGGGCTCCCCTACCATTCGGGCCACCTTACATTGCTCGGATCGTGGTTCGGAGCTGTGCCCACTGGACCACCAATCCGATCAAACTGTAAAGGGTTGTTGACGTATTTCTAATTGCAATGATTAATTTGTACTGCGTGAAACCACGTCGTACGGCAAGGACGCAAAATTTTTTTGTGCCCCCGGGTCGATAGCAACCTTTTTTTGTATTTTATGTTTTGTAGAAAAACCGCGCGATACTGTTTATAAGCTCCGCGGCCGCTCCTTGTGCCTTGTTTCTGAGTAATGAATGAATGAACGCGTTAACTGCACTCAACAAACTGTTTATATATGTACAGAGCTATCGACCCGGGGGCACACGCCCCCACCAAAGGTTGCTGCTTCATCAAGCATTCAGAAAAGGCCAACTAGGGCTACCCCATCATTCGGGCTACCTTACATTGCTCGGATCATGGTTCGGAGCTGTGCCCACTGGACCACCAATCCGATCAAACTGTAAAGGGTTGGTGACGTATTTCTAATTGCAATGATTAATTTGTACTGCGTGAAACCACGTCGTACGGCAAGGACGCAAAATTGTTTGCGCCCCCGGGTCGATAACAATCTTTTTTTGTATTTTATGTTTTGTAGAAAAACCTCCTGCCTGTCAACGTGTGAGAGGCAGGTACAACTCACATTACACAAGCTAGCAATCTGGGCCGACAAAAATGGGTTCAAGTTCTCTCCACAGAAAACAGTAGCTGTTGCTTTCTCGCTTAAAAGGGGCTTGCAGATCAATCCGAACTTACACCTAAATGGAGCCACATTACGGGTAAAACAAGAACATAAATTTTTAGGAATAACATTTGATAAAAAACTTACATTTCTGCCACACATAAACAACTTGAAAGTAAAGGCCTCCCGTGCAATGAATATCCTTAAAGTACTCTCAAGGAAACGCTGGGGATCTGAGAGAGCATGCCTCCTTCAAATCTACCGTTCTCTAGTGCGCTCATGTCTAGATTATGGGAGTATAGTGTACGGTTCGGCAAGGCCTTCATACCTAAAAAGATTAGATCCAGTTCATAATCTAGGTATCCGCCTTTCTTGTGGAGCATACAGAATGTCTCCGGTAATGAGCCTTCATGTTGAAGCAAATGAGCCATCACTAGAAGATAGATAAAAAGCACTTACATGCTCATACATTCTTAGAATTAGGTCGCGAACAAAACACGTGTGTTATTCAATCGTCACAACATGTCCTTCTCGAATAATATTTACTAATAAGCCCCATGCAACCAGACCTTTGCTAATGCGGTTTGAGAAGATCTGCCGAGAACTTGACTTATCAGAAACATTACCAAATGTTGCAGAACGTTGCGACGCATTTCTTCCTTGGTACAGTTTTCCATCATTCTATGATATAAGTCTTACACAGTTCAACAAGAGACAAACTCCACCAGAACACATCATACAAGAGTTCCTTACATTAAAGGAAAAATATGATAGCTACACCGCGTTCTACACAGACGGATCGAAAACTACAGGTTATGTTGGAAGTGCAGTAGTGGAAGGGTACTGGGAAAAAATAGTAAGTCTTCCTCAGTGTGCATCAGTTTTTACAGCCCAGTGTTATGCTGTGTTTCTTGTTACGGAGAAAATAATAAGCAACAACATCGCAAACAGTATTATCTACACAGACTCCCTCAGTGTACTGAAAGCACTACAGTCCAGAAATGCAGTCATGCAATCAATAGGTACGGTCTTACATAACATAACAAGATCGTAACACAAGGTCATAACATAAAATTATATTGGGTTCCAAGCCAAGTTGGAATTGATGGAAACGAGAGAGCGGACGCATGCGCTGCTCAAGCCCACAACAAGGAAATACAGAAAATAAGCATGCCACATAATGATTCTATGAAGCTAGTTCAGAGCAGACTGAGGAACAAATGGCAGAGCACATGGAATAGTCAGATAAATAACAAGCTACACTTAATAAAACCAATATTATGAGAATGAAAATCATGCACACATCAGGAACGCTTTTTTGAAGTTATTTTATGCCGTTTACGTATTTGACACACGAACCTTACCCACAACTTTCTACTAACAAAATAAGACAAACCTACCTGTGAAAAATGCGGAGATGAACTCACAGTAACTCATATTTTAATCTCATGCACAGAACTTGAAACACTCAGAAACAAGTTTTTTACCCCGTTTTACAACCAACACATCCCTTTACATCCGTCATTGATTTTAGGTGAAGAAGCTCTTATTGATAAGTCAAGTGTTTTTAACTTTTTAAAAGAAGCCAGTGTACTAGAAAAACGCTAAATTTCTACCCTGTGCTTTACAATTTATTGACGCACCTCAGCCACCCTCCTGTCGCGAGAAGACGGCTGAGGTCACTATTACATCGGTCGGGGACCTCGATATCCTTGCACAGCCAAGGATGGCTGCTGAGGTTGCCGACCCTTTTTAAAGCATTTACCATAAGTCTGTTCTAAAATTTTGTCATATTTTTACTAGGTTGCACGAATTAACTTTTTAGGCCCTTTACACCGCCGTTCATTTAGACGTTTGTATAACATCTATCTAGAAGAATTTTCTATAACCGGAGCTTGGCGCATGATAGACTTAGTCGCTTATGCGCCAATAAACTCAACTCAACTCTAATGGCAATGATTAATTTGTACTGCGTGAAACCACGTCGTACGGCAAAGACGCAAAATATTTTTGTGCCCCGGGTCGATAGCAACCTTTCTTTGTATTTTATGTTTTGTAGAAAAACCGCGCGATACTGTTTATAAGCTCCGCGGCAGCTCCTTGTGCCTTGTTTCTGAGTGATGAATGAATGAACGCGTTAACTGCACTAAACAAACTATTTACATATGTACAGAGCTATCGACCCGGGGGCACACGCCCCCTTCAAAGATTGCTCCTTCAAGCATTCAGAAAAGGCCAACTTGGGTTACCCCATTATTTGGGCCACTTTACATTGCTCGGATCGCGGTTCGGAGCTTTGCCCACTCGACCACCAATCCGATCAAACTGTAAAGGGTTGTTGACGTATTTCTAATTGCAATGATTAATTTGCACTGCGTGAAACCACGTCGTACGGCAAAGACGCAAAATTTTTTTGTGCCCCCGGGTCGATAGCAACCTTTTTTGTATTTTATGTTTTGTAGAGAAACCGCGCGATACTGTTTATAAGCTCCGCGGCCGCTCCTTTTGCCTTGTTTCTGAGTGATCAATGAATGAACGCGTTAACTGCACTAAACAAACTATTTACATATGTACAGAGCTATCGACCCGGGGGCACACGCCCCCTCCAAAGGTTGCTGCTTCATCAAGCATTCAGAAAAGGCCAGCTAGGGCTACCCCATTATTCGGGCCACTTTACACTGCTCGGATCGCGGTTCGGAGCTTTGCCCACTCGACCACCAATCCGATCAAACTGTAAAGGGTTGTTGACGTATTTCTAATTACAATGATTAATTTGTACTGCGTGAAACCACGTTGTACGGCAAAGACGCAAAATTTTTTTTGTGCCCCCGGGTCGATAGCAACCTTTTTTTGTATTTTATGTTTTGTATAAAAACCGCGCGATACTGTTTATAAGCTCCGCGGCCGCTCTTTGTGCCTTGTTTCTGAGTGATGAATGAATGAACGCGTTAACTGCACTAAACAAACTATTTACATATGTACAGAGCTATCGACCCGGGGGCTCACCCCCCTCAAAAAATTGCTCCTTCAAGCATTCAGAAAAGGCCAACTTGGGTTACACCATTATTCGGGCCACCTTACATTGCTCGGATCGGGGTCCGGAGCTGTGCCCACTCGACCACGAATCCGATCAAACTGTGAATGGTTGTTGACGTATTTCTAATTGCAATGATTAGTACTGCGTGAAACCACGTCGTACGGCAAAGACACAAAAATTTGTTGTGCCCCCGGGTCGATAGCAACCTTTTTTTTTTTTTTTTGGGGCTAAGGTACTAAAGTGGCTGTTTGGGCTTGTTGGTCAGTGATCATGGTTAAAGAATGCAGCGCGAAAAGACAATGACAAACGAAGAAGTGGACAGAACTGGCGCTGTCTACCAACACATTTATTCAAAGAAACGGGCAGCTTTTATAATGCCATCTAAGACTCACGTGACCAGATAATCAGCAGGCGTGGGAAATCTATCTAACACTGGTACACATCATTGCACACCCACAACATTGAAGAAACAGCACATCGAGGCGACGCAACGTCACCCCGGTAGCTAAAAAATTGCTGGGGTTTAGCTTTGGTTAAACCTGCTAGGTTGCGTAAGCATCCATAGCGTTCCATTCGGGATCATCACCGGTTGTTCGATAGCAGGCGGCATAACGACGGAGCTGTTGTTGTTGTTAGAGACTAGAAAATTGGAAAGAGGAAAGGGCACGGGCTTGTGACTGGTATGGCTACCACCACCACTGCCGGCATGCCGATAGAAGTTGTTGTTGTTGCGACTGAGAGAAGAATGAAAAGGAAAGTGCACGGGCCTGCCAAGTGGCTCCAACCTAGCCACCACCGCTGCCACGTGGAGACAGAGGAGAGTTAAAAGATCAGAGGAAAGAGAAAAAGGAAAGAAAAGACGCGCGTCGCAGCAGCAAACGCGTCCGCCGAAGCGGACGCTGGCTGAAAAAAACAGATAAGCGGCCGTAGCCGCGATTCGTCACCACCCTGCCTATAGACGCTTTACAGCGGCGTATCATGGGGGCTGCCATCTTTGATCACGTGATCACGCCGCCATTACTCGCCCCCTGACCGCTCGGCGCTCGCCTCGTCGCGACGGCTGCTGCGTCTGATGTTTCGGTTCCGGCAGGCAGTGTTTCGGCTGATACGGTTGTAAAGGAGTGGGAAGACGACACTGTGGTTGGTCCGAAGCTTCGAAGGACATGTGAAAACCCCAATTTGATCACTTTAGGCGTGAAAACGTGATCGGGCTTCATGTCGCGAAGAGCCGCTGAGCTCTCCGCCTGTTCGAGGCAACGGGTGGATCGCCTGAATGCCGCTGAAGGCTTTGCTTAATATTTTTTTATTGTTATTATCTAAAACAGCGAGGTTTAATGACCCTGCGGCTGCGCAGGTCGTTGTCGTATTGTGTACATGCATGCAGACTGCTGTAAAACGCTCACATGCCCATCGTACTCCTTTGTTTACAACCTGTTCAAGCTGATTAAGAAGCCTAATTTTTTTCTGTTTGTTTGCTAAACAAAGGAAGGCGACAAAAGTAAGTAAACAAACAAATGTTACCCAATCATGTAAGCAGTACCATGCATCAAGCAGCCTTCACAAGCTTGCATGCAATCGTTTACAAGGATTCCGCGATATAATTGTTATATCGTTCGCATGGCAGAGCTTTCATACAAGAAGTTCACAATTATGTCAGCCTCACATAGTATAAAATTGTGGTACGCTCCATGCTCGATATGCGGACATAAAAATGCTCGAGGTCTCGTTGGTTGGAAGCAATCAGCCGGAGTCACTTCTAGTGACTGTCTCGCATGGATAGCGAGGAAGTGACAACTGCAGAGCACAGCAGCCGTAACACAAATGCGTTATTCCGATTGTGGTCCACGAAAACCGCGCTACTCGGAGCGAAGTTCAGCAGTAGCACCAAGACGGTGTGTAATACACGAACTGACTGTAAGCGCTGTCCGCTCGCACGGCAATGCACTGCACAATATGCAGTAGCGGTATGTAGGAGCGTAAGTAGTCTTTTTGCGTGTGTGTGTGACGCTTCGGTGGCGGGACAGCTTGTTCATGCGGCTATGTTGCGCACTTACCCTCGCAGATTTTCCAAGATCGAGACCTTTCTTTCTACATTCGCTGTCTTGCGCTGGCGAACATGTGTGTTGCGTTCGCCCGTTCGGAAAGGGCGGATGCCCAACGGGCGCGAACAGGGGCAGTACGTGCTTGTGCAGTTCTGTTCCGTGAAGCTCGCAAACGATCGCATCCCGCCCCTTTAACTGCTTGTCGCAATTCTTGCAATCCACAACAAAGCATGTATTTCCTCTTTCCATATTTCCACTGCTGCGTCGAGGCGTACACGCCGGCGACTTACGAGGCAAGTAATGACGCCGTGTTCCGAGCGCACGTGTGGCGCCATCTGGTCTCAAACGGAAGAACTGCGCGCTGTTAACGGTCTATAGACCAGATTTTTTTACCCTCGCACGCAGGCTTCGGACGCGCGCCTACTCTCGACGCCAGTCGCCATCTGTCGGCGCGCGCGGCCCGAGGGACTGCGGGTCGCGTCGGCGCCGCGCATAGAACGTATGTTTACGTGTTCGCTTCTGCCGTTTTGTGCTCCATCAGATAACGTATGAGGGTGTGTGCTGTGCGTCACTACTCACATTTGCCCTCTTCCAGACAGTGCTGCGGTTATCTTGTGCGCAGTTACTTGTTAACGTGACATCCGAGGGTAGTCGACCAGGTAGTGTACCGACTGGAAACCGGCACTTCGAAGCAGATTTCTGCGCTGTCGTGTCGTTTGTTGTCGCCTTTTACGTGCGATATCATCTATGATAATTTTATGCATCAGAATATAGATCTATTGATTTGACTCAGTGGAATAGTAACTGGATAGGCGAACTGCAGACTGAAGGTTGTCCCGACGGAGCGCGTGTTTTCGATCACTAGTACGTGTTCGGCATCCTTGCGCTGAGCTTGCTCTTGTTCCCATTAAACACATTTCATGCACAGGATTGTAAGCACGACCGCTACCGAATCCAGCTGCTTTTTCCGCACACATGTCAGAGGTATCTGGGGGGTAAAGGTTTATCTATAGTATCTTTCTGCTGTTGGTATGTATACCTTAGCTTGGTTTGGTTTATTAAGGTTTTACGTTCCAAAGCGACTCAGGCTATGAGGGACGCCGTAGTGAAGGGCTCCGGAAATTTCGACCACCTGGGGTTCTTTAACGTGCACTGACATCGCACAGTACACGGGCCTCTAGAATTTCGCCTCCTCCGAAATTCGGCCGCCGCGGCCGGGATCGAACCCGCGTCTTTTGGGCCAGAGCAGAGAGCCGTAACCACTGAGCCACCGCAGCGGTGCGGTATCTACATTATTCATAGGAAAATATGCGCGATTTCATTACATTTTCCACACTTAGCCAAACGCCTACGCAACGCTCTCACACGCGGCGAGAGCTCCTGAATAACATAACGCGACTTCGGACCTCAGAATTAGTGAAAGCTGGATTAGCTGCTCATATCTATTCAAGCTTTTATAAATTAAGCGAAAGTACGTTTTTATGCACAAGGTTGCATAAACCATGACAAAATTTGTTTTCTGTTGGCGCTGCGACTCAGTTGAGCTCACAGCGGTAATTTGTTGATAAACTGGCGCGGCGACAAGAAAGCCGTTTGTGGAAGGGGGGGGGGGCTTTATGGCCGGCAGGAAGGAATAAGAGTGCATGGGAATTGGAACTGCATACTAGCCGCACACCTAATTCTTGATATTGAATAAAAAGTTTCTTTGCGGTGGAGCACCAAGACGGAATTCGATATAAGCACGAGCGCGTTCTAAGCGCCGGCACAATTAACCTGAATGTCAAACTAAATGTCATTAAAACGCGTCAGTGTTATCGCTTTGATAACGTAAATACTTCCTGCAACACAGCCACGCAGCGGAAGTATGCTCGACAATGTTTTTTTAGCGCCCGAAGCGCGGCTATATGCAGGCGCGGCCGCGGAACTGCCGCAGCCCCGCAGTCCCCAAAGAAACGCCCGCACCGCGGCGCGCCAGTCGGTGCAAAATGGCCGCGCCCAGGAGAGGCTCAAAAATCTGGTCTATAGAAGAGCGAGCGAACGCATTCCCCGCCCCCCCCCCCCCCCCCCCCCCCCTCCGTTCCCCAGCGTCCTCTCCACACTCTGCAGCTGGCGACAGCGCGGCGAGGGCAGCGCCCCCACTCGGCAGCGGCGCTGATATTGTCACGTTGTAGTGACGGCAGGCCAGCGGTGAGGAATACAGCAACAAGACTTGCAAATGAAGCTCTCTATTTGGGCTGACTTGCGCCCGCGAAAGAACTGAATCAATCTGCTGCGGCGAAAGCAACAAACGTGCTCGTCAGTCGTCGAACTACGAGTGTCCTCCGCTCGCGGCATTGCTCAATTTAAAGCCGGCAAGGAAACTTCTAGATAGCAGGACAAGATCATCTACAGAAATCTGGAAAAACCTAGATGCAGCCTTCCATGGCGGCGATCAATCGAGATTAGACTGGTCGCTTCTCGCGTCACGAACAAAAATGATAACAGCCCTTTCCTGCAGCCTTGAGCGTGAACGAACAAACACTACAATGATACGTGGCATTACCCCCCTTCCAAAGAAGCATCGTCTCGATGCTTTAAAATGAAAATAAACACGGATAATGCTAACTTCGAGTCCTTTAGCGTTCATAATAAGGTTTAGGGCCGCGGTAAAAGCTTCAAGTCTGGCCGTATCGTCGTCGTCGTCGGTGTTGTCGTAGTTGTCGTCGTAGTCGTAGTTGTCGTCGTCGTCGTAGTTGTCGTCGTAGGGTTCGTCGTCGTCGTAGGGGTCGTCGTCGTCGTTGGGGTCGTTGTCGTCGTTGGGGTCGTCGTCGTCGTCGTCGTTGGGGTCGTCGTCGTCGTCGTTGGGGTCGTTGTCGTCGTTGGGGTCGTTGTCGTCGTTGGGGTCGTCGTTGTCGTTGGGGTCGTCATCGTAGGGGTCGTCGTAGTTGAGGCATAGTCTTGTGTTTTCGTTGATGGAGGATCTTAGTTCTTGCGCTCATAAGCAACCTCACCTCCAGAGGCTGGTTTATTCAGTTTAACCTTCGGGGGCTGGGGAAGCGTCCACGCACTGCGTAGCCTCGGCTAGGAGATACTTAGCGCGGTGACGGTCGCGACGGAGAACGCGATAGGCGGCTCGGCGATGAGTATCCTTCCCGACGCAAAAAAAAATCCTCGATTTCGGCTGGTCGCTGGCTGGGTCGGGGTCGTGGGGCGTCGTAAGGGAACCCTCGGATGCCCATTCTCCGGCAGTACCGGAGAATGTGACCGGCTCCTCCGCAGTGGAAGCATTGTGGGCGGCGCTGGTCGGGTGTTCTCCACTCGACGCATTTCCTCGGCCGTGTACGACGCTCGTAGGACGGGCGAGTTGGGGCGAGAGGGCGGCGCTCCAGCGCAGCTGCCTAAGGGCGATAGGGGCTTGGGTCCCGTCGTCGAGGTACAGGACGGCGCACTGCTGCGGCGTAAGTCATGGCTGGAGGCTCCAGAGGCTGCGTGGTAGACTGGAGTCAGGTCTTCCGGCGAATAACTCTAAGGGCTGGTGTCACGACTTGCAGGGGTTGTCCGGTACCTGGAAGGCTACCGATGCGCGCGCCCCCGCTCAGGGTGAGGACATCTGCGTCGTCTGCTACGGCGGCCGCCATTCTCGTTCCCGTGGCATACAGGTTTCGTTATCGTAGTGGAAGGGCTGCTCGCTTCTCACTTGCCGCGGGAGCTCAAAATAAGAAAAATAAGGAGTCTTGTTGTGCACTTTTGTTTTACATGAGAATAAAATACTAAATTTTGTTGGAGAGCCTTCTGCTTTTAAAAACGGGACAAGCAGCCAACAACATGGTGTCGACGGTAACAAGGAAAGTGGGTATGCAAGACATGCGCCATTTATGTCAGTGAAGCTTCTCTAGAATCTATCGCTATAGTTCAAAACCTATCTCTTATGCACTGCGCCCGTTGGTGTGTAGAAACAGCACTCAACCCCAACATAAATTTGCGTCGTCAGCTAGCTTACTCGCGTCAAGCGACCTTCCTCCCAGAGAAGTAGAGAGGAAAAAAACCCTGAAAGGATTTATTTACCAAGTTTTGCGATAGATTACGATTAAGGGAACCATTACTAAGAAGAGGAGCATGCAATAAAAAGTTTTGAGCCGCTTTTAAGATGAGTTAAATCTCGATGACGGTTATGTCAAGGCATATTCTGCATACCACCGCGGGTTCTGGGAGACCCATTGGTGCTGTCCTTCCTACGCATGTTTAATCTCCGGGCGAACAAAACTCTTGAAAATTCCGCAAACCACTGCGTGGAGGAGGAGCTTGAAAATTTAATATATAGCACACCTCCCTCAATTGAAAGTATATAAATCTGCTCACTTCTTTTGTAGTTAATTTCAAACTACCAAGTTTAACAGAATTGCTGAAACGCAACGGGTGATTTCTATCCAAGCTTGTTTGGCGTTCTTTTTTAAGTTTTGAGCTATAAATGTCCCAATACAAGTGAGTGCAATGGATGTGAAGAAAACTGAGCAGACGCGGTCAATGACACAGCGTCTTGGTTTCGCACGTTTTGAAGAAACAAAGATTATCAGCAACGGTAATAAAATATAAGCACTCACCTGTTCTTCTGGGTCTACCTATATGAACACATAAACTATCACCCAAGCAAACATGCAATCATTTAATGAGTGGCTATGAAAACACAATAAAGTTACAAATATTTCTGTTAATGGGAACGTGAACATTATTGGCTTTTTTCAAAGAAGACATCTGTGTAAAATAGATTACTGTAATTGACAAAACAGTCGTGATTGCATATATACATAATAATATTAATAATTTATTGCTCCAAATGTCTAAAAAGAAGTCTTAGAGCTGTTAACTTTGATTAGGTTGAGAGATGCAGAGTTCAGGCTTCGAAGCAAAACTTTCGCAGAACTTCATATTCCGGCCTGGTTACGCAAGGCTGACTCCAGTACAAGTTTTGCTTCCGTGGCCACTAAAATGAGGGCTCGGATTTTGGCGAAGATGAATTCGGAGCCTCACTCTGGCATACGCAGCAGTCAGCATTTTTCTTATACGCTCTTTGTGAGCCATGCAAGTCTTCACAGAGGGCTTGTCTATCTCTTCAAGATATGCTATCAAAGAACGAAGTGGCGACTTCATGGTGAAAAATGTGTCGGTACACCATGAATTGACGGCGGTAAAGTGCTCTTCATAGTTTTTCAGTGTTTTCATTACATCTCTGCTGGGCTATATGAGGTTTTGTCCATCCCTGACGTATTCCTTGAGTGCAGTGAGGGAAGCATACTCATCGTCAGGGTTGCCAAGGAGAGCAGCCTTGCACCGCGCAGAGGTTATGAATTTTAGAATTCCTTTCAAAATAAAACCGCCAAGGTAAAACAGGATACGGCACTCGGTTGACGTGAGCTCTTCAATGAACAGGATTTCAGAATCATTGTTTTCGTCGACTTCGTTTTCTGTACCTTCCTTCTTGGCGTGTCCAAGCAGATCGACAAGGTAGTCACGGTCGTCAAGTTCGTAACTTGTCGACCTGGGAGTGTGAAGAAAGTGGCTGACGCTGCTGAGTCGAAGTGCACACTTCAAGTCGTACGCAGTGGGCACTGGCTTCATGAGCCGCACCACAGAAAAAAGGTTTTCTAGGCAGTCTTGCAACAGTCTGCTAGTCAGAATGAATTCATACCTTTCACTGCCAAGAAGCACTTCTTGAAGGCGAAGGACCGCCGTTGTTGAAATTAGGACCCCTGCTTGCGATGGCTTCCACTGAGATCCAGTGCCCATTTTTAGTTCTCTGATCGTGTCTATTGCCATACGCAGTGTGTCCAAGGCGGCATGATATTAGTCATGCTCCTGCGGCTTAGCGCCATGGTGGAATGACGCGATGACATAAGGGCGTACCACCTAGAAACGAGGTCCATAAACCACGCTGTTGTTTCGGCCTCTGGCTCAATCACTCCTTCTTTTATTAGGAACCGAATAGCTGGCGGGGCTTCGCGGAAAAGCTGTACAGCGACTCCAACTTTCATCTTTGTGAAGTGTCCGCCACTAATGTGGATTTCTGATAAATTTAGTGCTACCTTAAGTTCATTGGCAGCGTCATAGTCCAAGACGGCCTGTATATGCTCTAGTTTCACCTTCGAGGAAGTTAGTCCGTTCTTGCTTACTGTATCATCACTGAGTGTGAACACTTTACAGTTTAGAAGCTGTCCTTTCAGGTTCTTAAGGACATGTGCTGGGTCAGAGATGAAAAAAAGTTCCTTCCCGTCTAAGGTTGGGTGGAGTATTGAGCACGAAGTTGTCGAATGGCGGTGACTCGAAAAGCTAAATTCTCTCCACATAGCGCGATTTGCTGCACCCATGTCACAGGTGACTACCCGTACTCTTAGAGAAATCTGGCTGCATATCTGGACTATTTCCAGGACATACGTTTTGAGTACAGAGCCGTCCACGTGCCTACCATTAAATTCATAGACTATGACTTGCTTCCATCTTTGGTTTACCCCACCTAGCATAAACACCAGAGCATGGTTGGCTGCTTCTTCAGGCTTCGAGGGCAAGGTCGTTCCTCCCAAAATCACGTCTTCTCCACGGTCGAGCTCAAATCCGGGTGCTATCTCCATTTCATCTAGAAAGAGAACACAGTCTTTTTCCACGTCCTCCATTCCCTCCGCTTTCGACCTCATCACGTCGATCAATTCGTGCAGGATACCTGGCAGAAACTTTAGGCTCTGAATTCTTCTTGCTAACGTTCTGCTTGATGGAAGAGGGTAGCCAATCTTTCTGAGCGTTTCATACCCAGTGGTTCCACAAGCAAATTTAATTTTTAGGCCTTGATTTACTGTTTGCGCTGAGCATGAATTGCCACGATTGTTGTTCCGAGAAAGGGCACGAATTTGGTCTTCATTTAAAAACTTCGTATTTCGTGAGAAATTAGCTACCTCTTTCTGCAGCTTGCGGTTGTGCTTCTGTAGTTTTTTGACAGTGTTCTTAGACTCTTTATGGTAATGTTTCAACTTATTATTGGCTTCTGTGAGATCTGCTATCTTCTTCCTAAGCTCTGCTGCCTCAGAATCAAAGGGTTGGGTCGCACGAACCACTGCAGTTTCTTGAGGCCGTACATCCGTGGCGGCCGGAGTAAGTTGTTGACTAGCATTGCTGTTTTCTGTACCCACCAATGTTTCATTTATCACTCCGTCTGACGATGAATCTGCTGGAGGATACTCTTGCGTGTTTAAGGGAAGGACGCTTCTCACGTCTGGTGAAGAACCTTGTGCAGCAGCGTCATCATTGAATAATGCAGGCACATGCACACTTCGGTCCCTTGGTGGCCTCCGCTCTTTAGGAAGTTCTGGAAGCAGATAAATAAGCGAAAAGAGCACATTACATATTTAAAATAGTGGTTCTTTTGAAAAACTCCGAAAGTAAGCTTTTCTGCATTCCAAAGGACCCTTCACCATGACGGCCCATCCTAAACGTCACGTGCAGCTGTTTTTCACCCCCCTTCAACAAAAGTAGTGGCTACGCAAAGCTGGTGCTAATCCTTCATCCCGACAGCGTGTCGTGTAAAGGAAAGGAACGCGGCATTGGGCTATATATGTCTGCAGCATTGCACTTTTTTTTACCCCAAAGCTGGTTTGGCGGTCAGGGTGAATGAATTTTGCAGTGCCAAGGAGCTGACCTCCAAAGTTTTGAAAAGGGTCCAAAGAAGACGCGTCAGAAAACTTAACATGCATGCACACCAACCACTTCCTCACTCAACGTTTTCAGATGTAGACGACGAGGCAATAAGCAACATGGCAACAAGCACCAAGGTTAGCAGGTATCTGACCTTTGGATGGGAACACCGTTGGGACAGCATTGGGCTTGAGCTTCTTCCATCCATCCGCGCGGTTTTGTTCGAAGCTCGTGTCTTCGAAATGAGCCTGCAGATTAATTTTTTATTGGAATTAGTCCCGCATTTCCTGCTCGAGAATGAAAACAATGAACATAGCGCACAAGAAAACAAAGTAGTCCAAATATATCAGTCGAATTACTTTAATGAGCGCCTCAAACTGCACATAACAACATATTCTGTTAACCTCATTTACATACCTAATGCGGCGTCGTTGGACGAAGCATCGAGCTAACAGTCAGCGCACGCTACCGAACGCAGCATACGTGCCCAAAACTCGAAAACTGTAAGTAAATTAATCCGTACTGGTTCCTAGACAACTCAAATGCACAGTAATTGCAACAGCCTATGTGCCCTCGCTTGTTCTCGTGCTCTGTGCCTTGATTCGTGTCGGCCGCGGTACGCTGACAAGCGCCTCGTAAAGGCAATTATTCTATAATGAACAGAAGCGGCGGAAGCACGTTTGGTACGCATTCACGAGCGAAAACATTGCGTCATGCAATTTCGGATGCAAACAGGCAAGCGGGAGGCAATGGGCGGTTCGGCGCTGAAACGTGCCTTTTTTTTTACGCCGAGCAAAACGAATAGTGCGGAAATGACATCTGACCAATGCAAATGTTGTACTACACTTAACTGGCTAAACGCAACAGTGGCGAATAGCAAGAAAAACAGCACTGAACCAACATGCAGCACTTACACTACAGACACATGAGGAGTTCGTCGGTTGCCACTTGTCACGCTTGATCCGGACCAACCACAGAAGCCTCCTTTTCGGGTGTCTTGGAAAATGGAACATCCTCCAACCATTTCTCGAATGGTTGGAGCACTGAGGAACACAACATCCAGTCATTGCACGGCGATGAAAGGCATGCGAACGCAGGCACGCAGCAGTGCCGCCCGCACGACAGCAGAGCGGCGAGGTCGACGCGGGAAACGCAATGGCGGAGGGAGAGCGCGAAAACCGGCTTTGGCGGCGTCGAGTAGTTCAAAGGGTGACTTCACCCTGAGCGGGGGCGCGCGCATCGAGGCACCCTATATAGTGCGCCGCGCCCCGCGCCGCCCTTCAAGGTCAAACGTGCCTCGCGGCCGCCCCGACGCGACGGGCTGAAACCTGTCGTAATATTGCTAACGCAATAAAACTGCATGACTAAATGACCAGGAAGAGCCAAAATAAACGAGTAACAAAAGAATGAATGATCGTCTCTTGCTGTCCACTCATCGTGAGGCAATTGGCAGAAACAAAGAACAGGGGCGCTATGCCGGAAGGCCCGAGTTTGGCGCTCGCCCGAGTTTCATCCGAGTTTGCGATGACGGCAGTCAGTGAACGAAGATAGCGCGGAACGTGCGCAGGCAGCGGACAATAAAATGTAGAGATAAAGCCACGTAAATACGATACAAGCGCACCCTACGCGCCTGTTTCACACTTCAAACACAATACACTGCGCAATACCAGGCCGCAGCGCTACCTGAAGTTATCAGCGCCATGTCAGCAATCGCGAAATCGTGACTTCTCTGCTATCTATCTGCACACTCGCCGCTAGCTGTTTGGCACACCTTTTCGGGCGCGTCCAGGCGTGTCTTCTCTTTCAGGCTCTATCTGTCTCTCCATTTCCGAAGACGAACAGTGCGCACTAGGTGCCAGTTTTTTTTTCCTTCATGCTAGGTGCACTCTTGTACCAACTCCTTCTCTTCCCTCGAACACGTTAAAAGTCAACAAATATTATTATGAACATTTTGTTCATTTCCAAATTTATTTTAAAATCTGAATCCAATGAAGCGTTGTTGAAAAGCATAGCTTTAAGAAATTAACAAAGATTTGCACTTTCTGCCGCTAGTGGCGATAGTGAGGCCATGGCTTGCAGCATGGCTTGCAGCGTGGCTTGCATACGAACTAGAGCGGCAGCCCACCGTGCCGAAAACGAGAGCTCCTGCGCTGACACGCCGCCGGTAGCGCTGCCTTCGACAGGTAAGAATGGGTAACTACTACACGCTAAATCTGTCTTATTTTTGGGCCATTGCGATAATATATTTTATTGTGTCGTATATCAAAATATAACAGTCATGCATTTTCTGGCTTGCATAATACACAACAGCAAAAAACTGAACTGCACTGCACCCCCCGCGTCACTACTGCTCTCTGCAGCGACCTCAGGTAGAGTTCTCCGCTGCTACGGCCGCTGCCGCACCCTGCTATGCCCAACCATTACGTTTAGTACGCTCTTGGCGAATCTCAGCGGCAGAAATTGGCTGTGCGAGCGGCTGTGATGCGGTGTGGGAAAAAAATTGCTGTTTGGCTGTATTCAATGATTCATTACGTATGCCTTTTGTGTGTGATGCCTCTTTAGTGCACTGCGGATGCAAAGAGCGTGCTACCCAGCGACACAACTCATCCTAAGTCATCAGACGCTGACTAAAAGTTGTGAAGGTGGTGGCGTGCGTATCTGCGTAGTATTTGTTTACGTCGCGAACTTCAAGGTTTTGCGGACTGGTTTTGTCACAAACGTCGATCGCCGTTGTATACCGCAGTGACATCGCAATAATATCGTTCGGGCAGATGAGGGATCCTGTTTGTAATAATGGAATCGGACTTATAACAGAGAAAGGTGTTACGGTTGTGAAGTACGCAGTGCTTGCGTGCTGGAAATTACAAACTCTTTATTGCACTGGGTCTAGAGCAGCGACCGTTTGTCGATTCCGGATGTGTTTGACACATTGATGCTGAGCTTTATCACCGATGAAAGCACGGCCAAGCCAAACACCTGCGATGCCATGTTGTTGGAGTAGGACGTGATCCAAGCACCGTTTCGTCGTCGTGGTCCGTGTTTGACGCTGACGCGCCGTGAGCGTTGTGCTGTGTCTTACGTGGTTGCAACAGGCTATAGTGTTGTGCAATCTTGGCGTGCGAGCGAAGAAATCGGCGGCTGTCGCCACGTTGCGTGTCCGTCGCAGAGGTGCTTAGATTAATCAGCGATGACGTCCGTTTTGCCTGTTATATTTCGATGGTCAACATCGTCGATGTCTGTAAGCAATCGGCACAGCCGCGCAGCATACCTGTAGCCTGCAGGGATGTTAGGAGTGGCCCACCCATAGCGCGTACGCCTATAATTTATGTACGGCACGCCGGGGGCGTGAACAATGGTTTTGATTGACAGGTGAACTCGGAGCTAAACTCGTGAACGGTGAAGTGCTCCGAATTCATCTCGGGACTGTCATGGAGGCAGCAGCAGCAGCCTGGGTCATCGCTTCCTCTGACGGCAAATGTCAGCACGGCCGGCTGGACCCGTTTACTGCCATGGCCGATGACGAATTCCAGCGACATTGTCGCCTCTCCAAAACATTGGTACGATGGTTGTGTAAAGAGTTAGGCGCCGACCCACGCCTGCGGAGAGTGCGTACCGGGCCTCATTCGCTTTCGGTCGAAGAGCAAGTCCTCTGCGCCCTCCGGTTGATCGCGACCGGGAGCTTCCAGGGGAGCGTCGGCGCAGACCGCTTTATTGGACGCCACCAAAGCACTGTGAGTCCCTGCGTGAGGGACGTCTCCGACGCGCTTATCGATGCGACTGTGCAGAAGCGGTGGATCGCTTTCCCCATGACTGCGGCCGAGCGTGCGTATGTTAAGGAGCGTTTCCTTCTTCGCGGCGGCATCACAGACGTCGTGGGATGCGTCGACGGGACCTACATTGGCGTAAAGGCTCCTTCGAAGTCCAGCCCTGACGGGGCTGAGGCCAACTATTCGACGAGGAAGGCACATTATGTATTGAACACAATGGTTTTAAGAATGCTCTGTTTTTGCTTTCATGCATGTCACGGTTAATGGAATGTTCTCCCATTTATTTGTGATAGAGGTCCGTGTACTGTGCAGTGTCAGTGGATGTTAAGGAACCCCATATGGTTGAAGTTATTGACAGCCCTTCACGATGGCATGCCTCATCGCTTGAGTTACTTTGGGGCATTAAACCTCAAAAACCGCTTCCATTTATCAGTAACTGAGCAGTTTTACACGCAGTGTAGATAATTTTTTGTTTTACCTCATGTTTGCGCACGTAATAGCTGCATGGATTTTTCCAGCTATTTCATGCATGCATTTTAATGGGTTTTTAAACGGTAGCATTTGTGTCACTTGGCAGATTGCATTCTTATGCAATATTCATAATCGCAAGTCGCAATAAATGTTTCACTTTGGCTGAAGTGGAAAAGCTCCTGCAGGAAGCACTGGCGTCTGTAAGCCAGGAAAACTGGCAAAACTGTTGTGTTCATGTGGAGCAAGTTGAGGCTGAAGCATGGCAACGTGATATGATTGTTGACGCTGAAATTGAACCGGTTGTCTTCAGCATTTCTGACTCGTGCAACTCCTCCTCTGATGAGTCAATCATCGATTCCAGTGATGAAGACTTGAGTGGCATCGAGGAACTTGTCTGATTTCGAATTGGTGTGTAATACACATGCTACCGAGGAAAGAGAGAGGGCTCATCGGCTTGCTGTGATCACCTTTGTGCATGTGTGGGTGGAAATGTGAAATATGTCTGCATGTGGGTGTGTGTGTTGATCAATCTACCGAGGAATTTGTAACATTTCCATCAACTCATTGCATCATTGCAATTCGTTGCATCAAATTGTATTGGGCAGTATCTTGTAGTGTAGGTGGTCATGTTAATAGTGTCTGTATAAAAGTAGAATTTGTAAGGGAGTGCAAATAGTACTTTTTCCAATTAGAATATGTATACTGGTACATGTCGTCAATGTGTGCAGTTTTTGGAAGATTAATTGCAGAAAAATACGGTGGAGCTTAATGAAGCGTTGTGTCAATTATTCGGAAAGTATCTGAAAATTTGAGAGCAAATTGGATTCATTTAAAATAATTTTGAACATATACTGTTTGATTCGTTCGACTAACTGAACAGAAATTTATTCAATTCTGCGGTCCAAAATGATCGAACATTCACAAACCCCTAGGCATTGGCCTCATTTTGTGTGTGAGGGTTGGGAATGGTATGTATGGGTGTCTGATCTTCATGTCCTGAAAAGATTTTTCCTGGTTTGGTGTTGTCTTGCATTACTGTCAATCTCTGGTCGTTTTGAGATGTTATGCAGTGCCAGTGTTGAGGTAGCCAGTACTGTATGTTTTGTCCTTAATTTTTCGGAGGTGTGAATGATTTCAAGCTTGCTCTTGCTCAGTTGAGTGTGAATTTGTTTCAAGTCACGTCATTGTTAGTACATTGGTCAGGTTTTCGTTTTGTCAAATAGTGTTGTTGGATGGCTCCACATTTTTTTTTTCAGTTTTGGAGCACTTGATTGATTGTGTGTTGGTGTACATCCACTGCACGTGTCCTTTAATTTGTATGCACTGTGGTCCATGCCACTCGCTGTTTCCAGAATAAAGCATTTCTCGGAAACACTGGGGGTCAGCATTCTTTATTGTCCTGTCTCATTTATTGTTTGCTTTTTCGAAATATTTTTTCCTAGCGTTGTACAACTTTTTCTCCATTCTTACTTGACGCTCCCACAGCTTGGAACTCTTTTTACCTGGCTGCATGAAAATCCTGCCTGAGCAGCTTCTGCTCTTCTAGGAGAGCAGGGAAATCTAGCCATGCTGACTCTTGAGGCAGTACTATTTTCTGTCACTGTGGGAATCAACACTATATATGTTCAAAATTTAACACTTAACACGGGAAAACAGGCCATATCGAGGTGGTGTATGCATGGTGTATGGTGTATGCGGTATGCATCAAATGAACAGATGCATGCTGTTCATTTCACAACACGCCATAATATTAAACGATTCTGAACAAAACGAGTTTTCGCATTCAAGTCAAGCGAAATTCAACTTGCGATGGAAAAAAAATGTGCGAAAAAAAAATTTAACCATGCGGGATTTGAACCCACGCACTCCCATTGCTGTCGACTTTCCGGAGCGATGCGTTAGACCACACGGCCACAAAACAGCGCGGAGTGATACACCTCTCCATTTTTTTTACAGACTACTTCCATAGCCTTCACAGTTGCACATGATTTAGCGTTGGAAGCGTTCCCTCGCGGTGCAAAGCAAAATTTAATAATGCATGAATCACTCTGAAGCGCTTTAAATCCAAATCTTGCACACTATAAAATGCTTATAAAGGTATACTAAGTGCATTATAAAATTCAACAAACCTCGTTTGTTGAATTTCACAGGCAATGAATTTCACAGGCAATGCACAGTGGAGCGAAATGAATTCACAGGCAATGCACAGTGGAGCGACAGACAAATGAAAAGTGCACCGGCGGTTGGCTCACGTGACCCCTTCTTTGTAGACCGCCCAAGAAGCCCATGAGTTGGCGCCGATGTGATGATAAAGCATGGAGTATATCCAGATAACCCAATGAAGTTGGAGGCGTGACGAGGGTGAGATTTTTTCTTGCTACCATTAGTTGACTCATCTGAGGGCGTCGCCAGAACTCGGAATGATTCCGAGTTTCAGCAAACTCGGGCCTTCCAGCATAGCGCCCCAGAAGCCAAAAATTCAGGGGGCACTTTGACTGTCTAAAGTGCGTAGAGGCGAAAGCGTTTTCCGCACCACTTTGACTGCTTCTGTGGCACTGGTGGCGCCACATGTAATTGAGTACTAATTACTAAGTGATGACAAATCACTAATTAATGGTTAATTACTGATTAATGCCTGAGTACTAATTATCTGGTAATTAATGACGCTTAAGCTTCGCTTTTAGGAGTGGAACGCGACAGTGTGTTGTAGCGCTGCCAGGGAGTCCACGAAACGCCACCACCCGTTCGGCGCGATGCCTTGCCGTTTGAAGGCAACGGTTTTTGAGGAAAGGAAATGGCGCAGTAATTCGGCGTCATCTCGGTGGACACCTTAACCGCACCGAAGAGGAAGGCAGGAAGTGGGACGGAAAGAAGAAAGACAAAGATGGCCCGTAATGAAGAAAATGAAAATTGTATTTGAGGAAAGGAAATTACTCAGTAACTGTCTCACATATCTCGGTGGACACCCGTCAAAATTCAGGGGGGGGGGGTGCACTTTTTTGACCTAAAGTGCGGTCACTGATGTGTGGTTAAGATGTTAAGCTTCGCCTCTAAGAGTGGAACGCGACAGCGTCTTGCAACGCTGCCACGGAGTCCATAGAACGCCATCGCTCATTCGGTTCTACGCCTCGCTCGTCGGTAAATTGGTTTTTGAGGAAAGGAAATGTATCTGTCTCTCATATCTTGGTGCACACCTACACCTCGCCGGAAGGGAAGGGAGGAGGATGGCAGTGAGCGAAGACACCGTATTCACTAGACGCGCTTTTGTTCATTCCGAACCATCGAGCTGACATGGCGGAGTGGATAGCATACTCGTCTCGCACGCCGAAGACCGGAGTTCGATTCCCGAGCTCGACCAATTTCCTACTCGGTTTTATTTATTTATATGGCCTGACTAGAAAAGTTAATTAGGCTAATTGGGTAATTAAGCAATTAACTAAGCTCAGTCTCACTTGGAGCATCACTATATGATCCCTTCAATTGGTCGCATGGTTTCTAGCCAAAGTACAATTAACCCCGTTTGAAATTGGCGCACTGTGACGTCACGACCATTCCGACCAACTGAAAAGCGTGACATTTCTGTCGACAACAGCTGCTTACAACGATGAGACATTAAAGGCTTTCGCCTTAAAACATAACCATGTACTGTAACTATGAAATAAACTTGATTTGATTTCATTTCAAAAACAATACCGCATCGCACGTGCTCTGAACACCGTGCTCTTGTAGAATGGTTCGCACCCTTTGCAAATCTTGCAATGTTCGTCCAGGTGCCCGCCGCTTTTGTTGCGTACCTTCCGGCGGTGCTCAAGCAGTCTCTCGTTGAGGCACCTGCCGGTATGCCCGATATAAACGCTCCCACACTTCAAAGGTATCTCATAGGCGACACATGTAGCACACAAGTGGTACAGATGGCGCGAGTGCTACATGTCCCGGAAAGCTGGGCATGTATCTTTTCTGTAGATACGCATGTAGAATTTATTAAGGCGAAAGCCTTTAATGGCTTATACTGTCGTGACCAAGACGTGTTAGCAAATTTGTCCGCGTTTCAGATTGGTCGAAATGGTCGTGACGTCACTGCGGGCGAATTTTTACCGGTGTTAACCGAAATATGTGAGACAGTTACTGCGCAATTTCCTTTCCTCAAATACAATTTTCGACTGGTGTCCGACAAGATATGTGAGACAGTTCCTGCCTAATTTTCTTGCCTCAAATGCAACTATCATTTTCTTCATTACGGCCCCTCTTTCTCTTTTTTCTTTCACTCCACTGCCTCCCTTCCTGTACGGTGCGGTTCAAGTGTACACCGAGATGGCAGAGAATTACAGCCCATTTCCTTTCCTCAAAAAGCGTTGCGTTCAAAGGGCAACGCATCGCGCCGAACGGGTGGTGGCGTTCCGTGGGCTCCCTGGCAGCGCTACAACTCGCTGTCGCGTTCTACTTCTGAAGGTAAAGATTAAGCGTTACCGACCTTGTGGCTCGTGCTGTTCTTGGACAACCACGGGAGAGAGGAGGTTTTGCCTTTCCAATTTGTCTGTTCGTCCTCGCTGTTAGCTTTAAAGGGTATTTTGCGTATCCTGGTAGGAAACGCGTCTATAAAGAAAAAAAAAAGCGTCTCCGGCGCGAACCCTGACTCGGTACTTTTTGGGCCCTTCTTTACGCTTTTTGGCTCCCGCGGCCCCTGTTAATCATGGACCTCAGTCAGAGCAACCTACCGCTTGATGCGCCGCGGTCGCTGGTGGCTTTCGACGACGCGCTGTGTGGCCGATTCTCGGCCGTCTCCGACGGGAGCTGATCAGTTTTTTGTCCGAGGAACTCTTTTTCTTGGGTGAGGAAGAGTTTCACCGGCAATGGTCATGCCCATTCATTTCTGTAAATAACAGTCGTGTTGCCCTGGTTTTTAGGCCAAACTGGCGCTAAGGTGTCCTTTTAAGTGTTCCAATGTCCAATTATTACCATTTCACCCCTCTGTCAATAGGTATGCTATCCTGTTTTACATGTTTTACATGTTTTACAATAGGTATGCTATCCTGTTTTACATAGGTATGCTATCCTCTTTTACAAGGTATGCTATCCGGTTTTACTGTTCTTGTAAATGTCCCTTTATCTGGTAACCTTGGCATGTGTACATATGTAAATAAAATTTTCTCTCAACAGATTAAGCTTCATTAATTGGCAGTTAATTAGTGCACCAACAGAATGTGAAGGGAACAATCGCGTAGCAGAATGCAGCACTCAGGCTTTCGCCTTTCACCACTTTAGCCGCTAAAGTTCCTCGTAATTTTTATCATAAAAGAAAGAAAAAACAGTCGTGGCGGAATGGTAGCATCCCTGTCTCTCGCCTACCGGAGGCGTGGGTTCGATTCCCATCACTAGCAAAATTTTCTTGTTGTTTTATTAATTTAGACCTCTTCAAGGTCATATCAGCACCGTACCATGACCTTCAAGGTTTGTACGGGAGAAGTGAAGCTTTGGCTGCAAAAGCACGACGGGCGCCGGCATCCCACGCTGTGTGTTTGAGTAGCAGCCGGTATTACGGCCCCTACGTATCTTGGCAGTTGACAAAGGAGTGTGTTTTATGCCAGTCGTAAGCTTCTCTTTCTCGTTCGAATCATAAGGCATCGTTTCACATGAGCCGTACACTGGCACAGTTCGCAATGTTGCTCATACACTCTCAGGCGGCAGCGAATATATCCTACGTGAGAATAAACGGCTGGAACAGACGTGCCACCTAGATTGTTGGAGTGTATTTACTCGCTTTTTAATCTTGTAATGATTTTGGATTGGAACTAATCACAGAACAGTGACTGTAAGCATTCTTTGCGCTATTGAGCGCCTGAATCATCAAAGGGGAAAAAATGAAAGAGAATGTTTGAAACATTCGCATACAGCCCCAAAGTGCGGCGTTTACATACGTCCCGAATTGTTCCTTCTCTACTTAACACATTCATAGATCGCTGGGACTCCTCATGCCCTGCCCTGCTGCCCTGTTGGCTGGTGAAATCTGAGGTGGCAGGTTGATTTCGGTGAGAGAGACAAACGCTAGCCAATTTTTCTCAGGCAAGAGCCAGGGGATTTGTGCTTTCGTGCTAAACAATTCTCAGGATGATTATGGCTCTCCCTAGTGCGAAATTTAAGCGCAGTTCTGTCGGTGTCTCTGGCTCTCTACGCTAATTGTTTTGCTTTCCTGGGTCGTTGGGCACGTTTGGCGACGATGTTAGTTCTATAGTAGTATCAGCTGATGACGAGTACGATGTGCAAGGAACGGCGCGAGAGCGCGTTGCAGTTTAACATCAGGCGTGATGGGCTGCTGCGATAGTCAACGCGGGTTGAAAAGCCAGTCACGGCCAGAATTAATTTTACTTATGTATTTATCGTTTGACTAGGTTACACACACAGCGACGTTGGGGCTCAGCCCACGAACGTGCGCTTAAGAGCTGCGCTCTGATGTGACTTGTAGACACGTGAGATTGAGAAGCGTGTAGGATTGGCCAACTCGGTCAGACATGCTAGAGGGAATAATGGCGCAGCATCAAGTAGCGGGGGCAGCAGGAGAGCACACACACGCACAAGCGCCAACTTTAACTTCATTGCTTGGCTGCCACTACGCCGAATTTATACAAGGCCACATGAACCACAAAGTGAAAAATCAAAACAAAAGTGCACGTGGACGTGATGTGCGAAGCAACAAATCATGAAAACGTGCAAGGGAAACAACATGGCGACCACACTAAGCTGAATCGCAGCACGTGCAACACCCTTTGACGAATGAAAAGCTAGACAAATCATGAGGCAAAAGACGTAAAGAAGCAGGCTAAAATTTAAACGAATCACGAACATACCATCACGGAAGGCCGCATAGTAAAACAAAAAAAGCAAAGCACGAACAAGGACTGAAACCACTAAAACATGAGAATGAAATCCAAAACGTCAACAGAACACGGCTCACTGAAAAACAGGACGCATAAAACAAAACTACAAAGCCAACAATAACACGGCTAAAATTTGATGAAAGGAAACTTGGCACAAAAGCATTCTGAAACGAGCTTGGGGCACCGGCGTGATTAAAAAGAAGAACAAAAAAAACGCCCCTTAGTTAGGACTGCCACACCGAGAGCACTCATGTTCGGTGAGGAAGGTTAATTCATTTTTATTTGGGCAGATCGATGCCGCGCTAACGCAGGTCTTCTCTGCTCGCTCTACTTCTCGGGCTTCTACCATTTTGGGGTAACCTGATCTTGTGCTTCTACCACTTTGGGGGTAACCTGATCTTTGTGCTTATAACAGAGCATTTCTTCAGTAGCGCGCTGTAGTAGCAAGTCTTGCAGTGTTGTGCTAGATGGCCTTCAGCTGCCAATTGTTATTTCCTGCGATGTTCTTTCAGACGCTCGTTGATGCACCTTCCTGTCTGACATATGTAGTAGGCACCACATGTTAGAGGAATCTTATAAACGACGCCGTCTGAACAGGCTACGGAATTGTTCTCAAGGTTAGGCATGCATTTGGGCTTCGCTTCCTTGACTTCGCAGGATTTCTTGCAAAGGGCAGAAACTTTGACGGGGGCGGTAAATAGCGCTCTGACTTTCACGAGTGCTGCGATCTTTTTCAGGTTGTGCGAAACAGCAAGAAGGTATGGAATCACAGCAGTCGTGCTTTTCTTGAGCTCCTCCTTTTTCTTGGAATTGAGTCGATCCTTTTCTTCATCACTCAAACGGGCATCTGCATTATGTTTTCTGTGCAGGCTTTCACCGAGCGATGCCAATAAAGGATCTGGATCATTATTAGCGCCAAATAAAGGAAAACTCCGACCAAAGGATTGAGTCGAAAAATGCAGACGTTTCGGCGTTCATACGGAAGCCTTGTTCACTGAAAACTTCGCTCGAAGAGAGCTGCTTTAGAACTTTTCAATTATCGTCCGTGGCATCCAGCACACGCATGCGGCAGATTGCCACCGTTGTGATTAAGCGTCTGTTCCGTCGTCCGTATCAGCAGAGACTCGAGATACTGGCGTGGAAGCCCGTTCCTCTCCTTGGCGATGACGGAAGCCTCTTCCCAGCATATACGATGCCCTGCTGATACGGCGTGCTCTGCAAGTGCACTGGAACCGAATTTCTTGTCTTCGACGTGCTTCATGTGTTCCTTCAAGCGCCTTTTAAAATTCCCGCTTTCGCCTAAGTAAATATGGTCGCACCCAGCGCAGGGAACCTTGTACACGACGCCGAGAAATTCCTCTTTTCTTGGTTTGTCCACGTTCACCAGCTCGTGTCGTAATTTTCGGGTGGGAACGTGGGCAACGTGAACGTAGTATGTACTACGTAGCACACGTCCCAGTGCCTCACTTATGCCCGGTACATACGGAATGACGGCACATGATGGGCAATGGCTGCGGTCCGGGTTTTCTGCGAGCACAGAGCGGCGCTCCACTGAGTCCACAAATTTCCTGGGGTAGACACAACTGGCCAACTCACGGCGTATACTTGCTTCAGATGTGAGGCCTGGTCCTCCGGTCGTGAGCAGACTTTTCGGGATCGTTTAATTAATGAGGTCGCAACGGAGCGTTTATGGCAGGTCGGGTTCACACAGTTGCAATGCAGGTACTTGCCCGTGTGGGTGCTCTTCCTAAAGACTCGGAAGCAGAAGCTCTGGCGTCTCGTTCCACTGAAACGTCCCAAAAATGGCTGTGGCTTAGCTTGGTTAAGCACGGTAATTGCGAAAGCAATATCCGTACCTGCGCCATGGTTCAGCTGGCAGTGTAGCTGGTGGTGGTGCTTTTGATTAGACTTGTGGTGATGCATCGGTTATACAATTCAATCCAATCGAATTCAATCCAATCCAATGCAATCCAATCCAATATGCTAATATGGTAGCTACCAGCCTCGCTACGCGACGAGCTGAGAGTGCAACTAGTATTGCTTTCGCAGTTAGACTTGTGGTGATGCATCGGTTATACAATCCAATCCATTCCAATCCAATATGCTAATATGGTAGCTACCGGCCTCGCTACGCGACGGGCTGAAAGTGCAACTAGTATTGCTTTCGCAATAAAAAGGCAGTCGCTTGGCAACCTCCTCCTCCACAGTGAACCCGGACAGCAGCCATTGCCCATCACGTGTCGCCATTCGGTATGTACCGGGAACAAGTGAGGCACTGGGACGTGTGCTGCGTACTATTGGAACGGCGACAAGTCTCGCCGGGTGGCCGCCTGTTTAGTGATTGCTTTCGGGCAGCCGTCATGGACCGCACGGAGAAGACCCAGGTGACAGCTGATTCCAATTTCCGAGTTTTGCCCAGTCGGGGTGCAGGACCAGAACGAAGGGGCTGAAGTTTAAACAAAACCAGACCCCCTTTCCGAAGTGTCTGCACGTGTCGAACGCCGCCGCCAATGCGGGGAGACAGACGTTATCTTCCCCAACTGCCGTGACTGTGCCGGGAACAAAGGGCCTCGTTTCCTGTGGTTCGTCGGCGTGCCGACACCGCGACGAGCTGGCGGGCGTCATCACCAACCCTCGCGAACATCTCCAAGGTCGAGGAACCACTTTCCGGCCTTTTTGTGACCTCGCGTTCCGGCCTTGAGAGGCGGGTGTCATTTGATGAAGAACAGATGACAGTGACCCGCGGGAACCTTCGGCTGGCCGGAAACCATCACCTACCGCAGTCAACGCTACCTCGACGGCAACCTTCTTTCCCTCAGGCTCAACGTGGGACGGTGGCGTGACCCTAAGTGCGGTGTTGTGTTTGTGCGCACAAGTGAAAACTCTAGGCCCCTCCCACTCCGGCGTGGGCGTCCTCAACCTAGGGACTTCAGGGAACGAGAAGGATATAGTAGTAGTAAAAGACTTTTAATCAGTAAAAGACTTTTAATCAGAAGGATATCAAAGTCGACAACGAATGCGGCACAATCGTCTCACTTCTAATCACCATGATGTAAAAATGTAAATAAAACTATTCTCCTGTCGCCACCTACAAACCTCTTCGCTCAGCGGCACTCTTGTCCTGGTCGGAACGGGCGTCGTCTCGACCGTGGTTCCGTCGAGCCGCGACCCCGAACCCTACCTTCAATAGTTGACATCCTAAAGGTTTTTAGGACATGCGTTCAAGGTTTGAGTTTCACTTTTAAGGCGAAAGCCTTTAATGTCTCATCGTTGTAAGCAGCATTTGTCGACAGAAATGTCACGCTTTTCAGTTGGTCGAAAGGGTCGTGACGTCACAGTGCGCGAATTACAAAAGGGGCCAATTGTACTTCGGCTAGTAACCAAGCAACCAATTGAAGGGATCGTATAGTGATGCTCCAAGTGGGACAGAGCTTAGTTAATTGCTTAATTGCTCAATTAGCCTAATTAACTTTTCAAGTCAGGCCATGTAAATAAATAAAACCGAGTAGGAAATTGGTCGAGCTCGGGAATCGAACCCCGGTCTTCGGAGTGTGAGACGAGCATGCTATCCACTCCGCCATGCCAGCTCGATGGTTTGGGAAGAAAAAGGTGCGTCTAGTGAATACGGTGTCTTCGCTCACTCCCATCCTCTTCCCTTCTCTTCCGGCGAGGTTTAGGTGTCCACCGAGGTATGAGAGACACATACATTTCCTTTCCTCAAAAACCAATTTACCGACGAGCGAGGCACAGAACCGAATGGGCGATGGCGTTCTATATACTCCTGGAAGCGTTGCAAGACGGTGTCGCGTTGCAAGACGGTGTCGCGTTGCAAGACGGTGTCGCGTTGCAAGACTGTGTCGCGTTGCAAGACTGTGTCGCGTTGCAAGACTGTGTCGCGTTGCAAGACTGTGTCGCGTTGCAAGACTGTGTCGCGTTGCAAGACTGTGTCGCGTTGCAAGACTGTGTCGCGTTCCACTCTTAGAGGCGAAGCTTAACATCTTAACCACACATCAGTGACCACACTTTAGGTCAAAAAAGTGCCCTCCTGAATTTTGACGGGTGTCCACCAAGATATGTGAGACAGTTACTGCGTAATTTCTTTCCTCAAATACAATTTTCATTTTCTTCATTACGGGCCATCTTTGTCCTTCTTCCACTCCCATTTCCTCCCTTCCTCTACGGTGCGGTTCAGATGTCCACCGAGATGGCAGAGAATTACTGCGCCCTTTCCTTTCCTCAAAAAGCGTTCAAAGGGCAAGGCATCGCGCCGAACGGGTGGTGGCGTTCTGTTCCGTGGAGAGAGAGAGAGAGAAAACTTTATTTACAAAGGAATTCGGGGCACGCCCCAGGGTCCCCGCACGACCCCACTGCACTCAAGTGTTTATGTTCCTGAGGTCCATAACACTGGCAGCACGGCCGGTGGCGATGGTCTGCACGGCCGGGTCCTCCGAATGCAGCAGGGTCTCCCAGTCCTCCCAGGTCTTGAGGTTCTCTAGGTCCCGCGGGGGAGGGTCCGCCGGGCAGAGGGAAAGGATGTGGAGGGAAGAAGCGAAGGGTTCTGGGCATAGGGCGCAAGCAGGAGTGGGGAAGGAGGGATGATAGTGGGTTAGGGTAAGGGGCGAGGGGAGAGTATGTGTTTGTAATCTGCGCCAGAGTATTGCGTGTCTGTTATCTAGGGAGGGGTGGGGTGGGGGGTAGAGCTGGCGAGAGGCTCTGTATGCCTGGGTCAGCTCACTGAATGAGTGCATGCGATCCTTCGTGAATCCCCGATCCGAGGCCACCTGAGCCCGGTTTAAAGAACCTCGGGCTAAAAGGTTGGCGGCCTCGTTTCCGGGATTCCCGGAGTGCGCAGGCACCCATATCAGCTCCACTTGGCGGGGCGGGGGTGCATCGGGCGAGTCCAGTATGCCAAAAGCAGGGACATCAACTCGGCCTCGAGCAAAATTTAGAATCGCAGTTTTAGAGTCAGTTAAAATATACCGGGCTTCCGTGCGGATTATAGCAAGTGCAATGGCGGCTTCCTCTGCAGCCTCTGGGGACGTATCTGGAGGGAGAGGTAGTGTGAGGAGAGTGGATGAAGAGGAGTCCACCGCAGCTGCTGTCGCTTCATCACCCGTGCAGGCAGCGTCCACCCATACGGCGTCCGGCTGGGGGCCGTACGCTCGATGGAGTGCCTTCGCACGGGCTCTGCGGCGCTGCTCATGGTGGGACGGGTGCATATTCCTCGGGAGCGGCCTGATGAGAAGCTCTCGGTGAAGGGATCGTGGGATGGCGAGAAGGGTTGGGTCGTTGGCCGGTATTTTGATTCCCAGGGAGTCCAGGATATACCGACCTGTGGAAGTTTTTGTGAGCCTGATGTATTGGGCCTGTCGGTGGGCCTCCACCAGTTCCCCGATCGTGTTGTGGAGGCCCAGGCCTAGTAATCTGTCTGTGGGTGTGTTGAGGGGAAGATGAAGTGCTACCTTGAATGCCTTGCGAATCAAAGCATCCAAAGCGTTTATGTCATGTTTGGATAGTTGTAAGTATGGGGTAGTGTACAGTACACGGCTGAGGACAAAGGCATGAATGAGGCGACATAGGTCGCGCTCCTTCATGCCTCTATGATGTCCCGAAACCCTGCGGATGAGGTGCGATATCGCGCCTGCAACCTGCTTGAGTTTCTTGAGGGTAGTGGTGTTTTTGCCATCGTTCTGGATGTGCAAGCCCAATACACGGAGTGTGCCAACCTCAGGTACCGGGTAACCATTCAATTCAATGGCAATGGGGGAGCGGGGACAGCGGTGGTTCTTAGGCCGGATGAGGAGCAGTTCGGACTTCTCTGGGGAGCAAGACAGTCCGATGGTCCGTGCGTAATTTTGGGTGAGGGTGGCTGCTTCCTGTAAGGTTAGTTATATTGATTTTAATGGCGCAAAAGCAACTGAGGCTATGGAGCGCCAAACACAAGGTTAGAGTTTTTGTTAAAGGTGAAGCTTTCTATACTTAGAGTTTGTTTAAAATGCTTGCTTCCTTGAGGAACCTAAAAATACATGAGATGTCAACCAGTGCTCGATCACCTAAAAGTAACATGGGGTGTAATGGGATGGTTTCCCTGTAAAATGTTGTAAAATATTTCTTTCTTAGTTCTTCTAGCTTTATACATGAAATTAAAATGTGGTTCACTGTGAGTTCAGCACCACACATGTCACAGAGAGGTTTGTTTTGTTTGGTTAGCAGAAAGTCGTGCGTGAGGTGGGTGTGTCCAATGCGGAGCCGACATAAAATAACTTCGGTAAAACGTTCTTGATGCCTACACGATTGCCATTCCCCTAAAATGGGCTTAACAGAATGTAATTTGTTGTTTGCGTGCTCTTCCCATTCTGCCTGCCACTTATTTCTGAGTTTACTGTAGATAAACTTTAAACAATCCCTGTGCGGTATGTTCACTTGCTTTATTTGGCCATTCCGGGCTTGTGCAGCACATACATCTGCTTTCTCATTACCTACAATTCCAACATGGCTAGGAACCCAGCAGAATTTAATGTTGTGCTTTTGTTTTGTGATTTTAACTATGTTATGTATGATGTTTCCTATTATGGGTTCAGTAGCATTCCTGGAGTGCAAGGGCGTCCGCAGAACTTTTTCCAGGGGGGTGCACCCGATGGCCGGTTATGGGGGAGGCGGCAGCTATGTAGTTGTTTTCTACTAGTGCATAAATAATATCCGTAATTCCAAGGGGGGGCAACCGCCCCCCCTTGCCCCCCCTTCCGGACGCCCATGCTGGAGTGCAGTGCTTTGAGCATACTGAGGGAATCGGTGTAAATGATGCTATTTTTGATGTTCTCTCTTACTATTTTTTCTACAGCTATGAAGGTGGCATAACACTCAGCAGTAAAAACTGATGCGCATTCTGGTAGTCGCATTATCTGTTTATTTTTTTTCTTGGATTACTGCACTTCCAACATGACTTTCTGTTTTTGAGCCATCGGTATAAAATTCAATGTAGGTGTCATACGTTTCTTGTAGTGCAAAGAATTCCTGTAATATGTACTCGTTTGGCGTTTGCTTTTTGTCTAAATGTGTCATTGTGAAGTCACATACTGAAGGCAGGCTGTACCATGGTGGCAAATATTCATTCCTTTGTGCAATATTCGGTAGGGCATCTAGTACTGTTAGCTCTTCACATTTATCTTCAAAGCGCAGTAGTAATGGCCTGATAGAATGTGGTTTGTTGATGAATAATCTTTTAGATGGGCACTTGGTGACAACTGGATGGCAGAGATGTTTCGGAAGAGAACGGATTTTTAAGACGTATGTGCATGTTAGTGCGATTCTTCGGTCCTCAAGAGCGGGCTCATTAGTTTCAACGTATAGGCTGGCTACTGGTGATGTTCTGTATGCTCCAGATGATAGGCGGAGACCAAGATTATGAATGGGGTCTAATCTTTTCAAGTAGGATGCTCTTGCCGAGCCATATACTATGCACCCGTAGTCCAGCTTGGAGCGCACCAGAGAGCGATATATTTGTAAAAGGCTTGCTCTATCGGACCCCCACCGCTTCCGTGAGAGCACTTTTAAGACATTGAGGGCTTGAGAAGCTTTCTTTTTAAGGTTGTTAATGTGTGGTAGAAATGTGAGTTTCTTGTCGAAAGTTAGGCCTAAAAATTTGTGTTCTTGTTTAATTGGTAGCGCAGTGTGATTCAGGTATAGACTGGGATCGACCTGTAGGCCTCGTCGCAATGAGAAAAGAACAGCTACTGTTTTTTGAGGGGAAAATTTAAATCCATTTTTGTCTGCCCAAGAACCTAGTTTATTTAGTGTGATTTGTATTTGTCTCTCACAGGTTGATATGCTGGAGGACGTGCATGCTATTTGTAGGTCATCTACATAAACTGAATACATTATGGACTTGGGTATTTCTTTAGCTAAGGAATTCATTTTTATTATGAAGAGTGTCGTGCTTAGAATGCACCCCTGGGGTACGCCGTTCTCTTGGGTGAAAGTCATGGAGAGAGTTGCTCCTAGGCGGACTCGGAATGTTTGAAGGTTTGAAGGTTTATTAAAACGAAATACAAATGAGTTGTAAGTTTCATAAAAAAGTTAGTACAGTAGGAGGTCCCAAAGTGAAAACTGTCTGGGGGACCTCCCATCAGGAATACATGAGGAAAGTGCATAAGTTTGGCAGAGGAGCTATAAAAGTATACAATCAAGTTAAAACCTATTAGTGTAATTTGCGGCAATGAATAAGTTATACAATAGTTAGCGGGCATAATTTAACAAAAAAGGCATAAAATAGCAAGACATAAGAGCAATAGAAAGAACACAAAAAGACATCAGATAACAATGGGCATTGAATAAATGCAGATATAATACACAGGCGGAGAAAGAAAAAAAAAAAAAGAGGTTCCAGAAGATTAACAATATGACCGTTTGCTGTCAGAGTGGGGAACATAAAATAAGATGAAGGCAACCTTAAGCATGGCATGAAGCTGAATGGGTTGAGTGCGGTTAGCCAGGAAGTCGTTCAAGCAGTTCAACATCCTGCCGCGGATACCTAGCTCTGCTAGGTCACGGAGGATGCCGAACTTCCACGTAGTATCGTAGGCCTTCTCCAGGTCGAAGAAGACCCCAATACAGTGCTGCTTGTGGATGAACGCCTCCCGGATGGTGTTTTCTAGGCGGACAAGGTGATCTGTGGTGGAGCATGTTTTCTTAAACCCACATTGGTGTTTATCTAGTAGTTGCCGAGATTCAAGTACGAAGGTCAGTCTAATGTTTATTACACTTTCGAAAGATTTAGCAATGCAGCTGGTGAGGGCTATTGGTCTGTAACTGCTAGGACTTGTTGGTGGTTTTCCGGGTTTGAGAAAGGGTATTATGACTTCTTTTTTCCAGTCGTCAGGTATATTTCCAGTTATCCAGATTTTATTAAAGAATTTTAACAGTGCCTCTACAGCAGCCTCGGAGAGATGTGCAAGCATAGCGTAATGCACGTTGTCTGGTCCTGGTGCTGTCTTTTTTCCAGAAGATAATACCTTATTTATTTCTTGTAGTGTGAGAGGCTGGTTGTAATCCTCATGAACACCTGCTCCAGATGGAAATTTTTGTTTTTCAGCTATTGCTTTGTGTTTTTGAAATGTGCTTGTGTAGTTGGATGAGCTTGAGATCTCAGCAAAATGCTCGCCCAGTATGTTAGCCTGTTCTTCTAAAGATGTTTGTGTCCCGGGTGCCGTCAAGAGAGGAAGTGTGAAAGGGGTATGGTCACCAGTAAATTTACGCACTTTTTCCCACATTTTCTTTGATGTTGTTGAGCTGTTTATTGAGGAGACATATTTCTGCCAAGAGGTTTTTTCTGCATTTCTTCGGACATACCGCGCTCTGGCTTTTGCCTTCTTAAAGGTAAGTAAGTTCTCTGCAGTGGGATATCGACGCAGAGCGCTCCAGGCTTTGTTTTGTTGTTTTTTTGCTAATGTGCATTCTTTTGTCCACCACACTTTGTGTTTCTTTTGTGCAAGTCCTGTTGTTTGTGGTATAGCGAGTGTTGCGGCCGATATTATGCATTCAGTAAACTTCTGATTAATTTCATCTGTGCTAAGGTCGTCACAAAATTCCTTTTCCAGAGTGGCACTTTTTGTAAAGAGTGACCAGTCGGCAAGCTGAATTTTCCAGCGCCGTGGCCTTGTGGGGATGATTGGAGTGGATGATGAGAGCCTGATGACGGTAGGTAAGTGATCGCTGCCCATGGGGTCATTTAAAACATCCCATTTAAAATCGTTAAAAAGTAATGGTGATGCGAAGGCTAAATCGAGAGAGCTCATTTTTGCTGAGCTTGGGCAGCAATATGTGGCTTTTCCCGTATTTAAAAGACAGACATTATTCGAAAGTATAAAATCTTCGATTGTTTGGCCTCTAGAGTCGCAGCGTTCGCTTCCCCAAAACGGAGAGTGAGCGTTAAAATCGCCAACTACCAGAAATGGCTCCGGCAGTTCATCGATCAGGCCTTATAGATCTTGGCATGTTAATGTGATGTGTGGGGGAAGATATACAGAACATATTGTTATGGTTTTGTAGCTGATGACGCTAACCGCAACCGCCTCAAGTTTTGTTTTCAGTTTGATTTCTTGAGCCGGGACGCCGCTTTGGATGATGATTGCGACGCCTCCCGAGAGTCTACTTGCATGTTCGCGATCACGCCTAAAAGTTGTATAATGCTTTAAGATATTTGAATGTTGTGGACCAAGATTGGTCTCCTGGAGACATAGAGCTAGAGGCATCACGGACCCTAGAATATGTGTTATATCACTGTAGTTCCTTATCATTCCTCTACAGTTCCATTGAATCGCAAATATCATGTTTGTTTTTTTGGGTGTGAATGGAACTGAAGGAATTTACTGTTCTGGGCCCGTTAGCGGGGTATTATCTTTTCTTCGCTCGTGAGAGCCGGTCCGCCGCCGTAAAGCGGGCGGAGTGGTAGTTGTATCCATCACCTCACCAGAGGTGCTGGAGGACCGCGAAGCCGCGGATGTGTTGGTGTCAGGCCTCCCCCGACGGGGGGAAGTCCTGCGGGATGCTGGCCCATGGGCCGGCACTCCCTGGCTTGGAGTTGGCAGAGCAGCCTTGGCTGTCTCTGCCTGGGGCGTTGATGGCACTACCACAGGCGCGGTGGGAGTGGCCGCGGCAGATGCCGGAGTGCTGCGTGGTGCACCGCCCCTGCGCGCCACGTCAGCATAGTTTGGTTTGGCTGTGAAAGAGAATGTATTTGTCAGTGCAAAACGCCTTCTGGCTTCTTTGAATGAAATGTTTTCCTTGGTCTTAATGGTGATGATTTCTTTTTCCTTCTTCCAGGACGGACACGCCCTGGAGTACGCAGCATGTTCTCCTTCACAATTAGCGCAGCGTAGAGCTGCGTCGCATTCCTCAGAATGGTGTTCCTTCGACGCGCATTTCGCGCAAGTTTTGTGGCCGCGGCAACTCTGCGATCCGTGGCCAAACCGTTGACAATTAAAGCACCTTCGGGGGTTAGGGATGTAGTGTCTTACATTTACTTTGAGGTATCCAACGTCGATGGTTTCGGGCAATGTGCATGTGTTAAAAGTCAGGACTAGGTGTTTGGTATCTATTTCTTTGTTGTCCTTGCGGATCTTGATTCGATATACATCAATGACATTTTGCTCGGAAAGCCCTTCCAGCATTTCTTTCTCGGTAAGGTGTAGAAAATCATTTTCTGAGATGACGCCACGGACAGTGTTGAGGGATCGGTGTGCAGTGATGGAGACAGGTGTGTCCCCAATAGACACTATGTTACAGAGTTTGGTGGTTTGGACATTTTCTCGGAGTTCCAGCAATAAATCGCCACTGGTCATTTTGGATACTTTGTAGCCGGGGCCCAAAGCTTCTGTTAAGCACTTCGATACCATGAAGGGGGATAGAATTCTGGCCTGTTTATCTTGAACTTCACTGTGGATGACATGGAATTTTGCAAATGTTGGTTTCTTTTTGGAAAAAAAGTTCTCTGCTTCGTTCCGCACTCTTTTAAGAGAGCGATCAGGTTTGGAAAGGGGGGGAGCCATAAAAAATTGATGTTTTTCGGTCATGGTGCCAGCCACCCACCATGGAGTCCAACAAGGGGACGCGACAGGAACTTGAAAGAAAGTCCTGCCCACGCCAGCTGTACACCTTAACTATAACCTAATATGACTCAACACAGGGTAGTTGGTCACACACGGTTAACCCTCGCCGCCAGGAAAAAGAGGAAAAAACCAAGAAGGGAGGAGGATACAGGAAAGCTGTAAGAAAGGAGATAGGAAAGAGAAAGATGGAGAGGAGAACAGGAAAAGGCGACTGCCGATTTCCCCCGGTCGGGTCAGGCCGGAGGTGCCGTCTACAGGAAGCTGGGGCCAAAGTGGTGTGTTGCCTCCGCCGAGGGGCCTTAAGGGTCCAAACGCTCGGCATCAGCTCAACCACCAGGATCCCCTTTTCCCCGGACACGGCGATGCCACGCACGGCTAAGCGCGGATGCTCGGGTCCGTGGTGACGCATTGTTCACCATCATCCCCCTGCGGGGATGTCCCTGCGGATGCTCGGGTTAACCCCGTGGTGTCGCCACTCACCAACGTCTGCATGCTGCAGACGCCTCCCTGCGGGGATTCCTGTAAGGTGTTCTCTATGTCGCCGTCACTGCCGTGGGTGGTCCACAGGGTGATATCGTCGGCATAAAGAGTGTGCTTGAGGTGGGGAATAGTTACCAATTTCCGGGCGAGGGGTATGAGGGTTATGTTAAAGAGAAAGGGGGAAAGGACGGACCCTTGAGGGGTGCTGATACTCTGAAGTGTGTAGGAGGTGGAAGACAGAGGCCCGAAGTGTATCTCAGCCGTGCGGTCAGTCAGGAATGCTTGAATGTAGGCGTACGTGCGCACACCCACATTCAATGGGGATAGAGCAGTCATGATCGCCTGATGTTCAATGCGATCAAAAGCTTTGGAGAGATCCAAAGCTAAGACTGCCTTGGTGTGACCTGGAAGAAGCGGGTCAAAAAGGTCGTGTGTGAGTTGCAGCATGGCATCCTGTGCGGATAGATGAGGGCGGAATCCCACCATGCTAGGCGGGTAGAGATTGTTGTCCGCCATGTGACTTGTGAGTCTCGCTAACACAACATGCTCGAGGAGCTTCCCGAGGCATGAGGTTAGCGAAATCGGGCGAAGGTTTTGAATGGTGAGTGGTTTGTTGGGTTTTGGTATAAATATTACCTTCGCGTGGCGCCAGGACTGCGGGAGGTTACCCTCCCTCCAGCACTGGTTGAAGTATTTCGTAATGTGGGTGATCGATTGGTCATCCAGATTACGGAGCATGGAGTTTGTGATTTGGTCTGCACCAGGTGCGGAGTTGGCGCGGAAAGTCAGGAGGGCCGCTCTGACTTCCGTCTCCGTGATGTCGGTGTCGAGTGTTGGATTTGCTTGTCCTGTGTAGTGCGGTAGAGGTATGGGGCCGCCTGGAGATGTGTACATGGTTTGAAGTGTGTCTAGAAGGGTGTCGGGATCGTCAATGTGTTCATGTGTGAGGCGTGTCACGTGGTGCTGTGCTGCTGATTTGGTGCGTGTGGGGTCAATGAGGTGTCGGAGGAGTTGCCATGCACGTTTGCTGGACAGGTTTCCGGCGATGCCGTCACATATCTGTCCCCAGTTGGATCGACAGAGCTCCTCAGAGTGCTGTTGGATTTGTGTCTGCAGCGCGGCCAGCCGCTTTTTAAGCGTTCTGTTGTGTTTGTTGCCTTTCCAGCGTTCCAGGATGCTGTGATAAGCCTCCCAGAGGTGGGCTAGGCGTGTGTCAAGGGTCGGTGTTTCGGTTGTAGTTTCAATGTGTCGTGTGTTGTGGTGAACGTCATGCTTGAGTGATTGCACCCATGCATCGATGTCTGCGATGGGAGTGTCTGGGAGGGCGGTGCGTGCAGCGCGAAAGGCATCCCAGTTAATGAGTTCGTGTGTCATATTTGCGTGACGGGGTGGTTTGTATGGGACAGTGATTTGTATAATGTAATGATCACTGCCCAGTGTATGTTGTGTTCTGTTCCAGGTAACGCCGCGGATACAGCGGCTCAGCGTCAGGTCCGGACTGGTGTCCATGCTGACACTGTTGCCGATCCGCGTAGGCGTCTGAAACGTGTTGTGCACAGTGAGTTGGAGGTTCTGCAGGAGCAGCCAGAGCCTGCGACCTCGATGTGTCGTGGTTGTGTATCCCCAGTCAGTATGCTGACTGTTGAAGTCCCCACCGATGAGTAGGGGATGTTTCCCTGCTAGATGGTGTAGCTTTCGCAGAAGTGATTCTAGCGGGGCCATCGGCAGGGACGGGGGGTGGTATATGTTTGCTATAAATATAGAAGGAAGTGAATGTGTGTGATGTATAATTTCCGTGATCACGCAGGGCGTCTCAGACGTAATGTGATGAGTTTTGTAGGTGAGGCTGCGGTGGATGAGTGTGGACGCCCTGGGTGTGTTAGTGGTATCCGAGTGTGTAGATATGTAGCTGGGGAGGGTTGCTCGGTGTGCAGTCTCCTGGAGAAGAAGTATGTGGGGCGTGGGTGTGATGGTGGGAAGGAGAAGTTGCAGAGGTGCGCGCTTTGCCCGGAAGCCGCGGCAGTTCCAAGTTATAATGGGGAGATAATTAGTGTTCCCCCCCCGCCATATTGGATGGTGGGGGGATTGAGGAGGGTATTAAGACGGGTGTCAATTGGTATGTGTGGCTCAGGGAAGGTGTTTTGTGCTTGTGGAGGTAGGATGGGGGGAGTGGAGGGGGTTTGAAGTTGGGTGAAGCGATGGGTAAGATTATGCTCCAAGAGCTCCATCATCTTGGTAAGCATAGCGTCCATGCGCTGCTCAAGTTTTTCGGTGAGGGCGGCGGCAAGGTGATTGAATCTGGCCTCGAGGCGGGCGTCTAGCTCCTTTAGTTTATGGTCAAATTTTGCTTCGAGTGCTGCTAATTTAGCGTCTATTTCTGGGGGCACGGGAGGGGGTGTGGCGTCTGTGGTGCGCTGTTTCTTTGCAGGAGGGGTGCTCGAAGTGTCTGTGGATGATGAGCTCGAATTAATGACAGGGGGTGCGGGTTGAGGGGGCATGGAGGGGGCGGGGGTGCTTATGAGAGAGGAAAGGCGGCTTACCTCGTCACGCAAAGCCTTGAGTTCCTGGTCTCTCGGGTCTGCCTGGGAGGACTGGGGTGGTGGGGGTTGACGGGTGGTTTTGCCGGAAACGCGGTCTGCCCAGGTGAGACGCGTGGCGTTCTTGCTGCCATTCTGCCGGCTTGTAGAAGGCGACCGGGAAGCCGTCGAGCTGCGTCTGCTGGCTGTGCCTGGTTGATCGCAGCGGGAAAGCCGCGATGTACCCGGAGGAGACAGAGCGTTCTTCGGGGACGCTAGTTTGCGGCCCCGTCCCTTGCAGTTCCCGGTGCCGGTCATATGAGGGCCTCCGCAGAGAATGCAGCTGGGGGAGCATGAGGGCACATCTTCCTTTGGGTGGGACTGCCCACAGCGGGGGCACTTATGGGATCTTGGGTGGACACACACGTCTGCCCGGTGACCAGGGATGCGGCAGTTAGTGCAGGCGTCTATATGCCCTCGATAGGGTGTGCACCTGTGGAGGGCTCCTCCATAAAGGACGGCGCGTGGGACAGGTCCAGCCCGGAAAGTTATTAAGATGGAACGCGTGGAGCCCATTCGGCTGGCGTCCACGATGAGGGCGTCTGGGTTGCCGGTGAGCAGGTCTTGCAGGAGCTCTGACGGGGTCTCATTCCAATAAGCATTGGAGATGACTCCGCGTACTGCTCCGTCCGACGGGGCTATGTAAGGTGCTACGGCGAATTCCTTGCCTTGGTGTGTGATGGTGTTCACCCGAACCAGAGCGAGCGCGTCATCCTTTAGGGGCGTGCTTACGTGCAGGTGTTGTTGACCGGGTGTACCCTGATTTGGGTACGCGCTGGCTCCTTAAGCTGGGACGCCGCTTGGAGGATGGCCTCTCGTAGTTGTCGGGGTGGAAGCAGGTCCAGCTGCAGCCCGCCTCGTGATCTAAAAACGATCTTGTAATCTGCAGCAGGAAGCGGTGGCTGCTGCCGCGAACGCTGCGCAGCTGTGCGCGTTGCTTGCAGGTGCACTGACTTTTCAAGGCATGGAGACTTGGGGGTACCGGTAGCAGAGGCTGCGCCCTCCTGGTGTCGGGTTGTTGAAAGGACGTCCTTGGAGCGAGCAGGCACACTAAGAATGTGCGTCCAGTCCCTTGGGTCGTAGTCGTTGGGGTTAAGAACCTCTCCCTGCACCTGCACCTCCATGATGGCGTTGGTGGCGGAAGCGTCCGTCGGAGTAGGCCTAGCTCAGGCGGAGAGGTCACAGAGAAGAAAGGGCCGTGGGTGCCCGAAAAAGGGCGTAGGCGGGCCAAAAATTGATGGCGTGCAGCGCTCACATTCGCAGATCCGTGGGTGGTGAAATTTTGGCTGATGATGCTGGCGATTGGCGAATTCCGCTGTCTTTGTGCGGAGCCGATGTGGGGTGCGTCTGTACTACACGGCCCCCTAGCGGCCAATCGTCGTTCCGTGGACTCCCTGGCAGCGCTACAACACGCTGTCGCGTTCCACTCCTAAAGGCGAAGCTTAAGCGTCATTAATTTGCAGTTAATTAGTATTCAGGCACAAACCAGTAATTAACCATTAATTAGTGATTTGTCGTCACTTAGTAATTAGCACTCAATTACATGTGACGCCACCAGTGCCACAGAAGCAGTCAAAGTGGTGCGGAAAACGCTTTCGCCTTTACGCACTTTAGACAGTCAAAGTGCCCCCTGAATTTTTGAATTGCCTAATGAAATCTCTCTTCAATTTCTTGACTTATCGCTTCATTTTGGCAATAAGCATCTTAGCTGGGGCTACCAACCTAGATTATCTAAACCTTTACTCCATTTTCACTCCGGGAATTCTAAAGTTGTAAAAAATGCAATTGTCTCCTCATGCCTACGCTCTGCTTTACTTAAGTCTTGCCATGACAAAATAGCCACAAGTTTTCATGAACAAGTCAATAGATTGACTAAGTCCGGTTATCCGCTTTCTTTGATTAGCACTAGTTGTGAAAAACTTCTGTGGTGGCTCAAGGGAGACGGTGCCAAGAGGGCTGTGTTATTCGATGCTAAAAAGAAGCCCGTCGTTTTGCCCTATGTACATCGTTTTTCACATGGGTTACAAAATGCTGCCAATCGGTACGAGGTGGGCACAGTAATCTCAGCTCCCGTGAAATTATCCGGATTGTGTGCAGTGGTCAGAGCAAAAGCAGAGGGATTAAAACGTGATCATCGTTGCCATGTTAATCACAAATCTAGGTTTGTGCCAAGTAGAAAACAGGTGGTATACGGTTTCTCTGTCATGTGATAAGTATGTAGGGCAGACCGGGCGTGCTCTGAATGTCCGGCTGTTCGAACACAGAAATTCTTTAAAGCCAACAGCTCTCGAAAATTTACCGAAACCTTGCCGCAATTGTAAATGCCGCCCCCTTTTTGAAAGGACTGTAGTACTTGGCAAAGCACATAATCAGCGTACGAGAGAGATTATTGAAGCGTTCCATATCGCTAAAGGAGGAGAAAAGTGTGTTAGTGACGCATCCATCGTCTTGACAAAAAGTGAGATTGTGTACCTTCAATCGGTTGTTAAGTAACACTGCACGTGTTTTATGGTGCTATGTTCTTGCTTTCATCGCCGGCCTTTTACCTCCTCCGCATGTTTTTTTTTGTGTTGTAGTTTTTTTGTTTTTCCTTCTTCCTTCCCGTCTTCTATGCCTACACTATATATTCTGGTCACCTTTCTAATCAAAATTCAGTTGTGAGAAGCGCTCGTGTCTTCACCTTTTTCTGTGTCTCGTTTTTCGTGCTACGTTTTCTAAGATGAATTTACAACGATACTTACTTGATTAAGCCGCGAATGATGTAACTTTGTCGTCGTCTCTGCCAGATCGACTAAGTGAAAGGCACCAGCGCCGGATTGCCGCGAATGGCGGAAGTGGCGCCATCAAAGGACCTGCGCAGCTTGTAATGCCGACTTCGGCGACCCAACCCTCCTCGCCATCCCACGACCCCTTCACCGGGAGCTCCTCATCAGGCCGCTCCCTAGGAATATGCACCCGTCCCACTATGAGCAGCGCCGCAGAGCCCGTGCGAAGCCACTCCATCGAGCGTACGGCTCTGAGCCGGACGCCGTATGGGTGGACGCTGCCTGCACCGGTGATGAAGCGACAGCAGCTGTGGTGGACTCCTCTTCATCCACCCTCCTCACACTACCTCTCCCTCCAGACACTTCCCCAGAGGCTGCAGAGGAAGCCGCCATTGCACTTTCTATCACCCGCACGGAAGCCCGGTACATTTTAAGTGACTCTAAAACTGCGATTCTAAATTTTGCTCGAGGCCGACTCCATGTCCCTGCTTTTGGCATACTGGACTCGCCTGATGCACCCCCGCCCCGCCAAGTGGAGCTGATATAGGTGCCTGCACACTCCGGGAATCCCGGAAACGAGGCCGCCAACCTTTTAGCCCGAGGTTCTTTAAACCGGGCTCAGGTGGCCTCGGATCGGGTATTCACGAAGTAATGCATGCACACATGCAGCGAGCTGACGCAGGCCTACAGAGCCCCACGCCAGCTCTACCCCCCGCCGCACCCCTCCCTAGATAACAAACAAGCAACACTCTGGCGCAGACTACAGACACACTCTCTCCCCTCACCCCTTACCCTAGCCCACTATCATTCCTTCTACTCCGGCATACGCCCTATGCCCAGAACCCTTCGCTTCTTCCCTCCACATCCTTTCCCTCTGCCCTGCGGACCCTCCCCCGCGGGACCTAGAGAACCTCAAGAGCTGGGAGGACTGGGAGACCCTGCTGCGCTCGGAGGACCCGGCCGTGCAGACTATCGCCACCGGCCGGGCTCCCAGTGTTATGGACCTTAGGAACATAAACACTTGAGTGCAGTGGGGTCATGCGGGGACCATGGGGCATGCCCCAAATTCCTTTTACAATAAAGTTTTCTCTCTCTCTCGGCGCCTTTCGTGTCTTGGCGCTCTCCGATGGAATGAAATGGATGATAGGAGCGTCCCCTTTGAAACGGGGTGGGGGCAATTGCCACCATGCTCGGCTTTTTTGTCCACTTTATTTTGTTTAGCTGCGTTGTAAATTGTCATCAAAATTCGCCATTTTCTTTCAATACGGTTTCTTAGGCTTCTAACCTTAAGTCACCTCTCTGCTTTTGAGTCATCAATCTTCCAACCGCTTTTTGCTAACTTCCACCTCAGATTTATTTACATGACTAATTTCACCTCTAAACCCTAGGGCCTCGGGAAGAGTGACTGTGCCTGTATCGACATCCGGTTGGATACCATCACATTTAAGTATGAGGTGTTCAATTGTTTCTACAGATCTACCACATACAGCACATGTTTCATCCTCTTCGTTATTTTTTTTTTTTTGCAGCTACGCATTCTAAGACACCCTGACCTAGCTTCAAAGAGTCGGGAACTGCCTCTCGAGTTATCATAAAACAATAGACGATATGCGAAATGCGCAGCGCCATCTCTCGGCGCTCCGATAACTAAGTCCTCCATGTTGGTTCGGTACTGAAAACGAAACCGCTGCCCAGAGTTGGGTTAAAACGGCTGCGCTTCGTTCGAAAAGTAAAATGCCGATGCTACCCTCTCCACTGTGAAAAGACACTACGATGCGTGCCAGAACTAGGTGCGTTCCAGCTTTTCTATTTTTTTTACTCCGTCCCAACGTTTTAGTAACACAAAACGCCATGTAAGGTATCGTGTCAGCACGCGGATCAGTGCGCAGCTTTCGCTTTCTGCGCTGATTTTTTACAAAGCTTTCGAGGTGATTTGCGTTTAAATTAAGATAGGGACCACAGCCTTTGTTGTCTCTGATCAAAATTAGAATCCCATTTCGTGCTTTTATCAACTCTCCGGTCGGGCGTGAATATATATAGACGCCTACTTGAACAACGTAATAGAGAAGGTAATTTTTTGAGCGGGCCAATCGCTCGTGCCGTGGCGAAATAAGTTCACTCGAAGAACCATATGCCGATTACTGCTTAGTTTGCTACGTGTTCAGTTAAGTTCTTCCCCTGTTCAATTAGTTTTAGAAGGGCGAGCGAACTCTGGAACATACGCATCTGTTATGCGCGTTAAGGAGTCTTTGTGAAGCAATACACCCTACGTATAAAAACTGAGGTGCGAATGCTTTATTTTTTGAGGATTCCTACACCTTTGATATCTGCGCCGACGAAAATCTAAAAAAAAAGAAGCGAATAATATAGCTACTTTATTATGAAGGAGGGACGCATTTCGAAGCTAGAAAGTATGTGCAACAGTGTTCTGAAAACGCTTCAGGCCATCAGATTTTATTATCGTTGTGGCAGGCTCCAACAGCTTGCTTCGCAACAAAGCCATTTGTCGAAGTTTGGGAGTAAGCTAATTAAGTCTCGGAAGCAACCGAACATGCTAATTTCGCCCCTGCACACACACCTTGACCAGCGCATTGAGTCCGTGCATGCACATACAGCTGTAGCATCTTTCTCTAATCAAGCCGCCGCGGTGGCTCAGTGCTTATCTGAAAAAAAAAGCTGCGTCTTTGCTTACAATAATTTGAATTATATGTGCATGCCTACTTTCCTCTTGTTATTGTCGACTGACTGACTGCGTCTTAAGCAGGACGCGGTTTTAACGAATTGTGGCGAAAATCAACCGACGCCGCGCTCTGAAACGGTGACGGTGAAAACCGCGGATGCGCACTGCATATTACAGTAAAGGAATCGAATTACGCAGCTGGTCGAGGGTCTTGTGTGATTATACTGTAATGCACGAAGCTCCTGGCGTCGGCGAGAACGAAAGTTCGCACTGTCACAGAAGTTTGTCAACACACGTGCGCACTCAGCGCAAAATAGCCGCTCGCTACCCTACCAGATGAATTCGCGTCCACCTGGGAATAAAATAGCCATGATAATGCGTGATGCTTGAACTGGTGCTTTAATGCGAGCATTAAAACGACAACAGCACACGGTCACGGTACGTCTTTCCAACCCACTTTCGAGTGCCGATTATTGCCATCATCAGCGCCAGACTTCAAGCGAAGATGAGGACGCGGTAGGAGTAAGCTGGCGCTTATTGAAAGCACCTACATTTGGTCAAAGATCAGCTGCGAAAACAACGAAGCAGCGGAAGCTTGCCTGTTGAAATTCCACCCGCAAGAAGAAAGTACGCATAGCAAACGATGCACCAGCTCGACGAGCTCGACCGGACCAAGATGGAAACAGGAAGTTGTGGGCGCGGTGTTGCCAGACCGCCAAGCAATTTCGCATATCGTCTATTCCTTCCTGATCTGCATTTTCCAGTATCGATATCGCTCTACGCTATGCTTGTTTTTCATTGAATTAATCCAATTTTTACCTTCTGCGTTTTTAACCTCTCATTTACTGCTACCCCCTGAAAAAGCTACCGCCCGGTATGCGAGGTGCCAGCCGATCTCTGCTCCTACCCCTCCACTAAAATGGATGCCATCTCGTGTAAAGCCTCCGCCAAGGCCTGCTCTGTGCACTTTGCTGTTTATGTCTGCCACTTCAAAGCCTTTCTCCAGGATTAACTTCCTCATCTTTCGATCAGGAGTCACAACGTCGTTGGCAACCTCTCCGTTCCTTCCTTGCGCCTCCGGCACAGTGCACACTACGATCTGCACTTGCTGTGCTATCGCCCTTATACCGTCAACTCCCTCAGGTAATCTTTACACCATTTGTGCGACGCCGCCATTAAGGACATCGTTTAGCCCCGCCGTTACCACTACCAAATTCCGACCTGCAACATACTCAGAAAGTGGACTTTTTTTTTTGTCTCAGTACCGCGTCCATTCTACTCCCTGAGAATAGCCCGACTGCTACCCGCCTATCTCCCTTTACACGCTCCATTATAGCTCTTTTGCACCTCCTCATGTTCGAGTCGCCAGCGATAAGCACTAGGGTACTCTCCCCCACCCTCCTAACTTCCGGATTCTGCTGCCTCTTATCAACGAGTGTGACCCCATTTCCTGGAATTCGCTCGTTCCCCTTCTCAGTATCGCCTCTCGACTTCCTAGCTGCCAACTGTGCGCAGCTGTTCATGTCTGAACCTACCCGACTTACTTGCTTATCGCTGTCCATGCCAGTGCAAGCCCCATCCACGTGGCTGGCGCTGGAATGTCCGCCAATGTGGCTTCCGATGGCGGCGTCAGCCTTTTTTGCTTCCAGCTGACCAAGCTGCTCTTGAAGTTTGTGCTTCTCTGCCCTCTCTACGTGTAACTCTCTTTCTAGAGCATCCATACGTAACACTAGCTTAGTGTTCGCTTGGTCAGCCCCGCCCTGGCCTGCACCAAATACGCAGCATTTGCACACACAATCAGCGCGTTCGGCCTCCTTTACCGATTCGAACCACGATTCCTTCAAACTGACCCACGCCATACACTCCTTGCATTTAACCTTCAGCTCCTTAACCATCTTAGCGGCACTGGATTGTTGCTACCACAAATTGCTAGACTATCTATAGGCTCAAAAAAAGTACTTATAAACACGTGCTCAAATAAATTTCTGTCTATCGAAAATGCCGATTACTTAGAAAAGGAATAACTACCGTTCTAAAAAAGTTAGTTCACAAATGAGCGCTGAAAAACTATTCTGCCGGCAAGAATAGACCTGGCCGTTAATGGTCACTTACCTAAAATCTATTCTTTATGCTGCACTTCCCCTAACTAGCCTAAATCTAAATGGCAAAATTGTAAAAGAAAGTACTCACCTATTTGACGCAATCACATCCCTCTCGTGGTCGTCAATCCGTCCGGTCCCGGTCACTGCGCGTAATGTCCGCAGCGCACGGCTATTAGCTGGCAAGGAGTGTACGATGTGGGGCTAGTTGGTAATGCATGAACTTAGAACGAAAACCACGCAAAGGACGATACACAGGGAAGAAGTAGACAGGACGAGCGCGGACTTGCAACTGTTTATTGAAACACATCTTCCTTCCATCAGCAACCCTACGCATGCTCTACAAGCAATCTCTATCTAATCGAGTTCAGGAACTTCAGTTCCTTCTTGCACAGATGGACCGAAGCTTCGCTTACACACTTTTCGGGCCCATATCTATCAATCTGCCAGGCATCGATGACCTCACGTGTTTTCTGCTCTTTGGCCCTTCCGATTATCTTTGTACGCTCAAAGAGTGGCGTGCATTTTTTGTCACACGAAAGACCGTGTTTTGGGAAATGCATGCCGCTGTGAGAGTCCAACGAATTTTTAGCAGCAACATATTTTTAGCTAGCAACATATGCCAACAACAGATGGCGCCACTAACGCCCTTCTGCGAAAACCCAGGGTTCGTGGCTTTCGGTTCGCCGATTTTGAGGTAGACAATCGATTACGGGTTTGCGTCGTGCGCGGCTAAACCAGGTAAGTTGACAAACTTACTACAAGGAAATATTTAAAGCAATACCCAATTTCTGACCCCAGTTCCAGCGTAAACGAACCAGCGGTTTAAGCAAGTCTGCACGATAAAGATGCACAATACTGTACATGGTCGAGAATTAACTCCCAGAGGCCTGCCCAAGAACAGGTTAACTTTTATCCGCAAGGCAGTCTGCTTAGAAGCTCTTTCGCCGGAGTGACAGTGGACTATACTTCGCTTCTTTTGCGATTTGCCAGGAACGATTGGGGGCACTTTGAATTCTTCTACGGTCGTTACTCCTCTGCAGATTTCGAGGCAGCGAAACGCCTGCCTCGGCGTCTTCGTCATCGCTAATCATCATCGGTTCGTCATTGGCGCCTCTTGACTGGCAGTCTACGCCAGTGGCAGAACCGGGGTGACGGCAGATAACTGCGAACAACCTGGCGGGGATGTCTTGTCCGCGCCCGAAAAAACATCGTCCGAGACAGATCACTGAGTCGACAGTTAGATCGCATCTGGCACGAGCTAGAGCCAAAAGTACTGCGTTTTATTGACCCCGGTTGGTTGGAACCGAAGGTTTTTAATCTTCAGGTTCGAGTGAATGAAGCCTCATGTTGTGCACTAGAAGTCATGTGGCTTTTAGCATTCCATCCCGAAGAGGCCTGTGGTTGCGGAGGGGGAAAAAAAGTGGCGTCACATCATAGAAAATAACATTAAAGCGTCGTTCTGGACTGTATTCTCATCAAACATGGGCGTTACAGTTTCCGAGTATCAAGTTGCGCGTACAATTGATATTGTTTAAGAATCATTACCCGAAACTTGTCGAAAACTGATTCAACCTATTGCCTGTTGGGACTGCGAAGAGTAAAATATTTGTGGCACGAAGGGTAATTTCAAAGTATTTATGAGTAGCCGCATAAGGCCTGCTTTTAGTTGCGCTGCCAGGCTGTGAGAAGACACACTAAAGACCGAGCTCACATCACGTGTTTGCATTTTCTAACAAGTTGGACCGCTAGTGTAGATGTGAGGCGTTAAAAAAAGACGAGGAGAGAACTGACAACACAACTCTTTCCCTAACGCTGTGCGCACTGCATTACAATCACCCGTGCGTCTGGATCGAACTAGTCCGGAGACAGCAGGTCAACGTCGGCCAACCACCGCTTCACATAGACGGCGCTGGATGCCGTTCCCATTGGAATACGGCACTTTACTAGCCACAGGTGCATATTGAGTTTGGTAAGAGGCAGCACCTTGCACCCACCAATGGTCCACTGCGTTTTGTATCGCTGATCCTCCCACCCGCTAGATCCTCCCACCCGACCTGAGAGACTGAGTCTGTTTGTACCGAGCAGCTTCCTTCCGAAACATCTGGTGCGATGCATTCCAAACGCAGTGCGCAATCGCTCCGGTGCAATCCTTCGGTACGCTTCTCCCATCTGTCTGGCAAGGCGGGTGCCGGGTCATCTGGCGGCGATACTGGAGGCGTTAACTCGAGAGGCATGGCCGTGTCCAGTGCCACTTGGCAGGCGATGACGGAGCAACTGGCGCTAGGTTGGCGTGGCTTCTTTCCCGGATGGAACATGGCGTCTGTAAGCTCTAATGCCGGCGCGTGGCATGGCTCTTCTTCTTCTCTTCACTAAACATGGCATGGCTCGTTCGATTGATTTTTTTCTTGTCGCCCAACATGGCCCTTCGTCGTCCTCGCCCATTTAGTCGGTAGGGGCGTGAAGAATAAAGCATTAGCTACAAAAATAAAATAGATTAATAATGCTAAAGCATTGCACGTCCCATTAGGACGTCCATGGCACGAAATTCGGATGATGTCAGCACGCTGGTGTACGAGGTACCACAAAACTTGTAAGCGAACATATTTTTTGTCCAGTAGTAAGAGCGCGGTGTGCGAACTTTCACCTCTTTCACCTGCATATACCTATCATCATCATCGCTCGCCTCTGTTCAGAAAATCGCTCGCAGAGTGTCAGGGTGTCCTGGAATGGTTAGTTAATGAGGATTTGTGTTTAATGGTGCAAGAGGAGTTAAGGCCAAAGAGCGCCGCAACAATTTTTTTTAGTTTGTGGGATATTAAATGCAATGGGACAGATCGTTATATGTTGGGTATTATAAAACGGCAAAAAGTCCGCTGTAAACGACTGGAATAAATAAATAGCATCCGAGTATGTTAAATACAGACTAAAATTTCAAATGAATACACAGGGTTTAAACGGAAGCTAAAGGATGGGTTTTTGCCAGAGACAAGAAGCCGAGGAGTTTGCTTCCACCATGTTCGGCTACGAGTTACCCTGACCAAAAAAAATAAAATAAAATTTCGTATGCGTAATAAAAGTTCCAATGGTGTTTAAATAAGGCATCACATTGTCGCATGGTATAATGGTGTCATCTCCTAATAGGTTGGTTGGTTTATGGGGTTTAACGTCCCAAAGCGACTAAGGCTATGAGAGACGCCGTAGTGGAGGGCTCCGGAAATTTCGACCACCTGGGGTTCTTTAACGTGCACTGACATCGCACAGTACACGGGCCTCGAATTTCTCCTCCAAAGAAATTCAACCGCCGCGGCCGGGATCGAACCCGCGTCTTTCGGGCCAGCAGCCGAGCACCATAGCCACTGAGCCACCGCGGCGGTGTCATTTCCTAATAGAAGTGAAGGATAGAACAGTAGGTGGTATTTATGAAATTTTTCAAAATCACTTCGGCGATGAATGTCACAAAATGAACCGTTAAAGAGAATATGAATCACTGAAGCGAAGCACTACAATGCTCGCATTCAGGTGGCTCTGCGCCTAAAATAAGCATTTGTGTTGGGTGCGTGCGCCCAATCCATAACTTTGCGTGTATTACTCCTCAAAATCGATTTTTATCTTGGCAATCCCTGCATTTTTTAATGTTTTGGTTTGATCAGGCGCGATCAGTTATTTTGTGCACGGTTCCATTTCAGCTGCTGTTTGGACATCAACTCTCGCTTAACAGTCCCTTTGTAGTCTTGGTAGAGAATTTTAATTTGGCAAGAATGGCGCTCGGTTGCGTTTCGGCAAGCCCGTTCCCTGCAATCCCAACATGGCTGAGAACCAAACAGAAGTACACGTTGTACCCATGTATCGCAAGTGTATGCAGCTGTTGGAGGATAAGTAGTAAAACAGGATTTTTTGTTTAAGATCAGTCACGGCACTTCTCGGATTTGTGTAAATTACTAGATTTTATGGTTTACATTGCTTATTTTACGATTTCACAATTTTTTGAGTTTTTGACACGCATGCTGCGTTGGGTAGCTTGCGCTGCCTGTTAGCCCGATCCTTCGTCCAACGACGCCGCATTATGTCAGGAAATGAGATTAACAGAATATGATGTTATGTGCAGATTGAGGTGCTCATTCGAGTAATTCTACTGATATATTTGGAATGTTTTGTTTCCTTGCGTGCTGTGTTCACTGTTCATTGTTTTCAGGTGGGCTAAACCAAAGAGGGAAGCAAGTGATAGCCTATGAATTTACTAGTAGGCACGTGGACGGCTCTGTACTCAAAACATATGTCCTGGAAATAGTTCAGATATGCAGCCAGATTTCTCTAAGAGTACGGGTAGTCACCTCTCATATGGATGCAGCAAACCGCGTATATGTGGAGAGAATTTGGCTTTTCGAGTCACCGCCATTCGACAACTTCGTGCTCAATGCCCCACCCAACTTTAGACGGGAAGCAACTTTTTTTTCATCTCTGACCCAGCACATGTCCTTAGGAACCTCAAAGGACAGCTTCTAAGCTCTATAGTCTTCACACTCAGTGACGATACAGCAAGAAAGAACGGATTGAATTCCTCGAAGGTGAAACTAGAGCATGTACAGGTGGTCTTGGATTATGACGCAGCCGATGAACTTGAGGCAGCACCAAATTTATCAGAAATCTACATTAGTGGTGGACACTTCGCCAAGATGAAAGTTGGAGTTGCTGTCTAGCTCTTCCGTGAGGCCCCGCCAGCTATTCGGTTCCTAATAAAGGAAGGAGCGATTGAGCGAGAGGCCGAGACAACAGCGTGGTTTATGAAATTCGTTTCTAGGTCATCGCGTCATCCCACCATGGCGCTAAGCCGCACAAACCTGCCTAAATATCGTGCCGCCTCGGACACACTGCGTATGGCAACAGACACGATCAGAGAACTGAAAATGGACACTGGATCTCAGTGGAAGCCATCGTAAGCAGGGGTCGTGATTGCAACAACGACTGTCCTTCGCCTTCAAGAAGTGCTTCTTGGAAGTGAAGGGTATGAATTCCTTCTGACGAGCAGGCTGTTGCAAGACTGCCCAGAAAACCTTTTTCCTATGGTGCGGCTCATGAAGCCAGTGCCCACTGCGTACGACTTGAAGTGTGCACTTCGACTCATCAGCGTCAGCCACTTTCTTCATACTCCCAGGTCGACAAGTGAGGAACTTGACGACCGTGAATACCTCGTCGATGTGCATGCAAAGGCCAAGAAGGAAGGTACGAAAAATGAAGTCAATGTAATCAAAGATTGGAAAATCCTGTTCATTGAAGAGCTCAAGTCAACCGAGTGCCGTATCTTGTTTTACCTTGGCGGTTTTATTTTGAAAGGAATTCTAAAATTCATAACTTGTGAGCAGTGCAAGCAACCCTGACGATGAGTATGCTGCCCTCACTGCGCTCAAGGAATATGTCAGGGATGGACAAAACCTCTTATATCCCGGCAAGAATGTAATAAACCATTGATCAACTATCATGAGCATTTAACCGCCGTCAATTCATGGTGTACCGGCACATTTTTTATCATGAGGTCGCCACTTCGTTCTTTGATCGCACGTCTCGAAGAGATAGACAACCCTCTGTGAAGACTTGCATGGCTCACAAAGAGCGAATAAGGGAAATGTTGACTGCTGCGTATGCCAGAATGAGGCTTCGAATTCATCTCCGCCAAATCTTGACCCCTCATTCCAGTTGCCACGGAAGCGAAACTTGTGCTGGAGTCAGCCTTGCGTGTCCCAGCCGGAATATGAAGTTCCGCGAAAGCTTTGCTTCCAAGCCAGAATTCTGCATATATGTATATATGCAATCACAATGTATTTGTCAATTACAGGCATCTGTTTAACATAGATGTCGACTTTGCAAAAGTGCAATGATGTTTTCGTTCCCATAAACAGAAATATTGGAAACTTTATAGTGTATTTTCATAACCACTGAATAAATGATTTCATGTTTGCTAGGGTAACAGTTTATGTGTTCATCTAGGTGTACCCAAGCGAACAGGCGAGTGCTTATATTTTAAGGCGGAAGCCTTTAATGCCTCATCGTTGTAAGCAGGAGTTGTCGACAGAAAATGTCACGCTTTTCAATTGGTCGAAATGCTCGTGACGTCACAGTGCGCGAATTTCAAATGGGGCCAATTGTACTTTGGCTAGTAACCATGCAACCAATCAAAGGGATCGTATAGTGATGCTCCAACTAAGTGGGACTGAGTTTAGTTAATTGCTTAATTAATCAATTAGCCTAATTAAGATAGAACACAGAGGAAAAGAAAACAAAGACGCGCGTCGCAGCGACAACAGCGTCCGCGGAAGGAGACGCTGCTGAAAAAAAACAGATAAGTACGAAGCCGCGTTCGCTCCACCACCACGCACTTCCCCACTCAGTTCGACGTTGCTCGTTTCATATACGTTGTGTCGAACATCCTGGACAGTTCCAACATTTGACAGGTGAATGACAGAACACGATGGATAGAAATGCAATGATATAAATATGAAATAGCCTAATTAACCTTTCTAGTTAGACCGCATAAATCAATAAAACCGAGAACGAAATTGGTCGAGTTGGGGAATCGAACCAGGGTCTCCGGAGTGCGATACGAGCACGCTAGCCACTCCGTAATGCCAGCTGAATGGTTTGGAATGAACAAAGGCGCGTCTAGCTAATACGGCGTCTTCGTTCACTCCCATCTTCCTCCTTTCCCTTACGGCGAGGTGCAGGTGTCCACCCAGATATGCGAGAGAGATACATTTCCTTTCCTCAAAAAATAAATTTACCGTCCAGCAAGGCGTACAGCCGAATTGGCGATGGCGTTCTGTGGACTCCCTGGCAGCGTTGCAAGACGCTGTCGCGTTCCACTCTTACAGGCGAAGCTTAACATGTTAACCACACATCAGTAACACACGCAGACAGCCAATGGACGCGTCATTCGCTGGTAGCACTTGAATCATCATTCACAACCACATTCGTGGCAGAATGCTCTACTCAGGCTTTCGCCTTGCACCACTTTAGTCGCCAAAGTGACTCCTAATTTTTTTATTACCGTTGCTGATAATCTTTGTTCCTTCGAAACGTGCGAAACCAAGACGCTGTGTCAATGACCGCGCCTGCTCAGTTTTCTTACCCATCCATTGTACTCACTTGTATTGGGACATTCACAGCTAAAAATTGAAAAAAAAATAACGCCAAACAAGCTTGGACAGAACTCACCCAATGCGTTTAAGCAATTCTAATAAACTTGGCAGTTTGAAACTAACTACAAAAGAAGTAAACATAAATACTTTCAGTTGAGGGAGGTATGGTCTAAAATAAATTTTCAACGCTCCCCCCCCTCCTCCCCCCACGCAGTGGATTGTGGCATTTTTCAAGCGTTTTGTTCGCCCGGAGATTAAACATGCTTAGGAAGGACAACTTAAACGGGTATGCCAATACCCGCGGTGGTATGCAGAATATGCCTTGACATAACCGTCATAGAGATTTAACTCGTCTTGAGAGCGTCCCAAAACATTTTATTGCATGCTCCTCTCCTTAGTAAAGGTTCCCTTCATCGTAATGTATCGCAAACCTCACTAAATAAACGTTTTCAGGATTTTTTTTCCTCTGCTTCCCTTGAAGGATGATGGTCGCTTGACGCGATTAAGCTAGCTGACGACGCAAATTTATGTTGGGGTGGAGTGCTGTTTCGACGCACCAGCGGGGTCACTGCGTAACAGATCGGTTTTGAGCTATAGCGATAGATTCTAGAGAAGCTTCACTGACATAAATGGCGCATATCTCGCATACCCAGTTTCCTTGTTACCGTCGGCGCCATTACGTTGGCTGCTTGTCCCGTTTGTAAAAGCAGAAGGCTCTCCAACAAAATTTAGTATTCTATTCTCATGTAAAACAATAGCGCATCGCAAGACTCCTTATTTTTCTTATTTTAAGCGCCCGCGGAAAGCGAGAAGCGAGCAGCTCTTCCCCAACGAGAACGAAACCTGCATGCCGCGGGCGCGAGAATGGCGGCCGCCGTCGCAGACAACGCAGCTGTCCTCCCTCTGAACGGGGGCGCGCACATCAAGGCACCCTAGCGATTGCCGGCAGACACCGCAAGGCAAACCCCACCTGTGGCATACGGCATCTCAGCTCAGTTGAGGAAATGGCGATACAACTACAGCGGCTTCTAAATTTCTCGTTTGCACATCGGAGGCGATGCATGCCATAAATCCTGATGCAACAAAGTACGAAGAGCCATGAAGAAAGCTGCTGCACCATTTTTTTTAATGCGAAAGTATTACTAGCCTATGGCGGCGGCTTTCTATCAGAACGGCGTCCGCAGCGTTTGTGGGGAACTATAAAGAGATATCGTTTAAAAAGTGGTTGTAATCGAAGGATGTTGATGTGAGGATGTGGCGGAAAAAGTTTAGCGCCGATCGGATCGTTAGTTAATTAATTAGAGCCAAATAAGTGACCGAAAGTGGGCGTATTCGGTCCGGGGATGGCGCGAAATTTGAATCCCCGGAAGTGCATTACCACATGACTAAGTGATGTACAGCCTTTGTCAATAGTTTGGAGCCCAGGGGGTTTGCTTCTGAAGCGCACTGTTTGGTTCGTAATGCATTTCCAGCGCTCCAAATTTCCTGAAGGTAAGATGATTTCTGGTCCTGCCTCCTCCAATGGGTAGGGCTGCCACGAATGCTTCAGGAGTCCCACTAAAAGGCTTAGAAGCAAACCCCCTGGGCTCTAAACTTTTGACAAAGACTGTACCACGGATTGGCCCACGTGACAGAAAGGTGTGCGCAGCCAACGCGCGGGTCGGAATTTCAATGTTCGAAATGAATACCGAGGTTAAACGATGGTGGCTTCGGAGTTAATCGAAATCCAATTAATAATTAAGAAATCACAGAAACGCCAGTAGTAAAGGGAGATGAATTAAGGTACATTAGAGTGAATTAAGGTGAATTAATTTTAAATTAAGGTGGTTTAATGTGGCTGTAACCTGACTTAATGATACGTTGCCATGAAATAAAACTGAATTACAGTAAATCAAAATTAATCAATTCTGAGGCGTCAATGCTTCCGCATTACTCCAATGCGATTTCCTTCGAGAGTCATAAATGCGGCGGCTGCAAACAATCAACGTGAACATGATCACGCGTTTGTGGCACGCAGCGGATGGATCGCACAATGACACTTGCAGCGAGTGTCCTTCTCCACTCGTGCTGCAATAAGGCATAAAATTTTGTCACTCTGAGTTTTCTAACTCGCGTGTTCTGTTGTGTTAACTTTGTAAAAAAATTCTGCAGACACACTTAAGACTACTGATCAGCGAGAATGCCAAAGCATTAAAGTGCACAGTCATGCTATGTGGCATTATGATGGGTCATGAGTGCGAAGCATGACTGCAACTTTGTACAAACTCTGCACACCTCATATTACTAGTAAAGTGCTGAGTCATGCTGCACTTCAGAATGCTTTGACTACGTATGCTTTGTACAAACTATACGCCTTACATTACAAAGGACTGCAAAATGACTATGACAAGTCATGACTTTCAAATGTTATAGTACGTTACGTTTCACATTTCACTCGAATACCCGCAAAGGCTACCTCTACAGATCTCTTGCACTGGACTATGCCCATCGAAATCATTTCAGGGTCCCTTTAAAAAACGTGCATGTCATCGCGAAGTTTTTGTGCACAAAACCACGTGCAAGTTTCCCCAGGTGAGTGTAAGCCCGTAAATAAAAAAAAGAACGCGCTTTGTGTTAACAAACTTAAAATGCGCTCCCTCGAAAGGTCAATAAGCTGCAACTTTTACTAATCTGTAACGTGTGCGCGACTGCCTCCGGCTTTGGTCCTTTGTTGCCTTGATCACTGCGTGCGTGCATACAATAGTATCGACTTCTTTTTTTACCTTTATTGGAATCCAAAACTAGATTCTCCACTTCTTCCTCGAAGTTGTGTTTTTGCACGTGGTGCCGCCGCAGGTAACGAAGGGTGGCAAAATGCTTCACACATAGGTCGCACGAGAACGACCGTGCCTTATACATGTGAGCGCCTTCCTCGTCTTTTATACGTTGCAACGCTACTTCGCCGTGAATATTCTTGATGTGTTTTTTTTTAATTACTAGTATTTGAGAACGCCTTGTCGCAACCGTCTCCATGCTCAAGGCAAAAGGAAAAGAAAAAAGAAGCGAGCAAGAGATGCACCTTGGAATATGCGCACCAATCGCACCAAGGAACGTGGCGCGAGCAGGGATTTTCACGAAGAGTTGAAAATTTCCCTGTCGGTTGAAGCGCGGTATTCCCCAAAAGTCCCCACAGAGTGACGCAGCGTAGCGCAGTGACTCGGTTGGCCAATCGCAACAAGGATCATCTTCCTCTGATTACGCCCTCCACGGAAGGAGCGAGTTGGTCGCCCATAATCTACAGCTGGTATGACGTCAAAGCGGCAGTAACGCCACAGGTGCGCGGCGCGGCGTAACTGCAGCCGGGCTATCTGAAGGGCGAGTTGGTCACCCATATTCACTCCGCTAAAGGTCAAACGTAACTGCGGCCGGGCCACGCGAAGTATTGAAAGTGCGACTAGTATTGATTTCGCAATAAATCAGATGCGCAACAAAATGAATATCGACTGCCCGTAGTCGGATGCAACTTAAAGGGTCCCTGCAAAGGTTGCTGGAGGTTGCCTATAATACGCTTGCGTCATGTAGAGTACAGGCCACCGAGCGTTCATGCTGCGTACTGGACCTCAAAAGCGAACCGATTATTTGCAATACAATTTTAAGAACTACCGCTTCCGCGCCTCGGGGCGACCAGCGGTGCCGAGCTTTCGACCGAATTCGCGCGCATTCCTTCATGTAGCGCTCTTTACGTCAGCAGCGGAATGCCATCATTCTTTCTAATAGCATTCGCCGCTAACGTTAACCCAAGACGCAGGGTCTGCGCATGCGCACTTCAACGCCCAAAACTTGGGGCCCCCTGTTGCAAACTCCCTATTGTTTTTTTTGTTTTTTTTTACTTTGTTGAGTGTGTGACCTTTATATAAATTCGGCCTAGTGGCAGCCAAACAATAAATTTGAAAGTTGGCGCTTGTGCGTGTGTGTGTGCTCTCCTGCTCTCTCCGCTACTTGATGCTGCGCCATTCTTCCCTTTAGCAACACTTGAGATACCGCCGAGCTACGCTCCGCGTCGCCAGCGTTTTCGAACGACGTCGATGTGCGACCTGCTTGTGAGATTCACCAATGTTTTGTCGGAAACTTGAAGATTCATTCCTAGTGATCGAGACTCTTGAATTCAAGATAGTCGCGGAGTTTGCGCTCGAATCAGGGCGAAGGTCGATGGCGGCGGCCATTGAGGAGGGCGTTGACAAGAACCGTGCAGCTTTGCGAGCCGATTGTTTGATGCCCACGCCGCGCGTGTCAGCGGCGGATGCCAGGCGAAAAGCTCCGGGGAACAATTAACCTCCACCTTATAGGCACCGTGAAATGGTACACACTGCACACTAAGGTCAGGAAAATCCCTTCAACGATCGACCGGTATTGCGTCAGTCGTCATCGCGCCACAGAAACTATTACGCTACCTTCGCTGACACCAAAAATATCGGCGATTAAAAATGATTATCCTCCTCAGCCCCCTCAACTCACACGCGCCGTTGCGCCGATGCGCCAGAAAAAAAAATAAAGAAAACAGGCCGGGACTACACCCCTCCGCGCCCATCACACCCAATCACCAACGCTTCCTGAGCGCGTGCGATGACATCAGTGGGTTCACCCAGATTGCCCACTGACGTCACCGGGATAGGGTACGCTCGGTTACGTGTCGCTCTAATCGGTTGCAAGCTACTGTGAACAACGATTTTTAAAAATAAGTTGTGTATTATAGGGTCTACGCAGAGCTTTTAATTTTCACTCGAATACCAAGGAAGAGCACATTTAATGACTTTAATGACTTTTTTGTGGAACTGAAAAGAAATGAATATGATGAAATGGCTTTGAATTACATAAAGTGCACCGTGGATCACACCTGTTTCTTAAGTCCTGTTACAGAGGCTGAGGTAGTGTCAGTATTTCTGGCATTAAATAACAGCGGAAGTAGCGATGCTGACGGTATTAAGATTAAACCTGTGAAACATGTCCTCGACATAATTGCACCCTATATCACACATATATTTAACCTTTGTCTAGTCAATGGCGTGTTTCCACAGAAGATGCAGACTGCGAAGGTAACAGTTGTATACAAAAAGGGAGATAAAAATGACTTTGCAAACTATAGGCCATTGTCAATATTGCCTGTTTTCTCCAAAGGGTTTGAAAAAATAATTTTGTCCCGGATGAATAACTTCTGTAATAAGCATAATATAATGACACCTTCACAATTTGGATTTCGGAAAAATCTGTCAACGGAACTCGCTTTGTTAGAACAAAAAGAATTCATTTTAAACTCTTTCGATGACAAATGCTTAGCTTTAGGAATATATGTAGATTTTTCGAAGGCCTTTGATCATCTTAACCACATGTTACTGCTTAAAAAGCTTCAGGTATATGGTTTCCGTGGACAATCCTTGTTACTTTTGAGCAGTTATCTAAAACATCGACAGCAGTATGTAGAATTAAACGGTCACCGATCAGATGTCAAAGCTATCTTATCTGGTGTGCCCCAAGGCAGCATCTTGGGCCCATTCCTTTTTAATATATATGTGAATGACATAACACAAATAGACAAAGAAACAAAAATTGTAATATATGCAGACGACACCACCTTGCTTTTTTCCGGGTCATGCGCCTCATCTATGATTGCAAAAGCAAACACAACGCTTACTCAACTTGAAAAGTGGACAAGATTTAATGCCCTCAAGATTAATACCTCAAAAACTAAAGCTATTATTTTCCGCCCCAAGAACAAGAACATCCAAAATAATGATGGTATATTTCTTGATAATTTTAAAATAGATGTTGTTAGCTCTTTCAAAATACTAGGTGTATTTTTCAATGAGAAAATGACTTGGGACGAGCACATAAATTACATAGCATCTAAACTATCCCGTGTCATAGGAACAATTTACGCTCACAAAAACATTCTCCCTGTAAATGTGAAAATGCTTTTGTATAAGTCATTGTTCTGCTCGCATCTTAATTACTGTCACTTGGTATGGGGAAATACATCTTTCACAAACCTCCGAAAATTACTTACCCAACAAAAAAGAATTCTTAGAATAGTATATAATGTAGCATATGACCACCCATCCAAACCACTTTTCGAGAAAGGGGACATAATGCCAATTAATGATTTATATGCATACTACTTACTCTTTAAATACAAAACCGAAAATAAAAACAATACTCCTTTCATTGCCACACTGGCTTCATTATGCAAAAAACACGCATCGTACAAAACAAGAAACAACGAAATATGGCACATTTATGCATACAGAACAGGGTATGGCAAACAGATGCTTAGGTATAGTCTACCGCACTATCTCAACCTCTGCCATAGTCACAACATGACTGTTGAGCACTCGAAAAAAAAAGAGTTGCAAAACTTTGTTTCAAGTATATGTAACCGGGTGTAACTTTGAATTGTAATTTCTGTAATTTTGTATAATTTTTGTGGTTGTTATTTTGTAACTTCTAAATTGTAATTCCTGTAATTGTGTTTAAATTTATGTTATTACAATTTTGCAATTTGTAATTTTTGTGTAATTTTGCCTTTACGTTTGATTTTTACGCGTTACAAAGTGTTACAGTTGTGTCAGAAAATAGGTTCTGTTCATGCTTCCTTTATTTCGTTAGTATTACTGCCACGTTTTTCTTTTTTTCTTTTTTTTTCTTTTCTTTTTTTTCTTTTTTTTTCTTTCTTTTTTTAAGTTTTGCCGGTATGCTGTTATGTTGTCTGCATATTTTCCCTGTACAAGTTATATCTATTTTTGGGGAGGCGAGAGCCCGTCAAGCTACACCCCTAGCTTTTTCTCTCTGCCTCCCTCATCCTTGTGATGAAAAATAAAGGCATTATTATTATTATCTACAGATTTTTTCCACTAGAATACGAGCATGGAAATAATTTCAGTCGCTTTGGGGGTTTGACGGGATAGCGCTAATGGCTACCTTCTAGCTGCCTCTGCGTATCACTCCGTAGACGCTGTCGGACAACGCTCGCAAGGCCTCCCTTCAACTCATTCCAAGGCACGTGCCACGGTGGCCTATAGGGGTAGCCTGTCTGACTCGGATCCGGGTGCTACGGGTTCGATTTCTCTCACCCCATTTTTTTATTCAGTGCAGTTATGTCAATTTACATTCGTACATGTCATAATGGCGTTTCAGTAATGTTTAGACATTTTGTTGACATCTTCGATGATCTTCTATTGAGTTTTCAAATCAGCCGCTCCGCGTGTGACGTCAAAATCTTCCGACCTATCCGCATTTTGTCGGACGCCGCCGGCGTTACCGGTTTCTGGGCTGAACGGTAGCCTTAACAATGTCGCGTTAATCGGCAGTTTTATAATAACGGTACCTGTCGGTTAGGGGCATAAGGGAACAGCGGGGCGCCAGTGCGCAAGCGCAGGACAATAACACCTTAAGAAGCAGTGCAAAGGACAGGAAGAGTGCTTGTCCTGTTGTCTTTCTTGTCCCGTGCTTGCACTGCTTCTGAAGATGAACCCATAACAGCTAGCCCACATGTCTACTCCTGTACAGCAACACCCCTCCGGTTATTGTCCCACTATTCCTCAATGCCTTCAACTGACAGGAACTCCCTAATATCTGACCAAGCACAATCGGGCGCGAAGAACCGGTTGTCGTGCCATGTTGTAGCGCCAAAAAGGACAAGACACAGCAAGCGAGATGGGACAGGCGCAACTGTATTTATTCGCCGTGAAAGCGACTCAGTATAAGGAAAACTACCAAGAGATAGAGAGAGCAGGAAGCACACATGCGCGCGAAGGTTGTACAAAATATGGAAAAAAGGTAATTAAGCCACACAGGGGTCTCACACCCATGTATCTAAAAAAACCATTTCATTCTCATAAATGGTAACTGATGGGGTACTAACACACACTTGCTTTTGATATTGTATGCTTCCAACAGTTCACGGGCTATCCTTACTTCTGTTTCAAACCTTCGCTTCTTTCAGCCTTGCTGCACACTTCATCTTTCTTTCTTCACCGCAGGCTTTACAATGATGCGGAAAATGCGAGCCATGTACCATTTTGTAAATTTTGATTATGTTCTGCTAATCGGTCGTTGATACAACGGCCCGTTTGGCCGATGTACTTCTTTCCGCACGTGAGAGGAATCTCATAGACGACTCCCACGGCACATGTAACAAATGGAGCTGCATGTCTCTTCTTGCATTCAGTTTTCTTTGCCTTGTTGGGATCAGTTTTAACGCACAAGGCAGCCAGTTCTTTTTGGGACGGAAAAAACCACATGAACCTTATATTTTGCTTCCATATGCTTCAAATTGTGCGTCACCTTATGCGTATATGGGATGACGACCGGTCTACTTTTGCGTTTGGTGACGTCATCTTCATCGCCTTTGTTATTACATTTTTTCTTCAATTTTCTCAGTAAAGCTTCTGCTACTGCGCTTACGATCGATGCTGGAAAGTGTGTGGGAGTCGTCTATCGGACTCCACTCACGTGCGGAAAGAAGTACATCGGCCAAACCGGCCGCTGTATCATGGACCGATTAGCAGAACATAATCGAGATTTACTAAATGGTACTGGTCCAAATTTTCCGCATCAGTATAAAGCCTGCGGTGAAGAAAGAAAGATTAAGTGTGCAGCAAGGCTGCAAGAAACGAGGGTTTCAAACAAAAGTAAGGACCAGACAGCCCGTGAACTGTTGGGAGCATTGTATATCAAAAGTCAAAAGCATTTGTATTGATTGTGTTAGTACCCAATCAATTACTATATATAACGATGAAACTGTTTTTTTAGATACACGGGGGTGGGACACCTGTTTGACTCACTTATCGCTTTTCCACTTTTTGTAGAACCCTTTCGCGCATCTGCGCTTCTTGCTCTGCCCCTTGATTGCTTTCGTTACATTCATTTCAATTCGCGGTGAATAAACAGTTGAAAGTAGCGTCTGTCGCGTCTCGCTTGTTGTGTGTTGTTCTTTTCAGCGCTTCAGCCCTTTTCTGGAAATATGCATCAACTAGCCCCTCAACAAGTATTACCAAGTTTCTACTTTGTTCGCAGATTTTCGCTCTTTGGAAGTCGGCCTTTACGCACCGCGTCCCGAGCGTAGCTTTCGGCACAACGACATAGCGCCGTTTGTTTTTCAGCAGCGCGTAGCAACGCAAGGGACACAACACGGGTGCACTCGACCATGGCGCTTCTTTCATATCAGCAACGGTGACCTGCCACGTCGACGCGCCGTGCAGCTGCGTGTTTGTACGGGCAGCTCCGCCGCTGCCGGAGCCGGCACCGCACGTCTGCGATCACTCTTTGACACTTGTGACGTGCGTATGGCGTGGCATTAAGTGTCGCCATGTCGCACCGTGTCTTATGCGCGCACTTGGATGCTCACTTCACACCCTTCTCCGTCTTCTCCTTTTGTGACTCCCTCTTAGTGATGCACAACTATCGGAAAATTGACTATCGATAGTATCGATACCTTTTTTGAAACTATCGATCGTTTTCATCGAAACTATCGATGAAACTATCGATAGTTTTTTGAAACTATCGATAGTTAAAGAAACTATCGATAGTCTACTATCGATTCTACTGTCGATGGTAGCACTATCGATAGTCTACTATCGACAGTAGCACTATCGATAGTATTAATATCGATAGTACCGCTATCGATAGCAAGACTGTCCATAGGGAAACTGTCGATGGTAAGACAGTTGATAATAACAACACTTATATTATGCATATTTTGGCCAGCGATATAGCCAAAACATTTGCGATGCCTGATTGCTTTCACAGTCTCATGGGCTTAACGTCCCAAAGAGACTAAAGCTATAAGGGATGCCGTAGTGGAGGTCTCCGGGTATATTCCGACCAGCTGTGGTTCATTACCGTGCACTGGGACAGTTCGGAAAAATACCTTGAACTGCATCCGATGAATGAACACACACCACAAGTTGTGCTGGCTTACACGACACTATAGTGCACTGCATATGTCGTCTTGATGACGTAACCGCTGCAGAAATGCTTTTTTGCACACACGCTTCGCAACTAGGACATTCGCACGCTAACATTATATCCAGCAGTTTTACGTAGGGAACGTCTCCAGTGCTCGGTGCCGCGTAGGCCGCGAAAGGTGCTAGTCCGGTCAGTTACTCGTAACATCACCTCCGTACCACACGCTCGGAAAAGAATGTTTAGGTTGCAGTGGGTACGCGTGGTTGATTTTATAGAATCGATAGTACTGTACATAACAAGTAGTATCAATACGGCTATCGATAGTACTATCAATACAACTTTCGAAATTACTATCGATAGTGCTATCGAAAGTACTAACTATCGATAGTCTTTTTGCTATCGATAGTTCGATAGCGAGTCAACTATCGATAGTATCGATAATACTATCGATAGTTTCGCATCACTACTGCCTCTCCTGCTTTTGTCGCCCCACCGTGGGCATTGGGAAACCGGAGGAGATGCCACTAACGAGTAACTTTGAAAAACACTTTTATTAGCGGCGTGCTAGCCAAGTCCCGCGCCGATGTTGAGCTGCACTCCGCCGTGAGCCAGGGGAAGTAGGGGCCTTCGCGCCGCCATTCCAAGAGGAGCGTAGCCGACGCCGGGGTAGCCAACGGCCGGGTATCCGACGCCGCCGTATCCGTAGCCCATGCCAGCGGTCAGGCAGCAGGTACCCACAGTGGCGCAGCATTGCCTGCACATGACCGACGACGACAAACTGACTATCAGGGCCTCTGCGGGTTCCTTTGCCCGGTTGCGTTTTGTTTCGTCCCGCATTTCTGTATCCTTGAATAAAAGAAATAAAGGAAACAAAGAGAGGGACGAAACAAGGAAAGCAGCGGAAAGGAAGGAAGAGACAAGGGATTATATTGGCCAGCAGTCATTAGACACAGAGACGGAACACAAAGCACGATGACATAGTATGCTGCCGTGCTTTGTGTTCCGTCCGTCGACCAATATGATGCAGCACCAACTAGCCCGACAGCTTGCCTTATTCAACAATCAACGGGCAGAGCTTTTCTGGCTGAAGAAGAAACAATGTTAGATGATTCTCGGTAGGCCGCCTTCATCGCTTTTAGTAATGGTCAGAAAATTACAGAGGGCACTTAAGAATACTTACGTACTGTGAATGCGGAAACATACGTATCTCATCGTGGGCTACTAGTCAACTACATTTCCTTACTAGTTAGTAACGAGTACTAATGTCTCCAAGGTCTTTAGGTAAAATGCATTCAGGGTGAAGCACTTATGTCAAAAATGTTCACCCTAAAGAACTTCAACATATGCCTTCGACCTAAACACCTTTGACCCAAGGGACTTTGTATGTATGCATTTGGTCCTCTGTTGACTCATGGTTGCCATGGCAGCTGTGTTGATGTCATTGGAGTTTTCGCACCACTTCGTCTCGATAAAAACGCCGGATTTCGTTGCCGATGAGCCATACAATGTCTTCGCATTAAAATATTGAAGAACGGGCACTTGATACTTGCACGGTAAATAGCGCTGGGAGTTTGTTTTTCTTTAAAAGTGAACTCCATCCAATTATTTTTTTTTCCCCAATAAAACTTGATACTCTGGCCCTTTCTGGATATGCCGACTTTTTCCAGCTGCGAAAGGCGCGCTTAATGCCAAGAAAATTGAATTTGAAAAGAAATTTGCCGAGGTTTAACCCTCCTAAGCCTAGTTACACAGAGCGAAAGCTCTGTTCCGTTGTTTCGCAAGTATGGCTTGTCGTTGCTCCTCTGTTTCAGCGGGTCGCTTAGTTCGGGTCCTCTCCAGTCGATATACCTCGGCGAGTTATATCGACTGGATAATCGGACGGCACTCGGTCCGACGCGAAAGTGAAGGAGAAACCGCCGACTTAGCAACTGTTGCACACTAGCAGGGTGTGTTGCTGGGCAAGTTGGTTTGACACCCTGAACATGCAGCGCTGGCAGACGAGGGACGAAGGAGAGACGAAGAGGAGAGACGAAGCAGCGGCATCTCTCCTTCGTCCCTGGTCTGTAAGCGCTGCATGTTCAGGATGTTGCACTCTGTTGCACTAGTCACCTGGTGTCACAACGGCGAAGCCGGATGGCAGCTGCCCCTCTTCCTGGCGAGTCAGGCGGTTTGCCTGTAGTCTGGGGGCTCAAGGTCAAACGCGCACCACGAGTGACCTTGGAATGCATGCAGTAATAGAGATTCCGTTCTAAAGTATCCATGCTAGTGGCTTGAACCTGCGATGTCCTTACCGAAAGGGACGGATGGGCTGCCACTGTTGCGAAGTGAATGGCGCTGTCGCCGAACCTTTCAAAGATCCGCGTCCCAGAAAATCGCTGTCGACGAACATATTATACTCGCTAAATCTACTGCCAATGGCGACTACTGCATCTGGTTATCTGGTGTTTTATAGCGCTTAAAAGCTCCGTTTTCGGGGAGAGAGGCATCTTTGTGACCAGAACGCGGTACTCTATCGACACAGGTCAACATCTCTTTGTTCTCTGCATCCCTTGAAAGGTGCAACGACATTTTATCCCAAAACTTTACTGAAATTTCTTTTAGTGCGCTTTAAACTATTCGGTGTATGTTGGGAAATGTCCTGTGTTGAGAAAATCATGGTTCTTCGGAAGCAGAGACTAAAAGTGCAGTTTCGCATTCGCTCCAATCAGTGCTTATCGGTGTAGGTTGCACTGTTACCAGGGCTAGCAAGAGCACAAAAATTCTTTATACTTCTTTATTCAAACCCACGTGGAATGAAAATAAATATTGGCTTTTTGAGGAAAAGAAAGGCGCAGTATCTGTAACATCTCGGCGGATACCAAAACAGCGCCGTAAGGGAAAAGATAAAGCAGGAAGTGAAAAAAGAAAGGAAGAAAGAGCTGCCGTAGTGGATGTCTCCGGAATAATTTCGACCACCTGGGGATCGTAAACGTGCACTGACATCGCACAGCACACGCGCGCCTTTTTGCGTTTCACCTCCTTTGGAACTTGCATGCTACAAACCCCAAATGACCCCAATGGGAGCATGTTTTACAGCATTCATTTCCCCGCTCATTTGCTAACACGAGCTGCCGCCAGATACGTCCCGACTGATACGAAACGCACAATACCCATGACTGGCTCAGGTAGCTAATGCATCATTGACCGATGGAAAAAAAAGGGAAAAATCGACATGTCAAAGCGAACGTGCTCGTTGGTTGAAAACACATCATATACTTGTTTATTTGAGCGCATGCCTGCGTTATTCAGTTAGGATTACTGCAAGGGGTCACGTGATAAGTGACAACTAGAATAACCAAGGCACACAAATTACACTGAAGCGCATGCAGCGTACAAAACGAGACGTGCAGAAAGGAGACCTCATGTAAAACTGCGGTGTTAAGCCTCACACTGTCAGCTGTTCCACCGTGACATCCTGCCCATTATTGAAGAAAGAAAAGAAGTTGTGAAAAAACTTCTCACTTTTTTTTCTATCCCCCGTTACTATTATTATTATTTTCATTCATTTATTTATTTATCAACTCCCTCTGCTAGAGATCTTGCAGAGTCCAGCTCCTGCGTGCTTTATGCTTGTCCTGTTTCTTTTTGGTCTTTCTGCTTTCTGTTGAAGATTCTGTTCCCCAGCATTCTGCTATTTCTATTTATTACTTAATTTATCTATTTATTTTCCCAAGAAGACAAAACCAAACAAAAAAAAATCTGAAAAACTCTCTATGCACCCCTCTTCTTGGCCGATCCCCCTGTGTGGGTATGCGTCATTCTATGAGGTGAACAACAACAACAACAACAACAATGACCACCTCTTAGAGAAATCAACCACGCGGCCTTTCTGTACGCATTTTCATCAACGTTTGTTTTTACCATCGCAGGGGTTAGGGGCCCTCCGAGCATGCCGGCCGTTCCAAAGCATGTTCACTTCGCTGAGTTTCTTTGGCTTTTAAACACGCTGCGTACCTAGCAATCCCAACTCCGCCTGCACCGTGAGACGGCAGCGCCACTGGCTAGGCCACGGAGTTTTTGGCAAACTATGCAGCTGGTTATCGACGCCGCGCCGTCCTCTGCGAGGGGCGCCGTCATGGCTGCCCATGGCGCTTGAGCTGCGCTGACCCTGGACATGCCTCAGCAGCTGCTTCAGCTGCGTCGTTCGCTCACAAAGCCTGACGCAAGTTAACGGAAATCGGTGCCGCGCCGGCCAGCGTGCGTCCTGCTGTGTTCGTGTCTCCTTTGTCTTTGTTGTTTTCGCGCCATCCGAACTACTTTCAAGATATGAACCAACTAGCCCAAATCAAAGTACTTCTTCAGCGTGCGCAACAAATGTTCGGCGTCTCGAGAGCGCAGTCCACCATAAGAGCGGGACGCCCGCCGAAGAGGAGACGGGGCGCGATACTGTGCCCACAGGGACTAGATGCATTCTGCCATAGAAGTGGGGTTTTTAAGGCGAAAGCCTTTAATGCCTCATACTGTCCTCAGGAGCCGTGTCGACAGATGCGTCCGCGTTTCGGCGTCAGTACTTAACAAGAAACTGCGTCGAGGCTGGGAAACGAACCAGTGCCTGTGGCATTTGAACCGGAGACGCTACCACTCCGCCACGAAGGCTCAGGGTTTTCGTATGAATAAAGTCGCATCTAGTTAATGCATTGGTCTCATAAATAGAATAAAAGGAGTAAGAAATAAAAATAAGGAAAAAATAGAAAACATTAAAAATGAGAAAAGAAATAAAAATAAAACAAGAAATAAATATAAATAATGAGGAATAAAGGAATGAAAAAAGAATAAAATCAGAAAACAAACAAAGATACAAATGAAAAATAAAATGTGGAAAATAAAAAATAAAAACAAACAGTGCGCCAGGAAAAGCTTTCGCCTTGCAGCACTTTAGAGAGCCAAAGTGCCCCCTGCATTTTTTAAACTAACAAAGTGAAGTGAATGCTCGCTTGAGCCACACCGCTTGCACGACAGCAGAGGTAAACTGGAGAAAATAAACGGGGCCGTAGCGGAAATAACTTAGTATTAAGCCCCCATTGTCGGCGCGCCGCCGCCAGAACGCGGAGGAAGAACCCGAAAGCGAACCTAAAGAAAAGTTAGCAAAACTTTCACTAAGCCTCTGGTACCTATACATGCAGCGCTCTGGCGGGATCAGTGCATGCGTCACTGCGTCTAAAGAATGTGCAACGCCAGTTAATGCGCACGCCCGGGCCGCGAAGCGTTGTATTGAAAACATAGGCGCGTCGCAGGAACCACGTCTGGCCAAGCAATTGCTTCAGTAACAGATACGCATGTCAGATACGCATGTCATTTGCCCGCCGCGGTGGCTCAGTGGTTACGACGCTCCGCTGCTGACCCGAAAGACGCGGGTTCGGTCCCGGCCGCAGCGGCTGAATTTCGATGAAGCCAAGGCCCGTGTGCTGTGCGATGGAAGTGCACGTCAAAGAATCCCTGGTGGTCGAAATTACCGCAGCCCTTCACTACGGCGTCCCTCATAGCTTGAGTCGCTTCCGGACGTTAAATCCCAATAAACAAACCAAACCAAACCAGCATGCCATTGACACAGCTTTCAATGTGTATGCGTGCCATAGAGGCATTCATAATTAGATTTTACGAATATGGGCCCCAAATATAATATGCATAATACAAAAGAGGCCAAAGGAAGGGAACGCGTTTTTGAAAAAAACATTGAAGAGTGCAGACGTAGGTTGGAATGGCGTGTCTTTGCCGTTTTACTTCGCACTGAAGGAAGCAAGGAATCAATATCGGGATAACTTAGGAAATGCTGCCGTAACAAAGGTAGAAAATCACTGCACGTACCTTGCAGCCCGCACGTTGAGGGTGGCACAGTTGCATCCGTACGAACCTCCGCCGACCACGACTGCGGGGTGGGCCGTGCACACGCTCACAAGGAGTCCGCAGAGGGCGACGGCGCAAAGGGCTGCGAGGAATTTCATGGCAGAAACCTGCATCGGGAAAGAGATCAATCAGAAATGGCAGGTGAAAGAGGTGTGGGCATCGGTCCCACCCCAGTTGTACCCCCAATCAGCGTCTCGCCTCAATTAAGGACATTATGCCAGAGAGTTGCGATATTTATCTTTATACTTATCGGTTGAATGCATCCTTAGACATAGCGCGTAGCACTAGCCAGCATTGGGTGACGGGGGCAAGTTTTGAACTTCACCCTTCATCACTCTTTCACAAAGATGTTTCACTTCTTGCAACCGCCGCTAGCTCCTTAAGCGTGCTAGCGGGAAACGCGCAATTAGCAGCAAACACTCATGCATTTCGCCGTTTTGAGGCATCGTTCCACGACTAGCACTCACATTGGAACGCTCGCCACTAAAGTGGCTGTTTGGGCTTGTTGGTTAGTGATCATGGTTAAAGAATGCAGCGGGGAAAGACAAGGACAAACGAAGAAGTGGCAGTTTGGGCTTTTTGGTCAGTGATCAAGGTTAAAGACTGCAGCGCGAAAAGACAAGGACAAACGAAGAAGTGGACAGGACTGGCGCTGGACTGTCCACAGCGCCATTCCTGTCCACTTCTTCGTTTTTCCTTGTCTTTTGAGACAGAAATTTCTGTCTTTTGAGACAGAAAGACACAAGAAAGACTCACACAGAACATGCGCTATTACCATTTCTGTCTGAAATAATGCACCATCTAGCCCAAATTAATGTTTTTCTAAACTATCTGTCAAAAACCCAGCGCCCTTTTGTGTGTGACCACCCTTCGTCATAGCGCATGTCCTGTGTCAGTCTTTCTTGTGTACGTCTTATTGCAGCGCTATTGCCATTTCTGTCTCAAATAATGCACCATCTAGCCCAAATTGACGTTCTTCTAAACCATCCTTGTCTTTTCGCGCTGCATTCTTTAACCGTGCTTCTCACAAAACCAGCCGCAGTTTTTCCGTACAGCGGAATCGGCGCGACGGTTAAGAAAATGCACCATGTGTGCACGAAAGCGCATGCTGCGTCGGCATGCAGTGGGAAACTCTTGTGGGACATTATTTTTGCTCTAGAAGAAGAAACTTTGAATCAACATGCCAACCGTCCTTCTGCCCCCAACCAAGTACACTTCCATTTAATTTCATTTCATTTATTTTCCTTAAAGACCCGCTGAGGGGCATTACTTCCGTCTTGTCGTATGCGCCAACAACTGCTACAGGAGAATGCCGCGCCCATCGCAACAATTGGAGCTTTTCTAAAAGATGCGTTCCCTTCTGCGTCGTCCGTGGAGTTCGTTAAGTGCCGCCATTGCGCTCATTTACTTATCAGCGCTCGCGATGCCCTGCCACCATCGCTTCGTTTCTCTATTATGATTTTTCTCTCACCACTGGGGTTACTGACAAATATCGGACAACCCTCAGTGGCTCATAAGACCATGATCTTTATGCGTTAATTGCGTGCTCAACCTTTCGTACCCAGAAAGCGGTTAACGAACGATTCTTCCTACAGAAAGGGTTCGTAAAAAGCTTAGCATTGGGATGGAAAGGTTTCGTTACTCACCTTTTGCTGAAAATACAAATTTTCTTGTCCTTTCTCGAATGAGGTCTCCCGGGCAGTGAAGGATTCCTCAGGGCGCACGCCGCTTATAAGCGCGCTGAAAATACGCACTTGGCGTCGTTTATCTGTGGTCTGGTTGTGGGGCTATCTCCGATGAATAAGCACGGTTTCAGATACACCGAGCCCGGAAATGTACCAGGGAGCCCAATCTGCCGGGTATCTGATAGGGAAACGGGAGGGTATGAGTCGCCCAGTGCCCCGAAAACTGGAGCTGGTTCCTTCGCATTCTGATATTTCACTGTGATACTACACTGAAGAAAAAAAAAAGCCGTAGTGCAGTTAAAGCGGAGAGAAATTAGATACGCTTAGTGGATTTATCTCTAAACATTCATCCATGACGATACAAGCAATGATGGGGTATACTTTGCTATTTTGACTCTGAGCTTTTCAAGGAATCATGCACAGTAATATATTTTCTTGAAAAAGGCTGGATCGGTGTAGATAGTTCGTCTTCAGTAAAAGGCAGGAAACAGTCCCAGGAAAAAGGAAAAACAGAAGAAAAAAAGACGACAGCGCTAAGAACCAAAAGATTTAGTGATACCGGCCCGGCAGCATCGATAGCGGAAGAACTGAGGGAGCATGCGAAGAAAAAAACCAAGCCAGCACAACAGAAGTAAAAAAAAAAAACATCGCCTGGAATGCGGCTAAAAGCGCGAGAAATATAGGCGCGAATCTTGTCTCAATGCCAGAGAGCAATGAACGCTAGCTTCAGGCGAGTTGGTTCATACTTGAAACCTAAGAGACAACAGCGCAAAAAAAGAAAAAAAAAAGACGCGGAAAAGAAAGACAGAAGACAGGAAGGGGCTGGACAGCGCCCGTCCAACCTTTAGCGTTCCTCTGCCCGCGTCTTTTTTACAGCTTTTTGTGCACCTAAGCTTAATGGCTCAGCGCTTTAATCAGCGAAAGCTCTTATCGTTTGGTTTAGCCATATAGCCCAGCATTCTTCATCGGGATGTGCAGGAATTAACTTTATTCCCTTAATTAAATTCAATTCACTACATTTTCAGTCTCCTACCACGATTGGCAGGAGGCAAATTGGAAGGAGAAATTCCCCTCTTCGCGTTTAGGGGGTAGGAGGGCGATGGAAAGCGCGAGAGGGTGGAGAGGGATGGGGTTAACCTAAATGGCTGAACTCTACCACGGGACAATGGCTACCTCAGCCGTGCTGCGGTGCTCCGCGTTTCTCGACGCTTCGCTGCTCCAGCTCGAGCGGGGCGGAGTTGCACGTGGTGCAGAGTTGGTGGGAAGTTTCCAGGCAACATTTTCAATCTGTACACCTTGGCACTTATGGTGCCGATAACGCTGTCAAGGTTCTCAGAGGCTAGAACGATTTCTTTTCTGCCCTCTGCGGATATTTTGAGCTTCGGGGGTGTCGTAACTGCCCGACTACACCGCGACACTGTGGCCTAGGAACTTTGACCGACTCTACGTGCGTCACGGAGTGTCGCGATTTTATTCACGTCGCTTTGCGCTCCCTGCAGACGGGCGGTTTTCGAAAGGTGCGAGAAATTGGCGAAATTAATTGAGCCACTGCGACGAGGGTAATCGGGGTTTGGAGATTCTAGAAGGTGATAAAGTTTTTACTAACGACCTACTACAAATCAGTGATTGGAATGAAACGCTACGGTGATGCTTAAATAGATATAATAGGAATTTAGTTAGTCATTGTACTAGTTAACACGACTCATCTTTTTTCTGGTCCGCCAGCACTGGTATTGCCGTAACGTAAGAGGTTCTCGTTAGGTCAAGTTAGGTCAAACAAAATCAGGAAAAAAGAGTGGCAGTTTTCCTCGAAACACATGATATATATGTAACTAACTTTCCGACCAACGTTGCAATAATGACACGTATCTGATGCACTGGCTGAAGGCGAGGAGAAAGTGTGCAGGCAAAAAAATCTTTTTATTCTTTGCGACTTCTAATGGTATATTTCTTTGGGTTTCGAAAAATGTATTAACACTTGAGTATTCGCGACCTCAAAAATTCTTCTTCAATCCTTTTTCGTAGTCGCGTCAAGTGGGAAAGCCTCAGCAGGTTGTGCGCGCTGTGGTGGCCTAGTGGTTTTCGTGCGTGGCTGGCTACTGAGTTCAAGGTCGCGAATTCGAATCCCGGCCGCGGCGGCCGTATTTCAATGAAGGCGGCATGCAAACGACATTCATGTGCTGCGCAATGCGTGCGTTTATTGAAAGTTAATCAACATAAAACTTCCTGGGTGAAGAGGGCTAAAGGTGACACCTGACTAGGCCCTAGACACCGTATACATTCATACAGCCGCAGTTTGGGCTCAATAAAAATGTAATGCGACAGACAAAGTACGTAATATTACTGGAAGTGTCCAAGATTTCGCATACAGCAATAAGGATAGGTGTGTAGAGGTCACCATTGCTGAAAAACAGTTTAATTCAAGAAGAAAATCTTAGCTTGCTTTCGGAAAGGATCCAAAGAAGAACTGGTTTTCATGACATCAGTCAGATCAGGATAGAGGTTCAACAGGTTAGGAATTTGCCAAGTGAAGTAGCTCTTGTTCAAATGTTTAGGGGAATCCCCCAAGGTGAAGTAGATTTGTAATAAGGGAGTAATTACTCATTGACATGCACCTAAGCGCAGCCATACGGCTACAAAGGAGCTGTGTTCCTACATTTATTTTTCATATAAGCCGTTTTCTTACATTTTTAATGTTGCTCATGTTTTGTATATTTCGGAATGAATAGTTGTTGATCACTTTTAAAATCTGGAAAAGCAGCCTCTGCCAATCGCAACTTATACAAATGTCAAAGATTCCATTGTGCCTAAAATTCAATGATGTTGAGTCACGCCTTGGTAAGTTTTCAATAAAGAGCGCACCTTTTTCTGTAATAAACGGAGGCTTTCCATATCTGACCTAGCAGTGGCGACCCATACAAGCAAGCAGCAATGTAGCCGCGAGTGAACAGTACAGAAATAGAGCTGACGCCGTAAATAACGAGGCAACAGTAAACGGAGCCTATTAAGCAAAACAATGCATTGTGCAACGTTCCGTTCAATAAAGTGAGCATGAGAAGACAAACGGAGGTTTTCGTAGAGCTGGACGTCTCAAAATTTGATTTCTGAAACCACTTCTAATGGTGGAGTCTGAAATGTAATTTCGTTGCTAATGTGAACAGGCCAGCCAACGCGACTAAATACAAGGTACTTTGTTTTGCCAGCATTTAATGAAAGTTCATTTGCAACAAGTTAATCAGATTACTTCTAAAGCCATAAATTTACACACGGAATTAAGGAATCTAAATTTTCTGCAGCAAAAAACACAATTCTACCGTCAGGGTGAAGGATAGCAGGAGGAGTTTCTGGGATAGGTATGATGCCGTTAATGCACACAATAAATAGACTACATCTTAGGGTTAACCTCTAAGAAACCCCCAATTTAATGGCCTGAGAATTACACGCGGAATTATTAAGTAGAATATACTGAAAGAGACATGAAAGGTAATTCTGCAGTAACTTAAGTGAAGCCCATCCATTCCATGATATGGAAATTTGTTAAGAAGTACATTATGTTTAACTGAACCGAATACTTTACTGATACCCAGGAAGACCTCTAACGTGTGCAAATGATTTTGTGGTTTTCGGAACCTTCTCCTTGATACTAAGCAAGGAAGATTTAGTCGCCGCCGCGGTGGCTCAGTGGCTATGGTGCTCGGCTGCTGTCCCGAAAGACGCGGGTTCGATCCCGGCCGCTGCGGTTGAATTTCTTTGGAGGAGAAATTCGAGGCCCGTGTACTGTGCGATGTCAGTGCACGTTAAAGAAACCCAGGTGGTCGAAATTTCCGGAGCCCTCCACTACGGCGTGTCTCATAGCCTTCGTCGCTTTGGGACGTTAAACCCCATAAACCAAACCAAACCAAGATTTAGTCGATTTGTTCTTTTGAAAAATACGTAGTGCCTAGAAGAGATGAACTCACGTTTATTAAGATAGCTTGTGATTCTAACATCGGATTCACAGTGCACCTCAAAAATGTCAGCCGGTAAAAACTACAATTGCTAAATCGGCGAGTTGGTAGTACATTCTTGATGGCAGCACCGCGAAAGACAGGGACGAAAGATGGCGGAACACAGGACAGGCGCTCGTCCTGTGTTCCACCTTCTTTCGCCCCCGTCTTTTGCGTTGCTGGCCTCATGAGGGTGAAAATTAATCCGAAGCCTTCAGCGTTTTTTGAAGTTCATGTACAGCTCCGATGAACACACATTTTTTATTTTTGCTGAGATCAAGGAATATACATCATAAGCTTCCAACAGCAAGGAAATTCACATCAGAGTCATGGAATGACCGCAAAGCACTGAGATCCGGAGCTATTCGTTATTCTTATCGGTACGATATCAGGGTTTCATCTTCGAGAGTGGAATTCGATTGATCACACGTCTTAGTCCGCCGCGCCACATTGACGCCTTGATGTTCGTAGGATATCTGGCTTATCTGGCGCTTATCAGGCATACATCTTACAGCGCTGGTGTTTGTGCTTCTCTTGTCTCGTCTTCCGTTGCGCTGTTTTATCCAATTCTTCAATCTTATAGCGTATCTCGCGCGCACCCTTTGTTATCTCTGACCGACACGCCTTTATACCACTGTATCGTAATCGTGTCCACTTTCACGGTCACATGCGCGCACTGCCACGTTTGGCGATTAGAAGCATTAGAAGGGTCTGTGCAAGCCGGAATGGCGATTGCCGCCTCTCGTGGCGTGTGGGTCGCCTAATAGTCTTATTTAAACGAAGCCACGCAGACTCAAACGACCGTCAACGACATCGCTACCGTCATGTGCACCCCACTTCTGCCCAAATTCTTGCTAGTCTCGTATTGTTGAGTGAACACTTGGCTAAAGGTTATTTTACTGTAGAAGTACGGAGAGTTTAGCTAGTTGGTGCATGGCAGGACTGAACAGAGCACACAGGACACAGAGAAGAAGCGACAAGACACGAGCGCTGACTATCAACTGAATGGTTTATTGGAGTAACATGTATATGTACAAAATAACATTCCGACAACCAAGTGCGCATGGTTCGCAGATAGGGTCGCTGTCATCAGGCATCTTCGTCCAGATATGCGATTTCGCGGGTATGAATGATGACCGAAGGGATGCTTACGCACGTGTCAGAATTCTTGGGAATGAGGTAGGCTTCTTTTAATTCTCCAAGCATCCCTTCGGCCATCATTCATCCCCGCGAAATCGCACATCTGGGCGAAGCTGCCTGATGACAGCGACCCTATCTGCGAACCATGCGCACTTGGTTGTCAGACTGTTATTTTGTACACATACATGTTACTCCAATAAACCATTCAGTTGACAGCCAGCGCTCGTGTCTTGTCGCTTCTTCTCTGTGTCCTCGTCCTGTGTGCGCTGTTCAGTCCTGCGTTAATTTACGTCACTAGATCTTGAGTAAAACTGTTAATGGCTTCTTTAAAGGTGCACGAAAGAGGAATCTGAACTCGTGTTTTTACCGCGGGAGCTCGTTCCACACGGTCCGAGCATTTTTAGAAACTTTGAATTTTTGTCCTCTGGGGCCGATTTCCGTAAAATAAATGAGATTAAAAGGCTCGGCTCCCGCCTTTTTTTGAACTCACCGCGGTAGGCAGGAGGTGTCAACTAACGCGTGGAGTGCCTTTCAGGCAGTCTCGGGGCAGCTTTGATCGCTTTCGCTTGTAGGTTTCAGTTCTTAGAAAACATAGCGCAAAAATGACAGAAACGACACAGAACTGCCAATTCCTTTGTTCTCCTTTTTGCTCTATGCTTTCTAAGAACTGTTACCAACTAGCCCAAACCAGGTTTTACCAGGTAGATTTTAGGTTTCCGTGAATAAATCGATCCAATCAGAGGCTACATAGCTGCAAATTAGGCCCATGGAAATAAAAATACGCGTGGACTCCTGCTTTCGCCGATCGCTACGTATCACTCCGCCGATGACAGAGCGGCGAGCCGCCACGGAACTGGCTGATAGGCTGGTTGATTCCTCCTACCGTCAGCGGCGAGTTAAAAAAAAAAAGTGTGAACCGGGACGTTTAATCCGATTTAAATTAGGGAAATCGGCCGCACAGGACGAGAATTCCAAGTTTTTAAGAATGCCGGCAACTTTTAGATAGATTTCCCGCGGTAAAAATACCCGCGGTAAAAATTTCCCGCGGTAAAAAGTGAGTTGAGATTTCTCTTTAGTGCACCTTTAAGCTATGAAGTGAAATTAAAGTCCAGACGAGTCTACCGCGGTGGCGCAGTGATTACGGTGCTCGGCTCATGGCAAGAAAGAGACGGGTTCGATCCGGGCCACGGAGGTCGCATTTCGATGGATGCGAAATGCTAGAGGTCCGCATACTGTGATATGTCAGTGCATGTTAAGGAACCCCAGGTGGTCGAAATCATCCGGAGCCCTCCACTACGGCATTCCTCATAGTCTGAGTCGCTTTCGGTCATGAAACCCCACAAAGCAATAAAACCAGACCAAAATCAAGATGAAGTGCAGTTAGCCAAAAAGAAAAAGAAAGACAAATGAATGGCCACTGCATGCACTTATGCGTCATCGCGTGCGTAGGCGCTTCTTTCTTCCCCTCCTCATCTAAAAGCGAATGCACGTGACTGATCCCCAAGTTCCTTGTCAAAGTAGTCATATCAAGTCAGAAGCACTCATATCACGTTAAGAACCTCCATATCTAAAAAAAAAAAAGCGGAAAATTGCTTTAGCCACATTAGTCACTGATGCTGTTTCCAGTACTGATACTAACACACGGACAGCCTGTCTTCATTCGAGTTTCTGCTGCTAGCCTTTCATGACTTCCCTTAGTATCGAAAATAGCTTTTTGCTTTTAACGTCACGTTCGCGGCCTAGTTATTAACGGCGAACGAGCTTATGAACCGGTCGCCTACTGAGCGCTCTGCAAATGGTGGTTAAATCCTGTTTTGCATAGCCAGTGAAAACGTCGCAGAAAAGTTATCAGCTTGCAGGATTCCATCACGAATGGTCTTTGGAAAGCCGAACTGGATAAAGTCAAGATATTAACTAGGAGAAATGATTGGTTGGTTTATGGGGTTTAACGTCCCAAAGCGACTAAGGCTATGAGGGACGCCGTAGTGAAGGGCTCCGGAAATTTCGACCACCTGGGGTTCTTTAACGTGCACTGACATCGCACAGTACACGGGCCTCTAGAATTTCTCCTCCAAAGAAATTCCAGCCGCCGCGGCCGGGATCGAACCCGCATCTTTTGGGTCAGCAGCCGAGCACCATAACCGCTGAGCCACCGCGGCGGCTTAGGAGAAATGATAAGAGCATTAGAAATTGACCTAATTTCGTTGAATTCTGGATGTCGAAAGACGGTAAAAGTCCTCGCAAGTACAGAGGCCTACGCGGAAAATTAATAGTAGAGTTCAAAACAGTACCATCGCCATCTAGAGCAGCATAAGAAAAAACAAATTTTAGTCTGTTTTGCTGTTAATGTTACCTTTCGCGTAGATTTATCGTTCAGCAGACCTCTTTCATCTCTGACAGCAGCCACATGGACCTTGTTTTAATAGATAAGCTGCAAAATGTCTTTCGAGCAATTAAGTCAGCTATTCACAATTATTCTAGTAGAAATTAAAATTATTTAGAGCAACTCACATGCCGGAAGTGAGGTTCTGAGCCTACTGTGGCTCATTTCCCTGCGTCCGCGGAGAGCCGTCGTCTTAACGGGGTACTGAGGCGGTTTTCGAATCAGCTAACCTTCTAGGGTTTTGCAGTAGTGTAGTTGCTGATCCCGTCTGTGAAGTTTCTTTTTCGATTTTGGCTAAAACAACAGCGCAATCACCAATTGAAAGCGATGTTTTAACCTCCCGCGTCCCGCGCGAGCACAGGAGAGGAGAACAGCGGAGAGGGAAACCTCGTCCATGTGGGCAACGTGACGTCACGTTGAGCTCCCGGGGATGCTTCGACGCACAGCTCGCGCTGTTTATCGTGCTGCGTGCGTTGTGACGTACAAAGCTTGTCAGCCGGCCTTGAGCGTCATGTTCAACACGGGGTTCTGCTCCGCGTTTATGTCCGCGAACAACTACTGCCGCGGCTGTGTGATCTTCCACTGTTTTCCGCAAGACCAAAAGCTCGCAGCGCAGGCGCTCGCTGCTGCGACGAGGGAGAATTCGAGCCGACAAAAGCAAGCGTACTCTGCTCGAGGCACTTTCGTCAGAGCGGCTGCATGCAGAGCTTCTCCCTGATGCGATCTGTAGAGATTTCTGTCAAAGAGGCACGGCTGAACCATTACACAGTTCCTTCGATTTTCTCGCGCATGAGAGGCGTGTCACCATTGCAAAGAAGCACCTCTTTTAAAAGTAGAAACATGCTCACTTAGCACCTGCAGAACCTCTATATAGGTTCAAGCATTTGTCGCTCTACTCAGCTTAGGCGCGGCCAGACCACCTGAGGCGTGCTCAGCAAGGCTCGGTTAGTGATTTTACACTCGGTTCGGCTCGTCCAAGCAAGCAAGCAAAGCAGAGCAAACAAAGCAAGCGAGCATCGAAGCTATTCATACACGGCCTCTCGCTTAATTTTAGCTAAGCGATTGAAATGAAAGCGTTCGATGGATGTCTGTCTGATTTGAAATGCAAATTTAAGAGAAAAATGAACGCCAACCAAGTTCTTGAAAAAAAAAAACCAATGTTTCGCAACCTTCCTCGGTTTCTTCTTCAGGTTGGTTGTGACAGCGGGCGCGTTGCAGCTAGCTTGTCTTTTAAACATACATATAGTTGACCACCAGGTCACTGTACCTAAACTGCAGATCTAGGAAGGGCGAACGTTTCCGAGGGAGCGATTAATATTTCCCGGCATCTGCTGAACGCGCAACGAGTGAAGCAGCAGCCTTGTGCGTCTATTTGGCTTGGTTTCCAGCGAACAATGATAGCGTCACTGTCCTGCGGTCAAATGACTCGAAGTGCTTGGCTACTGCGCTTCGCTCAATTTGACATCGGCTTTGCGCTGCTTCGTCGTTTCCTTGAAATACTTTGTTGAACAGGATTTTTTGTACATAACGCCTTGGGCCTTTTCTTTAGGATGACGCTCATTCGGGCGAACCAGGAGGCGTCTGTTGGTGGTAATTGACTTGAGTATTGTTCGCACCCTTTCCTTTCCGAGAATACGAACCGAGGTTGTACTGGCACCTTTTAGGCACGGAATTCATATGCGTCCTTCACGCTGGAGTATGCTTGTGCTAGGCGTAGAATTTTTAAATGGCGTCTTCTTTGGTTTCAGGAGATACTTGGAATGAACAAACTGTGTAGTTTCCGTTTCTTTGGAGGTCAGGTAAAAAATAGTCGACATAATCGCTTTTACAACACCACGCAAAGCTGCGATCTGCCCTCAACGCAGCGCCGGTCCGATATCGGCAGCTTCTGTGGTCCTCAATGTATCATCACGACCTCTTGACCAATCAACGGCGACGGCGCGCCACACGGTGTGCCCCGCAGCACAGGCCGCGTATTTCTGCTAAAAAAGGCAATTCGCGCTTGTTTTTGCCTCATTTGGATGCGATATTCCAGTATACAGCATGAAAAACTATGGGAATAACTAGGACTATAGGAAAAACTTTAGCCCGATTTTCAAAAAAGGACTTCAGTGTTCCTTCAAAGTAAACCAGTTAAACGCAGCGCGGAAACTCTCGGCGAGTCATGCGCCTCGTACGCTCTCCGATGCTTTGGAGCCAAATGGATTATAATTCCTCGGCCCCCGCCATCACACGGGACTACAGGAGACCTCAAGGAGGTTTCGCACGGTTGGAAGGAGCCAAATACCTTTTTGTCGCGAAAAACGGACGAGTGCTGCTGTGGACTTTTAAAACAGCCCGGCGGCTGTCCTAGGTATGCCTGCATGTTTCGTTTTTTTTTTAGGGGAGATGATAAAGCCGACACAGAACGCCCCAGTCGGTTACGCACTCAGCAAGCAATGACGTGGAGCTACGCGCCCTGCACGTTCCTTGAGAGACCTATTGGATCTAGCTGTGACAAGTTTTATGCAATGTCCAATAAATAAACTTCTGTTGGATCACATTGGGCGAAACAACGAATAACTTAGTCCCCGACAGTACTTCGGTTCCCAACGCTTGTCCTGTCGCTTGTCTCCTCGCCGACCTATCGTGCTTCCGCGCTATGTTCCATGTTACTCAGTAACTGATGTGTTCGTTTTAGGGGCACCCGTCTTTAATAGCGCAGCGATGGCCTAGAGGTCTAACATCCGCCTCGCAAGCAAGAGGAGCGGGATTTTAATTGCGGCTCCGTTCAAATATCCACCAGATAAAAATAAAACCACGCGTTGATGGAGATGCGTAACCAGGCCTGGGGTGCGGCCTGGTCTCGGTGACCAGAACCGATAGCACCAGAACGTCACCAGAACAGGTTTTGGCTGCCCGGGAGTATTACTTGGTTACAACCCCCTAAATGATTACACGGATTAACCTTCGTCCCTCAGTCTTCAGCGACTATAGAGCAAATGACACATGCGATTGTCAGACCTGTGACGCAGCGAAGGTTGCTAAGAATCTCTGGCTCCGGACAGGCCGCCATTGGAAACTGAACCTGGCAACGTTTAACGCTAGAACGTTGCCCGATGAGGCTGGCCTAGCAGTGCTGTTCGAGGTACTAACGGTTACTAAATGGGTTGCCATAGGGATTAGTGAGGTTAGGTGGACCGATAAGGCGTATAGTGTACTGAAGGGCGGGCACGTGTACTATGATATCGTGGATTAGCGGAGAAACGAGCACTAGGTGTGGGATTCCTCATGTACCAGGGTCATCATCATCATCAGCCCGACCACGCCCACTGCAGAGCCAAGGCCTCTCCCATGTCTCTCCAATTAACCCTGTCCTTCGCCAGTTGCGGCCACCGTATCCCCGCAAACTTCCTAATCTCATCCGCCCACTTAACTTTCTGCCGCCCCCTGCTACGCTTGCCTTCTCTTGGAATACACTCCGTTACCCTTAAGGACCAGCGGTTATCTTGCCTTCGCATTACATGCCCTGCCCAAGCCCACTTCTTCCTCTTAATTTCAAATAGGATGTCACTAACCCGCGTTTGTTCTCCCACCCACTCCGCCCGCTTCCGATTTCTAAACGTTACACCTATCATTTTTCTTTCCCTAGCTTGCTGCGTTGTCCTTAACTTAAGCTGAACCTTCTTTGTTAGCCTGCATGTTTCTGCCCCATAGGTGAGTACCGGTATGATACAGCTGTTGTATATTTTTCTCTTCAGGGATACTGGTAAGCTGCCATTCATGATCTGAGAGAACCTGCCATATGCCCCATTCTTATTCTAGTTATTTCCCTCTCATGATCCGTATCAGCTGTCACTACCTGCCCTAAATAGACATATTCTCTTACTGCTTCCAGCACCTCGCGGCCAATTGCGAACTTCTGTTCTCTTGCTAGACTGTTGAATATTACTTTGGTTTTCTGCATGCTAATGCTTAGCCCCACCATTCTGCTTTGCCTGTCTAATTCATTGATCATGCTTTGCAGTTCATGTCCTGAATGACTTAGCAAGGCAATGTTATCAGCGAATCGGAGATTACGGAGATTACTCTTCATTAATTCTTATCCCTAATTGTTCCCATTTCAGGCCCCGGAACACCTCCTGTAAACAGGCGGTGAATAGCATATACGACATCGTGTCTCCCTTCCTGAAAGCTTTGATTAAGGGAATTTTATTGCCGTGTTTATGTAGAACTATGCTGGCTGCCGAAAATATAGAAGATATAGAGGAATTCTATAGTACTGACGAGAGGGCGGCAGTTAATTCCTTGTAGCCTAAAGCCACCCTCAAAACAGCTGCATAGTATATGAACATCTAACGTGAGGTGCATGTGCATGCAATAAAATCAGCTTTCGGCGTGTTTAACGAAATATTGACGCCTACGTGTATGTACAGGTGATCTTGGACATCTTGCGCGCACAATAAACCCAGAGGAAGTTCGCATATGCATCCCATCGCATTTACAAATGATTAAACGGCACCGACACGTTGAAATCGCGTCATGTACGAAATAACTTATTCACCTGCATAGGTGGTTTAAACAGGCGGATCTAACTAACTAAATGCGAACGATCGCTTTAGAATACTCATCTAGGCCTCCTAATTTTCTAATAGTTCAGTGCTGAGCCAACGCACCAGCTAATTATCACAGCCCAAACTCGCGCCGCGGGCAGTTCAAACAAAGGAGTTGCATTGGAATCTGAAACTGTTCTTGAGAATCACGGGGTACGAAATCGCAATGCTTATTACCTACAAATGCACGTAATAAAAAATGCCGAAACGCAAACAGGGGGGTGCTTTGTTGACCTAAAGTACGGTGAGACGAAAGCGTGGTGTTGCTGCTGCTTGTGTCACCGATATGTGGTTAGGATGTTAACTGAGTACACAATTGTTTGTGAATATTAAATGCTGGAGACACTGGAGGGCGTCTGGGAGGCATCCGTCTGATTCGACGCCTTTCTGCACACACTCTCCAGCGTCCAAGACAAGGAGAACTACATATGCGTTAGCAGGAAGTAGCGTAGCCGTTAGCACACCCGGCTGTGGAACGGAAGGATGGTAGTTCGTATCCCATCGTGCACAAAGGTGTTTTTTTCTGGTCTGACCAGAAAAAGTGTGACACCTCTTCTGGCAACCTTCTGCTGACAACCGTCTGCTGACAGCCTTCCGTCGACAACCTTCTGCCGGCAACGATACGCTTATGCAACAGCATATGCACGAACGAATGCGCGTCAGCCATGCGAAAGGCTGCCAGAGGTTAGGCCTATCGCTGTGTTTACGTTTTAATAGCATAACTGCGAAATCATCAACTTCATATTGTCAGGTGTTTGCAGCGTCCTCGATCCCGATCCTGTGAGCCCGCACCTGCCTTCTGTCGATGCTATCTTAGCAGCGAGGACTGGAAAATAAATTTTTCCGTGCGCCTGCGGAAGGCGAACGCAGAGCAGCCAAGCTTAATACTTATTTCTCATGCTACATGCGCTGAGCTCACACAATTCCTGTGTCCGCTGAAGCAGATGCGTATTTTGCTTAACTTATCGCCCACCTCACACTCGCAAACGCATGCCCCCGCGCGTTTCGACGGCACATGCATCACTGCTGGGCCCTTTGGGCAGAGAGCGTAGCCGAAGAGGTCACGTGTCCCCAACCGGCCTATCGCAGGGCGCGGCGGCTGGATCAAGACTTTTCGATACCTTTAGACAAATAGAGGAGCCTTATCCCCGACAACTCAGCGACAAGTAAGGCTCTCTCATTTACACATCACAAGAATTGCTCTGGTGCCTTCATATATTTTCTTGTTGTAACTTTTGTGATTATTGGCGTAATTTTGTCCGATGAAAAACTATAAAAAAAGTCAGCCATGCTGATTGAACTGACGCAAATACACAGCTTGCTTGCGCACTAATTGCTCGCAAAGCTCGTTGAGACCGCCCATGATCCAGACGTGTTACCGCCAGGAAGATAATTAGAAATTCGGTGGTTTCACAGCATAGCATCTGGTGAAGAATCATTGTTGATAAAGTTCTCTGGTCACTGACCATGATGAAAAAAAGACGAAGTTTCGGGAGCTTTACGCCTACCTTATTCAGGACGAAGTTCTAACGAAGGTGATAGGTGTGTTAGCTCACATGAAGAAAATGTCATCAAACTACTCTCCTGCTCAAGATGAACGCAAGATGAACGCAAAGATAGAATTTAATTCTGTGCACACGGTCGTTATTCACAAGCGGTCAGTGAATGCGTTTCTGATCAACCGTGCAAGAGGAGTGTACTGCGAAGGCGTCATCCTCAACGATAAGACGAAAAGAATAGAAACTGACCTGCAAAGAAACTGCTATCTGCTTTCCTTCATCCAGAACGCACAAATAAGAATAGTACCATCAAAGCAGCCTGCTTCCGAGGGAGTAAAAGTGGGGACAGAATTGAAACGAAAGCAGTTCCTATGCCGTATGTGGCAGGCATCGGCGATGCACTCGCGTGTATTTTCCGCAAGCACAGTGTGAGTATCGCGGATGTCCCAACCAAGACCTACTGAACTACAGACCTGCACAAATGGTCCTGCTCCAGCGCGGATGTTCTAGTTCATGCCTTCCGCCGCTGGGACAGAAACATTACGGACAGCGTAGCGCTAATGTATACCTGCAGAGAAAATGGCCTCCTCCATCATTTTATTTCAAACAAGGAACTTTTGTCGTTTGTCCACGTAATCATTATTATCTGTTTGCCTGTGCTAGGCACGGTGGTGCCGGCGAAAAGAAAGCGGCCAAAAAGGTAGACGTTTTGTTGCGGAAGCAAAACTACGCGGGTCGCCGAGCCATTTCGCGGAGCTGATCAAAGGCCATACTGTGTATACGCGAGCAGCGGTGACGTCACACGGCGCACAGCTCGCGAGCCGCCGCCGTCGCTGCGCGGGTGACTCAGAGGTGCCGCCGCCGCTGCCGCGCGCTCTCCTCCACCTCTCTCTCTCTCTCCTTGTTGCTTTCGCAATCCTCCAGGCTTAGCCAGAGCTAAACCACTGCCAATTTTTTTATACTCTTACAGAGGTTAAAAAGTGGTTATTATGGCTATTTCCATTGCTGATGTTCAGATAGGAAAGAAAGACCCAAAAATTGTCAATTAGCGTGCACAAAATGTCAAACGACGATGAGGATCATAGCAGAGGAACATGTCAACCGAGCGTCCTCAATGAACAAAAAGCTAACGAAAGTTGGCGCACGCTGCTCCACAGGACTTCACCATGTGTGCAGGTCTGCAGTTCAGTCAGTAGGTCTTGGTCCCTACGAGCAAGATGCGGGATGAGCGTGTTAACGCGACCTCCATCGTGGCAAGTTTCCTGGCGTCGTTTACGAAATTGACTGCGCCGGTTATTCATCAGCGTACATAGGCGAAACAGAAGACCTCCCGAGACGCCGGACAGAACACCGGAACGACATGCGATACGAAAAACTAGCAACCGACACATTCGCCGAGCATGCGAAGAAAAATGGCCACAACATTGACGAACCGAAGATACTGACAAAGAAAAAGAATGTGTCAGCCTGCCTAAACCTCGAGCCACTCATCGTCCAGACAACGCCAGACACAGTGCACAAAAACCAGGAACGCTGGAATACTGGGATCCTATCTATGGCAAGTCAATAGAAACTGTTCTAACGGTTACGTCGGGCTGTTGCCTTACTGTAAACAAGAGAGCCATAGCGCTCCCGAAAAGTCCTTTTTTTTTACCATGGTTACTGACCAGAGAACTCACATCAACAGTTAGAGAGAATGTTCAACATCCTCTCAATTTCCTGAATAATCAATTTTGTCTTCTAGATTAGCGAGCTTGTGGTGGAGGTTGCGTAGAGCCTGCGCAGGCGCAATAGAAAAAAAAAACATGCGGTTGAATTTCGGACACCGTTTTCAAGGTTTTTCGAGATGAATATTTCAGTACATATACATCTGGAAGAACTTATCGACCGGTTCGAGAAAGTGCTCACTAGTGACTTCACTTGTTTGATCAGCGCTAGCAAGCAGGTCTCCTCCTGGGCTGTGGTTGTGTGTCCAGGGATTTCTGCAACGTCTCCACCGAGAAGCACGAGGCGCCACGAGTACGCAAAAAAGCAGAACAGGCACACTTTCAAGGGACAGAAGGAAAAGATCGTCGCCGCGGTGATTGCGTATACTCGGCATAGTGACCAACCTGAACAAGCAACATTGGTGAACGAGGCCTGAAGGTTCCAGTGCCGCTGCGGCTCAGATTGGTACCGATGAACGGATGCTTGTGAAGGGCCCGACGGGTTGCCGGCCATAGAATGCCGAGCGTTGTCATGACTCAGCTTCAGACCCGCGTGTGTCCAGACGACGACCCCAAAGAAGGATGCCGCGCTGAGAAAGTGTACGCGGTATTTTCTCACGCTTCGCTGGTTGGGGATGAGCATTCCCGGCGAAGGACGCCCGGGGGCAGCAACCGACGACGGACGGAACCAAGGACACCCGTTCGGAGAAATAAAGGGACGGAGCCGAAGGGATTAGCCATTTCCGTCAAGAGCCGACCACCCCGTAGACAGCATGTCGCCGCAGTTGAGGCCCGCGGCGTCGCAAGGACCACATGCGTTTTCGGTGACATGGAGCCGCTTGCAACCCTGCTGCTGCACTGCAGAAATTCGCAGCAGACTTGCAAATTTTCCTCTCCCATTCCCACGGGTTGACTCTGCAACGAGTGACTCCGCGTGCAACAGTGCTGTGCAAACTTGAGTGGTGCCCATCTTGGGGAAATGTGCATCGTGCTAGATTGGCCTCCGCCTGATGTAGAGGCGGAACCTTAGGGGATTTAAGGACAGTGCTGAGTGCGAAAGGACGCTCTGGGCCTTCCCGAAAAGGCTCATCCAGACGCTCGACGTTATGAACTCTTAATTTTTTATTGCAAAAGCAATACTGCTTGCACTTTGGTGCCATCGATGGTCGTGACGCCTCCTTACACAGCGGCGCGTCACGTGACAATGTGACGTCACGAAAGACCGAGAGACGGGGCCCCAGCTCGCGCCATCGATGGCGGAGGTGCAGCCTTACACGCCAGCTGCGCCGCTCCCCCACGTGACCGCGTGACGTCACGACAGACCGAGAGCCGGGGCCCCAGCTCGCGCCATCGATGGTGGAGGTACAGCATTACACGCCGGCTGCCGAGAGAGGGCGCTCGCTAGAGCGGGAAAGGAAGAGCGGGAAAGCTAAGGTATTTAAATATTTATACAGAAAGAACGTTGACTCACAGTGGCGGAAAAGAACTAGAAAACTAACCAGTAAGTATGCCGGTCATGAGGACGGAGAAAGAAAGAGCATTAAACGACAGGTTAAAAACGCGAAAGTTAAAAATTGGATGAATTCAATGAAAAAGAAACATAGTGTAGAACTATATCGATACTGGAAAATGCCGATCAGGAAAGAATTTTTCCATGATAACTCAAGAAGCAGTGCCCTACTTTTTGAAGCTACGTCAGGGTGTCTTAGAACGCGCCGCTACAAAAAGAAATTTAACGAAGAAGACACATCTGCAGTGTGTGGTAGATCTGTGGAAACAATTGAACACCTCATAATCAAATGTGATGGTATCCATCCGGATGTCGATGCAGGCACAGTCACTCTTTCTGAGGCCCTAGGGTTTAAAGATGACAATGGTCATGTAAATAAATCTGCAGTGGAAGTCAGCAAAAAGCGATTGGAGGATTGGTGGCTGAAAAGCAGAGATGTGGCATAAGGTTAGAATAGTAGGAAACCGTAGGCAAAGGTGATGGAGAATCTTAATGAGAATTGCCAACACAGTAAACAAAAAAACATAATAATAATAAATAAAGAAAAGCTGAGCATGGTGGCAATTGCCACCACCCCGTTTCAAAGGGGGCGCTCCTATCCATCCATCCAAGTTGACAGCCGTGCTGTGCGGACGTGCGTTTTGGTGCTCTTCGAATCACGCGTGGAGACCGGGACCGGACAGACTGCGAGAGCGACTGCGTAAAATAGATGAGTACTTTCCTTGAATAGTTTTAAAAGTGCGTTTAGTTTTTTAGGCTGTTAGGGGAAGTGCAGGTTAAGGAATAGAATTTGTCAGTGACCTAATTTCGGCCGGGACTATTTGGCCGGCAGTTGTCTCAGTGTTTTTTTGTGCGTTAACTTTTAGAGAGATAGCTATTTTTTTTTCCCAAGTGATTGATCGGCATTTGCGGTAACCAGAATTTTATTTTAATTTTGCACGTGTTTTCAAGTGTTTTTGTCTTGAGCGTGTAGATATCTGGGCATTTGGTGCAAGCAATAATCGAGTGTTGCTACGATGCTTAAGCTACTGAAGGTTAGATGTATGGAGTGTGAGGAATCGGTGAATTTAAAAGAAACGCGGTTCGATTCAGTGGAGGAGGCCGAAGGCGCAGATTTTATGTGCAAATTCTGCGTATTAGGTGCACGCCTGGACAGGGCTGAACAGGCGAACAGCGAACTAGTGCTAAGTATGGATGCTCTAGAAACAGAATTACAGATAGAGAGGGCAGAGAAGCGTAAGCTTCAAATACAGCTTTGTCAGATCGAGTCAAAAACGGGTGACACCGCCATTCGAAGCCACAATGGCGGGCATTCCAGCGCCAGCCACGTGGATGGGGCTTGCACTGGCATGGACAGCGAGAGGCCAGTAGGTCAGTCATGTTCAGGCAGGAACAGCTACGCACAGGTGGCAGCTGGGAAGTGGAGAGGCGATACTGAGGAGGGGCACGAGCTATTTCCAGGAAATGAGGTCACAGTCGCTGATAAGCGGCAGCAAGATCCGGAAGTTAGGAGGGAGGGGCAGAGTACCCTAGTGCTTATCGCTGGTGACTCAAACATGGGGCGCTGCAAAAGAGCTATTCTGGACCGGGTGAAGGGCGATAGGCGGGTAGCAGTCGGGGTGTTTCCAGGATAGACAATGGACGATGTTCTGAGAGCGACTAAAAGTTAACTTTCCGAGAAGGCTGCAAGGCGTAACTTGGTAGTGGTAGCGGCGGGGCTAAATGATGTCCTGAATGGTAACGCCGCACAAGTTGTAGGGAAAATATTAGCTGAGGGAGTTGACGGTATAAGGGCGATAGCACAGCAAGCGCAGATCGTGGTGTGTACAGTGCCGGAGGTACAAGGAAGGAATGTAGAGGTTGCTAAAGACGTTGTGAATCTTAATCGCGAGATAAGGCAGTTAGGCCTCGAGAAAGGCTTTGAGGTGGTAGAAATAAACAAGGAAGTGCACAGAGCAGGTTCGGGCAGAGACTTTGGACGAGATGGCATCCATTTCAGTGGAAGGGTAGGAGAAGAGATAGGCAGGCGCCTGGGAGGCCGAGCGGTAGCTTTTTTAGGGGGTCCACGGTGGCTCAGGGCGTAGGGGTAGGTAGAAGCGATGTAAATGTAACAATGGCGGCTGATCCCAACAAAATGGCCACTAGGAGGCCCAGAAAGAAAACTACGAAAAAGAAATTTAACGCCAGGATCAGTTACATAAACATGCAAGGGGGTAGAAAGAGAGCGAAATGGCTAGAAATAGAACAGCAGTTAAAGGACGAAGCAGTAGGTGTGTACGCTCTATGCGAGACACATCTGAGGGATCTAGAAGATCCACCTTTCATCGATGGCTATGTCTGGGAAGGGTGCAACAGAACAACAACGGAGAAGAAGGGAGGAGGACTAGGTATGCTGATACATCAAGGAACAAATTGGCAAAGAATAAAATCAACTTGCAAAGAACATGTCTGGGTATCAGGTACAATTGCTGGCAAAAGGACATGGCTAGGGGTAGTTTATTTAGGGACCGGGGACAAATGCAGGCAAGAAAACAAGGATCTAGTTAAGTGCCTCAATGACGATATAAAGAGGTTGGAGACGGTGTCGATATTACTTTGCTTGGTGACATGAACGGCCACATCGAGGATCTGGATGGATACACAGATTGTAACGGGAAGTTAATGCTAGACTTGTGTGAGCGGCACAACTTAGTTATTGTCAATAGAGAAACTAAATGTGAGGGACAAATCACGTGGGAATCCCGTAACAGGCAAACAACCATTGACTACTGTCTAATGTCGCAGGGCATCTATAGCAAACTCGCAATAATGGAAATAGACGAAGAGCGGAAGGACAGCCTAGGAAGTGATCATAAACGTATTAGTGTACAGTTGGGAGCCCTAGTCAAAAGAGAAATGCAACAAAGTCCAAAAGACAACGCAAAATTAAATGATGAACAAATAGCGCTAATATCAGCCGATATAGAAGAAGTAATTGAGAAACTATACATGGAAAATTGGGATTATAATCAGTTGGAACTGCTCATCGCTACAAAAATGATACAAGTGAAAGGAGTTAACCGCTGGAGAGGAAAGAGGAAGCCACGAAGCTGGTGGAATATGGAAATTAAGGAGGCCATCGAACAACGACGGGTGGCTTCAAGGGAACACAGAGAAGCAAAGAGGGCGCAGTTATCTGAAGAGGAAATAGGAAAAAAATGGGAATCTTATCGACAAAAGAAACAGCAAGTTCAGGTCCTATAGTCCAGGCTAAAATAAAGCAGTCCTCTGATAAATGGCTGGCTGAAGTTCGCGAGGCAAATAAAGGGGGGCCAAGAAAATTCTGGAACCATATAAGCTGGTTGGGAAAAACAAATCAAAGAAAGCAGGAACAGATTATAGATGCTGAGGGAAAATGTTTAGTGGGAGACGATGCTGTGGACTACATTACGTCATTTATAGCTGCGTCTTTTAGCAACGCCAATGGGGTAATCTCCCCAAGTGAGGCGGCAACACAGGACAGCACAAAAGAGAACAGCTTAGAACTGTCTAGTTTTAACTGGGAAAAGGCGGAAGCGAATATTCCTAAACCCACATCCGCAGGGATAGACGAAATTACAATTAAGCTGATTAATGAACTTGGCTAAAGAAGCAAGGAAGCGCTGAGGCAGTCATAACAAATCAGCAAATTCCGCACAGCTGGAGACAGAGTAAAATGAATTTGATTTATAAAGGGAACGGAGATAAGATGAAGATAAAATCCTTCCGTCCGATTACGATAACATCTGTTATGTACAGGCTGGCAATGCAGGCGGTGAAATTAAAAATGCAGTCATGGGTAGAAGGGAATAGGATACTCGGAGAACTTCAGAATGGGTTCAGAAGGGGTAGGCGGTTAGATGATAGCCTGTTCGTGCTTACCCAATGCATAGAAATAGCTAAGGCGGAAAATAGACCTCTGTTTTTAGCCTTTCTGGACATATGCGGTGCATACGATAACGTGAACAGGGAACTCCTGTGGAGCATATTGAATGATTTAGATATTGTGATGAGGTAATTGATTTTCTACAGGAAATCTACCGAGATAATGAAGTTGAAATTACATGGGAAGGGAAAAAAAGTACCACAACTGTCGGGGTGCACAAAGGATTAAGGCAAGGTTGTCCTCTATCATCGCTGCTGTTCATGCTTTACGTGATAAATATGGAAAGAAGGCTAGAAGAAAGTAATCTGGGTTATAATCTATCGTACAGATTAGGCGGAAATGTAGTTGAGCAGCAACTCCCGGGTTTAATGTATGCGAACGATATTGTACTGTTAGCAGATAGCCAGGAAGATTTACAAACTTTGGTTAATTGCTGTGGAGACGAAGGAGACGCTCTAGGATTCAGTTTTAGCGCAACTAAATCAGGTGTGATGATTTTTAACGATACAACTGATCAGGTGCTTACAATAAAAGGCCACGAAATACCCAAAGTGGCCGAATACAAATACCTCGGGATATGACTAAACGAAGGGCAGATATACACGGAAAAGCATGAACAGGCTCTTAGGGCAAAAGGACGAAGAGACGCCGGGATAATGAAACATAGGGCATTATGGGGGCACAACAAATATGAAGTAATAAGAGGTATTTGGAAAGGAATAATGGTGCCGGGACTTACTTTCGGCAAAGCGGTTCTGTGCTTAAGGGCAGAAGTTCAGTCGAGATTAGACGTAAATCAGAGAGCTGTTGGAAGATTAGCACTAGGTGCCCACGGCAAAACCACAAACGAGGCAGTACAAGGGGATATGGGCTGGGCATCGTTCGAGGCACGGGAAGCTAAGAGTAAAATACTATATGAAGAACGCCTGAGGAAATTGGACGATAACAGATGGGCAGCTAAGGTATTTAAATATTTATAGAGAAAGAACGTTGACTCTCAGTGGCGGAAAAGAACTAGAAAACTAACCAATAAGTATGCCGGTCATGAGGACGGAAAAAGAAAGAGCATTAAACGACAGGTTAAAAACGCGGAAGTTAAAAATTGGATGAATTCAATGGAGAAGAAACATAGTGTAGAACTATATCGATTCTGGAAAAGGCAGATCGGGAAAGAATTTTTCTATGATAACTCAAGAGGCAGTGCCCTACTTTTTGAAGCTAGATCAGGGTGTTTTAGAACGCGCAGCTACAAAAAGAAATTTAACGAAGAAGATGACACATGTGCAGTGTGTGGTATATCTGTGGAAACAATTGAACACCTCATAATGAAATGTGATGGTATCCATCCGGATGTCGATGCAGGCACAGTCACTCTTTCTGAGGCCCTAGGGTTTAAAGATAACAATGGTCATGTAAATAAATCTGCAGTGGAAGTCAGCAAAAAGCGATTGGAGGATTGGTGGCTGAAAAGCAGAGATGTGGCATAAGGTTAGAATTGTAGGAAACCGTAGGCAAATGTGATGGAGAATCTTAAGGAGAATTGCCAACACAGTAAACAAAAAAATAATAAATAAAGAAAAGCTGAGCATGGTGGCAATTGCCACCACCCCGTTTCAAAGGGGGCGCTCCTATCCATCCATCCATCCAAAAACGGCGGGGGGGGGGGGGGGGGGGGGGCTGCAGCTGCGCTCCTCTCAGTGCGCTATGTCGGATGATGTGTACAAGGCGAGGCTGGAACGATCTGCTGCGGCGAAGAAACAGACGAAGAACGGGAAGAACGGCTAGCTAAACAACGTGCGTATGCAGCAGCCTGGCGAGCACGCCGGTCAACATCGCTTGATGCGGGTGCAACTACAAGTGCAGGGCCAAGTTTAATGAGTGGTGTTAACGGTAGCGAAACTATGGAGATAGCCAGTTTGGAGACAAGTTTTATGGACGCTCTTAATGCCGAAGATACTTCAATGGGTGAAGAATCTATGAATAGTATGGAACGACACAATTTCAACATACCAGTTGTATAAACAGAGCTCCAGCTCGTGCCGTCGGCGCGGAGCGGCGGTAGACACGGCGGATGCGGGCTGAAGAAACGGATGAAGTTGCTTTCGCAATTTCCGGGCTTAACCAAGCTAAGCCTATACCAATTTTTTATTCTTCTAAACTTCAGTATGTAAATAAGTTTCTTAAAAGTGCCATTAAACGCGCTTGTTTTTCGTTTCCCAAACTCCGAAGCTTCAGACTTTCCTCAGCCCGACGACTCAACACGCTACCAAACGGAGCCGGGGTTGGAGTTATCCTGTGCGCCGCGACAACTGGTGGCAGCGGTGGGATACTCCTACCCGGCTCGTAACAACTGGTTGCCAGCGGTGGGATCTGAAGACTGGGCGAACTAACAACTGGTTGCCAGCGGTGGGATGCTGCTACACTCGGCTCGTAACACTGGTGGCAGCGGTGGGATTCTCCTACCCGCCTCGTAACAGCGTCTAGATGCGGCGGAGGCACCGGCTGAGCGTCGGAAGATTGGTCGCAAGTCGCCAATAATTCACACAGCGCAGCGGCAGGCGAGAGATGGCCCCCAAAGGTCAGCAAAAGCACATGAACAAACAGCATTGGTGAGCGTGGCGTGAACGTGGCAGTGCTGGGCCCGTATCTCCTAGATACTGATTGAAAGGTACTTGTAAGGATCAACGGTGTACTCTTTCACAGGAGGCAATACGTGAATGATGTTGAATGCACGCTCAAACAATGTCTCGTGATATCACATGTTCGACCAGGCCAATTCTTAAACCTCAGTGCATTGTCTGCAAGTGTCTGAAAGGCAAACGGCTCGCGTTTGGGCTTGTTCTCTGCCTAATCCACACAAACCGAAAATTCCTTTCGGATCCTGTATGGCAAATGAATTCCTGGCAGTATTTTGCGCGAAGTTTTTTTTTAACTGAAGTGCTCTTTGTTAGAGATGCGAGGATTGGGCCTACTTGGTTATGCACCTTGATAAAGCGCGCTGAACATTTTACGGACAACAAAACAGAACGAGCTCTATGTTGTCTCTTCGTTCTGTTCGGTTGTCTGCAAAAAGTTTACCGCGTTTCATCAAGATGATCGTCGCTCCTGTGCACTGAAGATCCATCTCTTGCTGTGAACTCTTTTGTGAACTCTTGCTGTGAACTCTGTGAACCTTATCATTTACGGTATAGAGGAGGACAGCATTGAGTCTAACCAAGAACTGGAAAATAAAGTAACAAACGGCGTTTTTCAGGAAATCTGGGTTTAACGGTAAGTGGCGTCGAAAGATGCCATAGAATGGGTAAAAAGGAAGCTAGCAAGGTGCGACCTGTCATTTTAAAACTCCTCGACTTCCGTGAAAAAATCTCAATATTACAATCATGTCATAAGCTCAGAGACTCCGGCAAATCAATAACTGAGGATTATTCAAAACGAGTTCGGGAAATACGTAAACAATTATGGAAAAACTGTGAAGAAGAGAGAGACGAAGGAGCCAAAGCAAAGTTATCATTCGATAAACTAAGCGTTGATAACGTCCTATTTGGTTGGGACGAAGCGAAAGGTTCTCGCTTCAGGCTTAGAAAGAAATCAAACTGGCTTCTCACCAATAAACCTCGAACCCTGAAAATATTAAATGTTAATTGTAGGAGTGTTCTAAACAAGACTGCTGAGTTGGAGGCTCTTCTGCTTTTGCACGATCCAGAAATTGCGGTTTTGACTGAGACTTGGCTTAACGACACAGTATTTGACAGTGAGTTTGTACCCACTGGCTACAGTTCCTACAGAAAAGACCGTGATGGTAGAGGTGGAGGCGTTAGCATACTCTTTAAGTCAACCTTGCGAATTTTTCTGATGTCTGATATACCCAATGCAGAATGTATTTTTTGTAAAGCATACTATGGAAATATTAGATATGTTATTGCAGCAATCTACAGGCCCCCTAGTTCTGCCGTTTCCGTTCTAGACGATCTCAAACAATATTTGTACATGAATGTCAAACTTGGTGATCGTATTATATTGTAAGGGGATTTTAATTTACCTAATATAGACTGGTCGACGTTCTCACTTGAAAAACATGACGCTTTAGGTGAAGCAATGCTGGACATTGCTTTTTCCTTTGATTTATTGCAAATTGTGGAACAAAGCACAAGAATTCAGGGAAGTTCTCAGTCAGTCCCTGACCTATTTTTTGTCAGCGGATCAATAGGCGCAAATATAAATTACGAAATAATACCTGGAATTTCGGGCCACGATGCCGTCCTGCTCACCATTGCTGATGCCGTCTTGGATAGCAAGCCTAAATATCCATCTTACCCAAACTTTTCTCGAGCCGATGATGTATCAATCATTGACATACTTTCGCTTAACTTCGATGCCTTTTCAGATAGCACGGATGATGTGTGTTCGCTTTGGTGCAGGTATAAAAAATTAGTAAAAGGGTGCATTGACCGTTTCGTCCCGCTGATAACTAAAAAGACAAACAGCAGGAACCCCTGGATCTCCCGTGAGACGTTACGACTCCAAAGGCAATTGAAGCGTCTTAAGAAAAGATTAAAAATCCATGCTGTACAGGCGGTCAAAAAAAAGATTGAGGAAATTTCCTCCCGCCTTAAAAATCAAGTATATGCCGATAAACAACGCCACTATGGTGAATCACTGCCCAGTTTCATAACTACAGCTCCAGAAAAGTTTTGGCGTTCTATTTCTCCGACTTCCAAGGAATGTGATGTATGTCATGTTGATGGTAAAGATGTGTGCGATGGCAACGAAATAGCAAATGCATTTAATAAACATTTTAAGTCCGTCTTTACTCAAGATAATGGCGTAATGCCGTCTTTCGCATTACCTACGTCACCTATACCCGATGTTAAAATAAGTGAAACAGGAATACTAAACATGCTTTTAAATTTGAACATTAAAAAGTCTTGCGGCCCGGACAACATTACAAACACATTTTTAAAGCGGTATGCAGAATGGACCTCAAAATACCTGCACGTTCTGTTCACGAGATCATTGTGCGAGGGACAAGTGCCGAGCGACTGGAGGACTGCCAGAGTGAAGCCACTACACAAGGCAGGAAAGAAGCAGTGCATTGAAAATTACCGCCCAATTTCTTTAACATCTACGGTATGTAAACTTTTGGAACACATAATTTATAATCATATCTCAGAATTCTTGGAGAAATATAATATACTTACGAAGCATCAACATGGTTTCCGAAAAGACTACACTACAAATACCCAATTGGTTCTAACAGTGCATGACTTTGCTAAAGCAATTAACAATGGGGAACAAATAGACGCTGTTTTTATGGATTTTTCAAAGGCTTTCGACAAGGTGTCTCATAAAAAGTTACTTCACAAATTAGGCGCAATACTGAAAAATTCTCACTTAATTAACTGGCTTACAGCTTATCTTGAGAACAGAGAACAATTTGTTGTTTTTAATGACCACCATTCAGAACGACTTTCAGTTGGCTCTGGCGTCCCGCAGGGCTCGGTGCTTGGGCCTCTTTTGTTTCTTTTGTTTATTAATGATGTACTGCATGGTATTCCCGTTAAGGTTAAGCTTTATGCTGAAGACTGTGTGTTGTACTCGGAAATAGAGAACGCCGCTGACCAGGAACTGCTGAACAATGCCTTAGGACAAGTTGTTGCCTGGTGCAAAGCTTGGCAAATGTCGATTAATTTTCAAAAAAACTGTGTTTATGACCATTACACGCAAGAAGCACAGGCTTAAATATCAATATGCTACTAATGACATATTTCTCTCCGAAGTAACACACTACAATAATCTAGGACTCTGGATCACTAATGATCTCACTTGGACTAAGCACCTTGAATATGTAGTAGCTAATGCTAACCGCAAATTATTCTTCTTGAGGAGGACTTTGAGACTTTTCACCCCTTCTGTCCGTCTGCTCGCGTACAGAAGTGTAATTCTGCCGATACTAGACTATGCATGCGTAATTTGGTACCCTTTCACCAAGACTAACATCACCAAGATGGAAATGGTGCAAAGAAAAGCAGCTCGCTTCATATATAATAGCTTTGGACGTACATCAGTAACCGAACTACTAATGAAAGGAAACCTGCCACCATTAACGCAAAGAAACCGTGTATCACGACTAAAATTCCTCTTTCAACTTATTAACGGTCATTATAAAACCGTCCTCACGGGAATAATGAGTTTTTCATCTGGGTATTCTACAAGGCAGAGACACAGTCGCACAATAACCGACTTTAGGACCCATAATAACTGTTTTAACTATTCCTTCCTTCCCCGAATAGTAACTGAATGGAATCTTCTAACCAAGGATCAAATTTCAAAATCATCACTATTGGCATTTGTTTTAGGTATTGTTTAGAAACGTGTTGTCTTTAACTGCTTATATGCTCCATGGATCTAATTTGTATTATATGCTTTGTCTGTGTGTCACAAAATTCAGCGCATTTTTGAAGCAAACAAAGAAAAACAGCGCCGCGCGGACGCGTCTCGCCGGCGCGGGCCGAACGGGAGAGGAGGAAACCCCCGCGGAGCGCCTTGCCTGTGAGCGTATGCTCCCTCTCCCCGCCACCACCTGGGAATGAGTCATCCACACCGAATTCTCTGGAACATACGAGTTGCTTCTGCAGCTGACGGGGGGAAAGGGCGTAGCCTTGCGTGCACTAAGACACGTCCCCCTCGCCCGTCGGCGACGGCGCCACTCAAGAACACGCTCGAAACTTCGAGATGCGACCCCCGACCTCTGACCAATGGGGACGCGCGGCTAGTGAGAAGAGGGAAGGGAGACAGCACTGCAAATGCTGCGTGTATGTGCGCGCCTACTCTGGCGCGTTGAACAAACAGACGTGAAAGCGAGCCTATAAAAGAAGGCGTTGACCGCTATCAGTCAGCCCGCGCTATCAGCGCGCCCGTCCGACTCCCTGGAAAACACCACTCGGCCAGCATCGGACCAACACGAGGCAACGTTCGCCAGTCTGCGGGACGGCATCGTCGTGGAACTCTGGTCGTCGGACTGCCGCAGTGCCCGGTGAACAAATTGTGTTTTGTTTGTTTACCTCTCTCTCTCGTGTTAGTGCACTTTAGGTGCAATATTGCCTTTGTATTGTATTCTCTCTCGAGTTTAACTTTGCACGCGTTGCATTCTTTTGTTAATCACTTGGTATGTGTTTGTACTAGTGATTGTGTAATCCTCTGTATCGTCTCTTTGTTGCATAAACTTTGTTTTGTTTTGTAAACCTTTGGCTCCGACCCATTCTCTGGCTTGCGACCAGCGAAAGCTGGGCACCGAACGCCCAAAAACCTCTTGTCACTTGGTAGCTGGTCTCCGCTGAGTTTGCCACGCTGAGTCGAGGGCATCTCCTTCGAGACCGAGACCGCTACCTCCACACGCTCTAAGGGTGTCTAAGAGTGTCTAAGGGTGTCTAAGGGATCCAGTGGAGCCTAACCCCGGAGAGGCCGAGTGGAAGACTAACGAGTCTAATTTGTTGACAACCACGGCAGAGGTTGTAACTAGCTCCACTAGTGAGAGTGAGGTTGTGGAACAGCCAGTTCTTACAACTGAAAGCACAGAGAGTGAAGAACAGACCGAAGTGTCGCTTCCTTTAGAAATTAAATGTGTAGCTACTACCGAGGTAGTAAGCACTGAGAAAAAGACCAACCTGACGCTTCAGTCAGAGGGCACCTTAGGGCTCTCGCCTGAAGATGAGGAAGAAAGTTCGAACTCTAGAGACAATTCACTGTGCTGCACGCCTGAGAGTGGCAGTAAGGGCCGTGAGGTAGAGCGGTCAAATGTCGCAGAGAACGAAAGCTCCGACGGAGTAATGGCTGAGGAGAGCGCACTCAGTGAAAACCCGGAAACTGTTCCGAGTGAACCCTCGAGCAGCGAGGAGGGCCTTCCCGATGAGGAAGGCGAGGAAGTTGGTGCCTGCGAAAAAGGCGAACAAATGTTTGACTCTGAGGAAGGAGAATGTGCAGTAGAAGTAAAGGAACAGACTGGAGAAAAGTCTGTTTACGGCTGCACTGAATGTGACCAACTGAAGCAAGGAGTTGACAAAGGAGAATTCATAAGTGAGAACGATTCTCCAATCAGTCCTGAGCCGAGCTCTGAGCATTGCGCTCGAAGAGTAGTCAGAAAGAAGAAAAGAAAAAAGGACTTGGAAGAAGAATGCTCAGCCCTCGAAGAACAAAAGAGAGCTGAACCAGTGGCTTCATCCCGAGAGAACACCGCGGATGACGCAATTGACAGTGAACCGGGCTTGACCCAAAGGAGAATTCAGAAGAAAGTAAAAAGAAATGAGTCGGACACTACGAAAGCAGGTGAAGCCGAAAATCAGACCCCCTGGAGAAAATTCAGGAAGAAAATGAACAGAGACAGAACTAAGCTGAAGTCAGCTGAGTCGAGTCCAAGTGAGATGCGGGATCATCGCAGCAAAGTGAGAAAAAAGTTCACACGAACGAGCGCAGGGTTCAACAAGGACTCAGTCTGGACGCGCAAACGCAAACACAGGGGCGCACGCCAAGACGGAAAGCACGAGAAGTGGAGCCGTCATATGCGAACTGGCGTTAAATTCGTTCGTAGCCGACGCGCTAACCACAGGAAAAGAGGAAGAGCTCGAGGTCTGGGCGCAGAACCAGACAGGAGTACGAGCAGGAAGCGGAGCCAAAACAGCGTTCGGAAGAGAAGCCTCAGCATGAGGCGAAAGAAGAGCAGAGCTCGCGACAGAAAGAAAGGTCAGAGTCGCGTGCGTAAGAGAATTAAAAGCGCGACTGTAAGCTTGAGCGAAACATTCCTGTTCCGAACCAACTTTGTAGGCCAAACCTGGAAGTATAGGCGAAAGCACGCCTCATACTTGTGTGCTTCCTGTTTGTAATGTTGAGATATTGTACTGCCGAATTCCGGCGTGTTTTGAAGAGTATTGTGAACACTACATTTTGTTATGTATGTAAAAGCATCAAGGTATTGTAGTATGTACATTAGCATTCGCCACTGACTTTGTGGGCGCATGCATGGGCGCGCGAATGTTGTGTTTTGTGAATATTGTTACACAATATTCTTAAAGGAAGGGGCAGTGTCACAAAATTCGACGCATTTTTGAAGCAAACAAAGAAAAACAGCGCCGCGCGGACGCGTCTCGCCGGCGCGGGCCGAACGGGAGAGGAGGAAACCCCCGCGGAGCGCCTAGCCGGTGAGCGTGTGCTCCCTCTCCCGGCCACCACCTGGGAATGAGTCATCCACGCCGAATTCTCTGGAACATACGAGTTGCTTCTGCAGCTGCGGGGGGAAAGGGCGTAGCCTTGCGTGCACTAAGACACGTCCCCCTCGCCCGTCGGCGACGGCGCCACTCAAGAACACGCTCGACACTTCGAGATGCGACCCCCGACCTCTGACCAATGGGGACGCGCGGCTAGTGAGAAGAGGGAAGGGAGACAGCACTGCAAATGCTGCGTGTATGTGCGCGCCTACTCTGGCGCGTTGAACAAACAGACGTGGATTTTTTTACCCTCGCACGCAGGCTGCGGGCGCGCTCCTACTCTCGACACCAGTCGCCATCTGTCGGCGCGCGCGACCCGAGGGACTGCGGGTCGCGCCGGCGCCGCGCGTAGAACGCATGTATACATGTTCGCTTCTGCCGTTGTTGTGCTCCATCAGCTAACGTATGAGGGTGTGTGATGTGCGTCACTACTCACATTTTCCCTCTTCCAGACAGTACTGCGGTTATCTTGTGCGCAGTTACTCGTTAACGTGACATCCGAGGGTAGTCGACTAGGTAGTGTACGGACTGGAAACCGGCACTTCTAAGCAGATTTCAGCGCTGTCGTGTCGTTTGTTGTCGCCTTTTACGTGCGATATCATCTATGATAATTTTATGCATCAGAATGTAGATCTATTGATTTGACTCAGTGGAGTAGTAACTGGATAGGCGAGCTGCAGACGGAAGGTTGTCCCGACGGAGCGCGTGTTTTCGACCACCAGTATGTGTTCGGCATCCTTGCGCTGAGCTTGCTCTTGTTCCCATAAACACATTTCATGCACAGGATTGTAAGCACGACCACTACCGATTTCAGCTGCTTTTTCCGCACGCATGTCAGAAGGATGTGGGGGTAAAGGTTTATCTATAGTATCTTTCTGCTGTTGGTATCAACACTAGTTTGGTTTGGTTTATTAAGGTTTTACGTCCCAAAGCTACTCAGGCTATGAGGGACGCCGTAGTGAAGGGCTCCGGAAATTTCGACCACTTGGGGTTCTTTAACGTGCACTGACATCGCACAGTACACGGGCCTCTAGAATTTCGCCTCCATCGAAATTCGGCCGCCGCGGCCGGGATCGAACCCGCGTCTTTTGGGCCAGAGCCGAGAGCCGTCAGCACTGAGCCACCGCAGCGGTGCGGTATCTACCTTATTCATATGAAAATACTATGCGCGATTTCATTATATTTTCCACACTTAGCCAAACGGCTACGCAACGCTCTCACACGCGGCGAGAGCTCCTGAATAAAATAACGCGACTTCGGACCTCCGAATTAGTGAAAGCTGGATTAGCTGCTCATATCTATTCAAGCTTTGATAAATTAAGCTAAAGTACGTTTTTATGCACCAGGTTGCATAAACCATGACAAAATGTGTTTTCTGTTGGCGCTGCGACTCAGTTGAGCTCACAGCGGTAATGTGTTGATAAACTGGCGCGGCGACAAGAAAGCCCTGTTTGTGGTGGATGGGGGGGGGGGGGGGGCTTTGTGGCCGGCCGGCAGGAAGGAATAAGAGCGCATGGGAATTGGAACTGCATGCTAGCCGCACGCCTAATGCTTGATATTGAACAAAAAGTTTCTTTGCGGTGGAGCACCAAGACGGAATTCGATATAAGCACGAGCGCGTTCTATGCGCCGGCACAATTATTTATTTTATTTATTTATTTATTTATTTATTTATAGATACTGCGATCTTGTACAGATCATAGCAGGGTGGGACAAAACAAAATACAAGCATATAAACACACACAAATTCACAACATTTACAGGCACTTTTCAAACAGAAGTAAAGAATTTTGATTAACAGTCTCGCTATTAAGTTTAACCTGAATGTCAAACTAAATGTCATTAAAACGCGTCAATGTTATCGCTTAGATAACGTAAATACTTCCTGCAACACTGCCACGCAGCGGAAGTATGCTCGACAATGTTTCTTTAGCGCCCGAAGCGCGGCTATATGCAGGCGCGGCCGCGGAACTGCCGCAGCCCCGCAGTCCCCAAAGAAACGCCCGCACCGCGGCGCGCCAGTCGGCGCAAAATGGCCGCGCCCAGGAGAGGCTCAAAAATCTGTAGACCAGATTTTTGAGCCTTTCCTGGGCGCGGCCATTTGGCGCCGACTGGCGCGCCGCGGTGCGGGCGTTTCTTTGGGGACTGCGGGGCTGCGGCAGTTCCGCGGCCGCGCCTGCATATAGCCGCGCTTCGGGCGCTAAAGAAACATTGTCGAGCATACTTCCGCTGCGTGGCAGTGTTGCAGGAAGTATTTACGTTATCAAAGCGATAACATTGACGCGTTTTAATGACATTTAGTTCGACATTCAGGTTAATTGTGCCGGCGCTTAGAACGCGCTCGTGCTTATATCGAATTCCGTCTTGGTGCTCCACCGCAAAGAAACTTTTTGTTCAATATCAAGCATTAGGTGTGCGGCTAGCATGCAATTCAAATTCCCATGCACTCTTATTCCTTCCTGCCGGCCATAAAGCCCCCCCCCCCCCCCCCCCCCCTCCATAAACAGGGCTTTCTTGTCGCCGCGTCAGTTTATCAACAAATTACCGCTGTGAGCTCAACTGAGTCGCAGCGCCAATAGAAAACAAATTTTGTCATGGTTTATGCAACCTGATGCATAAAAACGTACTTTCGCTTAATTTATGAAAGCTTGAATAGATATGAGCAGCTAATCCAGATTTTACTAATTCTGAGGTCCAAAGTCGCGTTATTTTATTCAGGAGCTCTCGCCGCATGTGAGAGCGTTGCGTAGCCGTTTGGCTAAGTGTGGAAATTGTAATGAAATCGCGCATAGTATTTTCCTATCAATAAGGTAGATACCGCACCGCTGCGGTGGCTCAGTGGTTACGGCTCTGGCCCAAAAGACGCGGGGTCGATCCCGGCCGCAGCGGCCGAATTTCGATGGAGGCGAAATACTGTACTGTGCGTTTACTGTGTACTGTGCGATGTCAGTGCACGCTAAAGAACCCCTGGTGGTCGAAATTTCCGGAGCCCTCCACTACGGCGTCCAGCCTGAGTCGCTTTGGGACGTAAAACCTTAATAAACCAATTCAAACTAGTGTAGATAACAATAGCAGAAAGATACTATAGATAAACCTTTACCTCCCAGATTGCTCTGACACGCGTGCGGAAAAAGCAGCAGAAATCGGTAGCTGTGGTACTTACAATCCTGTGCATGAAATGTGTTTAATGGGAACAAGAGCAAGCTCAGCGCAAGGATGCCGAACACGTACTGGTGGTCGAAAACACGCGCTCCATCGGTACAACCTTCAGTCTGCAGCTCGCCTATCCAGTTATTACTCCACTGAGTCAAATCAATAGATCTACATTCTGATGCATAAAATTAGCATAAACGATATCGCACGTAAAAGGCGACAACAAACGACACGACAGCGCAGAAATCTGCTTAAAGTGCCGGTTTCCAGTCCGTACACTACCTGGTCGACTACCCTCGGATGTCACGTTAACGAGTAACTGCGCACAAGATAACCGCAGTACTGTCTGGAAGAGGGAAAATGTGAGTAGTGACGCACAGCACACACCCTCATACGTTAGCTGATGGAGCACAATGGCAGAAGCGAACATGTAAACATGCGTTCTACGCGCGGCGCCGGCGCGACCCCGCAGTCCCTCGGGCCGCGCGCGCCGACAGACGGCGACTGGTGTCGAGAGTAGGAGCGCGCGCGCAGCCTGCGTGCGACGGTAAAAAAATCTGGTCTATAAAAGAAGGCGTTGACCGCAGCGTCCGCATCGGCGGACGCAGTTGTTGCTGCGACGCGCGTCTTTTCTTTCCGTTTTCTCTTTCCTCTGATCTTTTATCTCTCCTCTGTCTGCACGAGGCAGCGGTTGTGGCTCGGATCGAGCCAGTAGCAGGCCCGTGCAATTTCCTTTTCATCCTTCTCTCAGTCACAACAACAACAACATATCAGTCAACCCGGACCGCCGTTTAAGCTTCATCGAAGCGCGCCCGTCCGACTCCCTGGAAAACACCACTCGGCCAGCATCGGACCAACACGAGGCAACGTTCGCCAGTCTGCGGGACGGCATCGTCGTGGAACTCTGGTCGTCGGACTGCCGCAGTGCCCGGTGAACAAATTGTGTTTTGTTTGTTTACCTCTCTCTCTGGTGTTAGTGCACTTTAGGTGCAATATTGCCTTTGTATTGTATTCTCTCTCGAGTTTAACTTTGCACGCGTTGCATTCTTTTGTTAATCACTTGGTATGTGTTTGTACTAGTGATTGTGTAATCCTCTGTATCGTCTCTTTGTTGCATAAACTTTGTTTTGTTTTGTAAACCTTTGGCTCCGACCCATTCTCTGGCTTGCGACCAGCGAAAGCTGGGCACCGAACGCCCAAAAACCTCTTGTCACTTGGTAGCTGCTCTCCGCTGAGTTTGCCACGCTGAGTCGAGGGCATCTCCTTCGAGACCGAGACCGCTACCTCCACACGCTCTAAGGGTGTCTGGAAGCTTCCCACTAAAAGTGCGCGAAGTCTGGGTGACACTGTGTTATTGTTTTTATTATGTATTCATTGTATCCCACCCTGCTAAAATCCCCAGAGGGGATTGCAGTATTGATAAATAAATAAACTCTGATGAAGTAGTATGTTTCTTTACATCAAAATGCGACTGCCGCGGCCGCGACCACTGAGCCACCTCAGCGGCTTCGATTAATCCCAAGGACATGACATGGCTGTGCCATTCTCCGGACAAAAAGAAAATTAGGTTTTGTAAACGAAGGCTAACAGTTGAAAACGCAGTTGCGGTGACGACATGTGTGCCGTCGGGCGAAGAAGTTGGCGCCTTAGTCTTCAAGGGCAGCGTAATAAACACCGCTGTCCTGTGTGGCCACGCTTATTATGCCCGAACGGGGTGTTGCCTGAATGCAAGGCTCAGAGAGCATCAGAGGTCATGAGTCTTGTTAGTCGCACCAGGGTATCTTGTTGTAGGTGCAAGGACAAATGCGAACCATTGTTGTATAAGCCCTGGGTACGTCTAAAAGTGATAGTCGATAACCCCAAAAAATTCTGGAAGGTGATAAACCCAAAGGAAGCGCGCGCTATCACCATCACTAACAATGCTGGCGTTAGAATGACTGATAGCGAAAATGCAAACGCATTTAACACTGCTTTTTTTCCGTTTTTCCTGACGAATGCGAATTGCCCTCTTCTACATCACCCATTGTTATCTCCACAGCCATGGAACCCCTAACTTTCAACAGTAGCGGAATATCATGCATAATTGATAAAATGAAGAACTCATCCGCCACCGACATAGATGATATAAACTCAAAAATTTGAAAGAACACTAAACTGGCTTGCTTCAGTATCCTTTGTGCATGTTTTACGCAATCACTGTCTGAAGGAACCATAACTGACGACTGTAAAGTGGGGAAGGTCGTTTCCGTCCACAAAACAGGTACTACTGATTCACCTCTTAATTGTCGCCCCATTTCATTAACAAGTGTACCCTGCAAATAAATGGAACATCTCCTTTACAGCCAAATCATATAATTCCTAGATTTCTATCACTTCTTCCATTAGTCCCAGCATGGATTTCGGAAAGGTTTTTCCTTCGAAACTCAACTAGCCATTTTTCTTCATGACATTCACGCCAACCTTGACAATAACCTGCAAACTGATGGCATATTCCTAGACTTTGCTAGGGCATTCGACAAAGTACCTCATGAACGCTTGCTTCTCAAACTCTCTCAGCTGAAGCTAGATTCAAACATCATGGCGTGGATAAAATTATTCCTCACGCATTGTTCTCAGTCTGTCTTCATTAATAATCAGCCCTCCCACCCGCTTCCAGTAACCTCTGGCGTCCCGCAGGGCTCCGTCCTCGGTCCTTTGTTATTCTTTATTTACATTAACGACCTACCCCAACACATATCTTGTCATATCCGTCTGTTTGCTGATGTCTGCGTTATTTATCATTCAGTCACGAATCCTTCTGATCAAGAATCCCTACAGGCAGACCTAAAGTATGTGCAAAATTGGTGTCTGCAGTGGCTGACGACACTCAACCCTAACAAATGTAAGTATGTCTTTTTACCGCCGCTGAAATCCTTTTGTTTTCCAGTACACAAATTCTAACCCCTCTGTCGACCTCATCCAGTCGTACAAATACTTAAAAAATCACCATTTGTAATGATTTATCCTGGTGTCTGCATGTGACTAACCTAATATCACCAGCTAATAAAACACTTAGCTTCTTGAAACGTCACCTGCGGGATGCCCCTCAATATTTAAGACTACAAGCATATATTTCACTCATCAGAACTAAACTGGAATTCGCACCGGCCATCTGGAACCCTCACCAAACATATATAACAATCGCCCTCGAAGCTGTGCAGAACTAAGCCACCAGATTCATTCATTCCTCATATTCATACGACGTTGGCATATCATCTGTAAAATTGCAATCAGGTCTGTCTAATCTTTCTGCTCGCCGTCGCACTGCCAGTCTGGTCTTATTTCACAAGTTTTTTTTTTATCCACCACTCAGACAACTACCCTACATCTGCACACTCCGCCGCGCAGATCCCATCGCATCAGTCACCCTCTTCAAGTTTTGCGCCCACGTGCCCGTACTACTGTTTTCTCCAATTCATTTTTTTTGCCGAGTAGCAGCTGACTGGAACGGCCTTCCCCACGATATCGCTGCCATCAACTGCCCTGCAACATTCATGACTGCTGTGAACGCCTGTACTTCGTAAAAATTCAGGGGGCACTTTGACTGTCTAAAGTGCGTAGAGGCGAAAGCGTTTTCCGCACCACTTTCAGTGCTTCTGTGGCACTGGTGGCGTCACATGTAATTGAGTACTAATTACTAAGTGATGACAAATCACTAATTAATGGTTAATTACTGATCAATGCCTGAATACTAATTAACTGCTAATTAAGCTTAAGCTTAAGCTTCGCCTTTAGGAGTGGAACGCGACAGCGTGTTGTAGCGCTGCCAGGGAGTCCACGGAACGCCACCACCCGTTCGGCGCGATGCCTTGCCGTTTCAACGCAACGGTTTTTGAGGAAAGGAAATGGTGCAGTAAATCTCGGTCATCTCGGTGGACACCTGAACCGCACCGTAGAGGAACGGAGGAAGTGGGAGTGAAAGAAGAAAGACGAAGATGGCCCGTAATGAAGAAAATGAAAATTGTATTTGAGGAAAGAAAATTACGCAGTAACTGTCTCACATATCTCGGTGGACACCCGTCAAAATTCAGGGGGGGGGGGTGCACTTTTTTGACCTAAAGTGTGGTCACTGATGTGTGGTTAAGATGTTAAGCTTCGCCTCTAAGAGTGGAACGCGAGAGCGTCTTGCAACGCTGCCAGGGAGTCCATAGAACGCCATCGCCCATTCGGTTTTACGCCTCGCTCGTCGGTAAATTGGTTTTTGAGGAAAGGAAATGTATTTCTCTCTCATATCTCGGTGGACACCTAAACCTCGCCGGAAGGGAAGGGAGGAGGATGGCAGTGAGCGAAGACACCGTATTCACTAGACGTGCCTTTGTTCATTCCAAACCATCGAGCTGGCATGGCGGAGTGGATAGCATGCTCGTCTCGCACTCCGAAGACCGGGGTTCGATTCCCGAGCTAGACCAATTTCTTAATAGGTTTTATTTATTTATATAGCCTGACTAGAGAAGTTAATTAAGCTAATTGGGTAATTAAGCAATTAACTAAGCTCAGTCCCACTTACTTGCAGCATCACTATATGGTCCCTTCAATTGGTTGCATGGTTACTAGCCAAAGTACAATTGGCCCCGTTTGAAATTGGCGCACTGTGACGTCACGACCGTTTCGACCAACTGAAAAGCGTGACATTCTCTGTCGACAACTGCTGCTTACAACGATGAGACATTAAAGGCTTTCGCCTTAAAAACCATCCCTTATGTAACACCCCGCAAGGGGCCTTTAAGGAAATTAAAGTGATGTGATGTGATGTTATGAAAGGCCAAATGTACAGTACATTCGGGATAGGATCTCGTGCCATTGCGATGCGACGTATAATGGTACATTTTCTTGAAATATAGGCGCAACCACTCGAGCAGACTACTCAAAACATTTCTCACAGACCTGCCTTTTAAAGTCGCCGTTTCCTCGATTTTAAAAGTGGTGCCCTATCAACATGCTGTCTTTCATGAAAGGAAGTCGCGTACATGCCTGAGTGAAGCAGGGTCCGTAACTTGACGTTAAGTTTAGTTTGGTTTCGCTAGAACAGGTAAACGAACCCAGGGCAAAAGAGGCAAAAGTTGTTTTATGCACCTGACAAAAGACTGTCCTGTCAGTTCAAGATAACAGCGACTTAGAGAATTGCGTGTACCGCAAGAAAACTGTAGAACATACGTTTTCGCAGACGGGATAAAGGAAAATAGCACGCAAGGTTTTTGACAAATGTATTAGAAAAACAAAATCGATATGAGCTCACACAATACAAGAATCGAATGAGGACTGAAAAGAGACAGCCCATGAATTATGGGTAATAGTCACAATGTTAGTTACAATATAGGAAACAGGCACACAATTCCAAGAAAGCTAGAAAGAGATGACATGTAACCGAACAGGAGTAGCAAATAAGAGCTACCAGACCAACAACACACGATTTATTTTTAAAATGATTTATTATTAGTAATTGCCTTTATTAGTATGAGTTCATCCGGATCAGTAATTAATGTTTTGGTTATTTGGTAAGACATTTTCTGAAAGCCGTAGTTTTACACTGTCGGCACTCTTCACAATGCGGGTGGCGTAAGTTTTCACCTGCATTAATTATTAAGCAATTATTTGGGAAGAGTTGTTTGCCAGTATGATATCGCCAATGTACTTACGTATTCTGCGAACAAATTTTTACATGTTTGGTCGATTGCTAATAGATTCTGCTTCATAAAGAACTGCATGTGCTCTTAGTGAATGGTTTAGTTTGCAGTGACCGATGCCTCTTTTATGTAAGGCGTGAAGTTTATTACTGATAATCGGGATAGTTCCGCACTCCAGAAAACAGTAATTCACATGTTTATTTATTTTTTATTTCAATACCCTAAAGGCCCAATGAGGGCATTACATAGGGGGGGATTCATCAAAGAAAACAACAGATATACAACACAGAATACAAACGGCTGAAAACAGAAGTAAACAAGTTAAGAAGGCAGGTACAAGTTAATAAGAGGAAGGAAAAAAAAGGCTGATATGAGGTATTTGAATTAATGCACATGTAGCAAAGCCCTCAAAAATTCAAGAAAAATCCCGGCTTCGAAAGTTACTAAACACAGCATCTAACATTTTGCGGAACGTTACGGCCAGCACACACACATACTGGAGCAACCAAGGAAAAAAAAAAAACGAAACATAAGAAGTGAATCACACAGTGATAAAAAAAGAAGAACGCACATCAACATATGTTAGAATTTTCTAAATAGGACCAAAGAGCTGTTTGAAATGATGATGTTTCAGCGATAGTCGCAATGCTAGAAGGAAGCAAATTCCACTCTTCGATAGACAAGACCTAAGGTGAGTATTTGTATCGTTCTGTCCGAGCGAAAATAGGTTTAATCTTCTTCATGTGATCTACACGAGCCGATGTGTGCGGTGCCGGGAGAAGATGAGAGCTTGGAAATGGTGTGTTGCTGTGGTAGATAGTATGGAAAAAAGATAAACGGCTGAATTTTCTGCGCTTGACCAGAGGCGAGAGATGGAGCGATATTTTCAGTGCTGTTACACTTTGATACCGAGAGTAACGGGAAAGGATGAAACGAGCAGCTTTGTTTTGAATAGATTCCAACATGTTGATAAAATAGACGTGATGAGGGTTCCTGATCACCGACGCATATTCTATCGCAGGCCTGATCAGCATGTTGAATGCGTGTAGTTTTGTGTCCTGGTTGGCTTGGTGCAGTCGGCGTTTAAGAAGACCAAGTTTTTTTAAGGCTTTGTTAGTGATTTGTTCAATATGAGGGCTCCAGGATAAATTAGAGTTAAAATTTACACCGAGGTATTTTACCGACGCTGCAGTTTCAATGGTAGTATTTTTAACTGAGTAGGCATTAGGGCTCGTGTTGGGAACGGAAGTAAACTTGAGGTGTTTAGTTTTATCTGCGTTAATTACCTGCCGCACAAATTACTTAGCTCACCAAGGTCAGTCCGGAGAGCAACGTCTGGAGAGCAACGGAGAGCAATGAAGGACCGGGATGGGCAGTTGTTTTTTAGCTGCTACTGGTAGATCGTTTCTATCACTGAAACCTGCAGAACGGAAAACCTTTGGGCGAACATACGGTTCAAAAATTATGCCTAGAAATTTCATGTAACTTTCCTCAAAGAGCATTAATCTTAGAAATGAGGCCGAAGTTTTGGTTGACATTCTTGTCTTCGGGTTTAGTATAGTAAAAAAAAAAACGTCGATGGACTATGGTACAACGTATACTGATGCAAATATACACAAATAAAATTCAGTTCTGTATGCACATAAATACAGTTCAAACACAGCCATTAAACGCTGAGCACTGTTGGCGACGTGTGAGATGATTTTCAACAGTCTAAAAGCTATTCCCGTTATCCCATAGTAATCAAGCTATTTTCGTAATATGGTATGTCTAACGGAATCAAAAGTTTTGTGTACACCTAAGAATATGCCTGCCGTTAATAACTGTCCACGTTTTCAATGGCTGTCTTTAATCTCAAGCAGCGCTTATTAGGGGCTGCAATCTTCTGAAGGCCGTATTGCTGGGGAACAAATACTTTATGCTCTTGAGGGTACCGAGGACAACGCCTAATAATGACCCCTCTTAGAGAACACTGTGAGCACGAAAATTCGGCGGGAGTTGTTCAGGCGTTTGAAGTCGCCTTCTTCATGAGTAGCGCTGAAACGACCTAAATTAGCATCACTACGAAACCCCCCTTCGTCAACAGTGCCATTGCATATGCCCGCGAGCGGCTTGGCGGTCATGTCAACAATACCCTTTATAAGACGCACGGCACTGAAATAAGATATCTCATAGCGGAAAGATCCAATTGCGTCATTATTTCATTACGTATATATGGTGTCAGAAAAACTAAATTGGAATTTGCCAGAGATAAGTATGTTATGAGATCTGACCTGCCTCCGGTTGCCTGTATTTCGACGTCGAATAAAAATATGGTCGTCAGTGCGTATGTGTATATATATATATATTGTTACGGCTATAATTTCACAGCCGGAGTGTTCTAGCTGGTTCAACAGGCCAGCGGCGAGAGGTTGAATCGGCGAGCGGGAATCAGCGTCCAGCGGGGCACAACACTATCAACTTCCTCTTCTTTCGTTCTCCGCCGTGCCCTTCCTGCGTTTGCCCAAGCCCGTAACAATATGTTTACTTCTGTTCCTTCTTTAACACTGCACGGTTAATCTTCTTTAAACAGATGACTTTTTGGTCTTGCACTCGCTACTTGTTACCGAAGCCATGGCGCTTCGAATTGCGGTGCTCGCGCACTTTAAACAAGTGCGGGAAGCATTTCACTTCCGGGCCCACCACGGGGTCAACGGCCGAAGTGTGAAGCAGCCGGCCATTTAATGCGACCGTATCGCATATGAGCATTCATGCCTGATTGAGGTGCGCCAGCGCAAGAACCAACTAGGCGGTGACGAGGAGTGGCTTGCCTCGAGCGCCGGCCGCACAGCTGTTTTTTACGTCGGCCGCAGCTGCGACAACGGCAGACCGCGCTAGGCTAATTGTGTGCAGCGCTGAGCGCATGGGAGTCCGGAGGAGGCAACTAGCTTTCTTGAGAGTACAAAACTGAATTGGCTTCGAAACAAAGGATAGATATTTCGCGGGGAGTCCACCACTCAGGAACTGCACCCAAAACGAAGTGAATGCCAGCGATTAGCGATTGTAGCGGCGCCGGATAATGAATTCAGCTGCCGCCGTGGGTGAGCGAGGCTACGCAGGCTCGGCTGCACTGAAATCCGCAGCGGTTGGGCTCAGGCAGCAGACGCACTCGGCGCAACTCTCCCCCTCTCCCGTCTGTGTAGACGCAAGCGCCCAGCTGCGACCGAGTCGGCCGTCGCGGAGGGGAGGCCATGTTCTGTGCGCCAACATGTCCGTGAGTGACCCGCTATTCAAGCAGCTCAAAGGTGGGAACAACCGCCGTTGTAGACGCGCAAACTTCACGCGCACTGTGCTCGCGCAATACAGCCTCCCGTTGCAAACTGCGCCGCGAGCGAAGAGAAGGCATGGCGACGTGGCTGACGGCTGTTGTGGCGGATTTCCGGAAGCGGATCAGAACGCTCGCGCGCTGTTTGTAGAGATGCGAAATTTGTGCGGTGGCTAGTGGATCCGCACGGTGTGCTAGGCTAGCTGACTAAACCAGCGTGTCTTTGCACCTCACCTGTCGGTAAAAGATTTGCATGTTTACAGCGAGAAAAATCCGTCGCAACAGAGGAAAACGGCAGGAAAGACAGTAGTATAGCTTTTGTTGTCTTTTTCCATCGTCCTCGTCTGTTGCGCTGCTTTTCCTCGCTGTGAGGGAGCCATCCTCTCATTCAGTCGACTTGCGCGTTTGTCGCGCCCTCAACCACAGCCCCCGTAGAAGCGTGTCTGTCCCGACGCCGTGTGAGCGCAAAAATGGCTCATGTAACGTCTCGCTGACCTCAGCAGTGACACTGACAGGCAGGTAAGCGCGCGACGTGGCCCCCTCAATTGTGCCGTTTATTTCTTCTCTACTTGGGTCTGTCGCCAACGTATAAATCAACTCTTCTGATGATTTCTTTCCACTTTTTGTTTCCTGAATTCAGAAAAGCTTTCTTTTTTCTGGTATTGACAGAGTTGCTTCATCTTTCTCGATTTGAAAGAAAACACCTAAAAAAAAATAGGCAGATATAACTTTTTAAAACCCGCAGTTTACCGCAATTGCCATAAACACGTTTCTTGTACGCTTCCTCCTCAATTGTTGAATCTATCATAGTGTATTTATTTTGTCGGAATTATATAGAAACCAGAACTTAAAATTTCCTTCCACTTCGCTGATCTCCATAGGAACTTCGCATATTGCCACTAAAGCTTATGCATATTTGCTCAGAGCAAATTTCTCTACTGTTCACTTTCTCATATATATTTCACGGACGGTATAGTTAATTGGGGCAGTCCTTACCCGTCTGACGCATGCATTATGCACTGTTTTAGTGCACCTTAGTTTTACTTTTACACGGAAGTGAATGCCACGTTATCAGAAAAGCACCCGGACACAGCAATATCCACAATGTGCAAGAGGATGCAGCATTTCATGTAATAAAAGTGAATAATGCATGCAATTAAAATATCAGAACATCATAAAAGGGCGCATGTGGCACAATTCAGTTGAAGATGCAATAAAAGTCGGAACAGCAAGTTGCGCTACAGTGGTCGTGTTGCACTGAGTCAAAAATATCCGCGACTGCAGTCATTAACTTTTCGTTAATTGCCATGCACAAAGAAAGACGTTTTAAGCCTGGAATACTAAAGCACGATAGCATCTGCCTCTTCTGAGTTGCTTAAGCAGTGCAACAAAGATCTACAGTGAAGCTGCGATAAAAAGGATAGATGTTTTCGGCCGTGCTAACCGACAACGATTGCTTTTCGTTAAGCTCAATAAAGGACTTTTGCAATCAGGTCAGTTTCTATTGAGCCAGAGCGGCGGCGCTTGCTCCGAAGGCAGCCGATCCCAGGGTCGTGCTATATTCGACTCACAGCAGCTGCGTTTGCCGTGGATAGCAAGGCATATATATAGGGATTTCGAGCACTTTACCTTTGCGAAGAATATCGAGGTTTTTCGTACTTACGGATGTCATTGCTGTACTCACATGAGTGAAAACAGCGCGAAAGAAGCCCGAAGGCGAAACGAAGAAGGGACAGGAAAGAGCGCTCTTTCCTGTCCCTTCTTCGCTTCGCCTTCGGGCTTCTTCTTGCGCACTGTTTTCACTCATGTCAAAATGGACCAACTAGCCCAGCAAAAAGTTCTGCGTCATTGCTGTAAAATGTGCTTTGCTTAAAATGACTAGCTTTCTCAAAGTATGCAGACACACAGGTATGCTTCTTGTCACAGTTACTCAGGTGCAGGTCGCGAGCAACCTTCAGTGTAAGATTAAGATTGCCGACTGGACGAGCAAAGGGAAGAAAATAAAGAAAATTACTTTTTGAAGCAACGAAATGACACACTGTCTCGTTTATCTCGCTGGGCACCTGAACCGCGCCCCAAGCGAAGGGATAAAGGAGCAATACTTTGATTTCAGCTAGTTGGTTGTATAGCATGACATGTTTACGCAAAAAGCGTACTGGCGCTAAAAGACGAAGACAATACACACAACAAGACAGGACTGGCGCGAGTGAGAGGAGAGAGTGAAAGAAAAAAGGAAGAAGAGAGGCCGTAGTGGAGGTCTCTGGAAAAATTTCGGCCACCTGGGGTATTCAACGTGCACAGACATCGCACATCGTCATGGATGATGCGCGATGTCTTCGACATCACGTCTCCATGACAGCATGACAGAACGTCTCCGGACACCATCCATGATGCGTTCGACATCATGGATGCTGTCGGTGTTCAAGAAGTGATGACTTTTTACGGCGAACAGAGAGGCCGGGTCATCACTATCGCAACGATTCTGGTAGGACCCTGCAGTAGAGGGGAGCGAGAAAGGTGCTTAGAAGAGCAGAAAGTTCGGCGAGTTGGTGTATATGCATGACTGAAAAAAAGCGCGAACGAAGCACACAAGGACGAGAAAAGGAAAGAGACGGACGAGCGCTATTTGATGGGCAAACTTGAACGCAGGGATTGAGGGCGAAGCCTTAGTTCGTCGACCAAGGTTTCGACAAATGCACGTGTCTTCATCGGGATAATCGCGGCCATCCCTGGCGATGACTACATGCACCCCTTCACGCAAGGAGGAAAGCAAGAAATGAGAAAAGAGAAGGATTCTGGGTACTGGGGGCAATACAGGGCAATTGGAGCGCAGACCTTTGGGCTAGTTGGTTCATAGCAGACACGTAGGCAAGCGCAGAACAACAGGTACATAGAAAGAGACTTGGACAACAAAGCGCTCATGTTGTCCGAGTCTCTTTCTCTGTCCGTGTTTTTTTTTGCGCTTGTACGTGTCTGCAATTAGAGCAGTATCCTTTCTCTTGAAAAGGTGCATTCCGTGTCACAGGCCGCAATTTGGTCAGCAAATTGAAACTTCCCCCCTTGAGTCCCCGGTTCAAGGTTTTAATTTTTGCAGCTGTTGTTACGATATTATTTGACAAATGTCTCGCCCATTAGCCTACTCTATACGCGGAACATAATGGGCGATACACAATATGTGTCGAGAAATACGGCTAATCTCGAGCGGAATAAGTTTCAATATATTTCCATTAAGAGATAAAATGGCACCCAAATGCCCAATGCGGAATATTGGCAAGGAACCGAAAATCAACGAATTATTCACAGAAAAAAAGCATTTCAAGCATTTGGCCGCAACACCTGTAACCTTCATGGGCCCAGGGAGAGTAAACAATTTTTGTTATTCGTTTCACACGAATTCATAGAAAATAAGAGACGAGTATTTTTTTTTAACGTCCCCTTGAAACAGCACATTCGCACCCCATTTTCTTAACATAGCTTCTTCAGTAACACAAAATTATTTCAGCAGAAAGTCCAGACGACTGGGAACGGACTGACATAAGGACTTGCATGTAAGTTGCATGAAGAAATGAGTGGACAGTGTGCAATCGGCGAGCCTGGAATTTGCTACGCTGGGGCGTCACCGGGGCCCCTAAAAAGTTAAACGGACACTGATGACAAACTGAGGTTGGCCTGTATCGATAGATTGTGAAATTTTAACAACTAAGACACTGGTTCACTGAAAACGAAGGTTTTTTTTATGCCATAATGGCCAGGAATTAAATACATGTGTCACTGTCACAGACCGCTTCCGTAGTCAAGCTTCGGTGTGTCGAGAGATTTTTTTTTTTTTGCGCGTGGATCCCAGAGGCTAGACTCCACCACCATAAGCTTCAAAATGGCGACGATCAGGGAGTCACCTTCGGTCCTCATGTTACGAGCACAATTCTAGAGGAGGATAAAAATTTAGCTAAATTTTCTCAGGAATAAATGCGTCTTTTTCTGCCTGAAAGAGTAAAAAAATCGATACACCTGAAGCTGTTCCTTGCAACAAACCGTCATCCTCCAAGTCTATCACCTTTTGAAGCCCACACCGGCAAGTTCAAGCTGAACTTTCTCCTTCGAACTGAACTCCTTCCTTCTATCTGGTTTTGCTTCAACTAAAGGAATACTTGAACACCGTTGTGAGCCTGTGGTAATGCACTTTTGCCCACTCCCATTTCGATACAGATTCAGGGCTGCAGTATGTGTGAATGACCAAGTAAAAATGAAACGAGACTAGTTCACCGCTGTTGATCTTTTAGAAACTCCTTGCCTGCAGGGGGCGCTTAATGCTCGCTTCGCATGAATTCGCAGACCACATATTTGACCTTCGCCGCCACTGCCTTGTGTTGCCAATCGACGACGCCAATGGCCTCCTGCTGCCGTTCTGCACCACTCTGGAGCTCATCTTCCGGAAAGGAATCCAAGGTAAGTGTTTGATTGCGTCCAGCTGCCAATGCTTTAGTGGCCGCTTTCTGGCTGGGATCATTCATTGGCAAGCGTTTTAAAACAACTGAGGCACCTTCTTTTTCACAGCCAAAAAAAATATGAAAAAAAAAATTCGGCTGAGACACCTCAAGAACTTCAAGCACTCTTCAAGCATTACTGTCCCTTTACGCCAAAACCATGATACCTGAACAATCACTACGAATTGTACTCGTATAACTAGCAACCTGTAGAAGGTATAATTGTGTGAAATAAGACAACGGCTAATACGGTGAACGTACGAAGTATAGGGGACTGCTTGATGCATCACACAGGAAAAAGCTTTGCGGTTCTACGTCAAAAATTGCGTCTCGGCTTACGAGAGCCCGACAAAGGACGTTCGGAACGATGTGGAAAGGCTTTTGGGAAAGGCGACCGCCCGCTCCCCCCCCCCCCCCCCCCATAGGATCGCCACGGCTTCTTCGCTTGTATAAGTGAATAAAATAGGCACTTCGGGACCTTTCCTCCTTACAAGGATGCTTGTGCAGTGTATGGGTGCTGTTCGTTCTAGGTGGCTGTCAGAGGTGCTGTCTCTCCTCGAAACACTGCGTTTACTGCAGTTGGACACAACTGAAGAGCAGATCGGCAGTTGCTCTTCACAGGAGGCCCCCTCCAGCGAGTGGCGTCGACCGATGTCCATGACGCCGCGGGCAATCGCGGTTATTCTCCATTCATCCTTGCGTCTTCACGCTAGCCGCCCCAAGGGGATGAGTGGAGGAGGAGGAGGAGAAGTGGTCAACGCCACTGGCTGGAGGCGCTCATTTCAGGGTTATTTGGCGCGTCGTTCTTGAGTTGTAACCGACTACTGATGCCACAAGCAGGGAATGTTCGCAGGGAGTGTTCTTTTCGCTCGTGTACTTGCGTGCGTGGGCCTCTGCTGATCATCGCTCTCAGCGTAAGAAAAGTTTTATTTCTGCTAAAAAAGAAAGAAAGAAACAACCGCACGCTGCGCACTTCCGGAAAATGGTTTCTTACAATTTCGAGAATTCACCTTTAAAGCAAAAGAGAAGTTATGAATTGTTCTTTTTCAGTCTTTTTTTTTGTTTCTCTTCTTCAGCACAAAGGAACACCCCGGTGGGAGCAGTGCACAGGGACTACTGGAACGGGTTTTTCTCCATGCTTCATTTGAAGCAGAAGGACAAGTACGTAACGCAAGTTGCATTTTTCTGCACCTATTTACTGCATATATATAACACGCGGGAAAGGGGCTTTTGACAAAATTGCGCCAATAAATAAATCACGCATAACGATTTTTATACCCCTGTCAAGCGGGCAAGTTAAGTACACTTACGGAGAGTGTACTTCGGTGAATGTACACTTTGCCGCATCTAAACGACGCAAGTGGAGTGTCACTCGCGGAAGAGTGCACTCCGCTAGGAGTGCGTTCACGGACCACACTTTGCTGGCCGAGTGCGTAGCCTCGACGCCAGTGGTTCCAGTGGTACAAAATGTATAGCGCGTAAAAGTACTTACAACTTTATTTTACGTGCTATAACACTGTTTTCAGAAAAAAGTTCGTTGGTTATAGCTACAAGCGAAGCAAGAAAACAAAAGTAAACGTGATCAGATGCAACATCGCTGCCTGCCGCAATCTTGTTTGTTGTCAAAATTCTGGATAGTCTTGGCTGGACTTCGCTTTTCTTCTATTTTCACTTTTTTCATCGTTAAAAAATGTTGAACCTCGTTTTATTTGCGCTATCACGTTAAGGAATCAAATATGAGTCTTTTCTTCTTTTCCATCGTCCTGTTCCGAAATTCTGCTCATTTTTTGTTGCCATTTTTTTTTACTACCAAGTGCACTTTGCTTTCCCGTTTAGCACTGCGTAGCCCAAAGTGTCACTCGGGATGCCGAAGCGCACTCCCCGTAAGTGCACTTAACTTGCCCGCTTGACAGGGGTATTACCTACTCATGACTACCGCTACCTATAGCTTGCTCTGGCAGTATTGCAGCTCGAAATGTGCTGTCCTGAATATCCAAAACGAACAGAAATCATGAACCGCGCCTTTGTGACTTGTAGGTCCCTCTGCCGCAACAGCGGCGGGAGTTTCATTCGGTCCGCTTTAGCAACAGTTGTGGAACCTTCTTTGAGCGGGACGAAAGGTCAGGCAACTATCGCGCAAAGCAAAGCTCCTTTCGGACCTCTTCTCAGACCAGCGGAATTGTCCTGCACACGACTCAGCTGAGCTATTTTAAGGCGGAAGCCTTCAATGCCTCATCGTTGTAAACAGGAGTTGTCGACAGAAATGTCACGCTTTTCAATTGGTCGAAAATATCGTGACGTCACAGTGCGCGAAATTCAAACGGGGCCAATTGTACTTGGCTAAATAAAGGGATAACAACAACAACAACAACATAAATAAAGGGATCGTATAGTGATGCTGCAAGTAAAATAAATAAAACCTAGTAGGAAATTGGCCGAGTGCGCGAATCTAACCCCGGTCTCCGGAGTGCGAGACGAGCATGCTAACCACTCCGCCATGCGAGCCGATGGTTTGGAATGAACAAAGGCGCGTCTAGTCAATGCGGTGTCTTCGTTCACTCCCATTTTCCTCCCTTCCCTGACGGAAAGAAAATCAAAAAATAAAAAATAAGAAAAATTAAGACCACATAAACAGAAAACAAGATAAAAAGTAATAAAAGATAAAAAGTAATAAAAAGCACAAAAAATTTAAAAAATACAGAAATCAACGAAAACCAGTGCTCAAGGAAAGGCTTTCGCCTTGCAGCACTTTAGAGTGCCAAAGTGACCCCTGAATTTTAGATTGCCCCCTGTCGAGGCCACATTTCCCGTTCATGCGGCGTTGGTGTCGTTAGCGTACACGCAAGTTGCAGCCCGTCACACTGACTGGTCAGGATGCAGCGACGCCTCGGATGACGTCATGGCAACGCGCCGTGCATCACCACAAGTCTAACCACAAGCACCACCACCAGCTACACTACCAGCTGCACCATGGCGTAGGTACGGATATTGCTTTCGCAATTACCGGGCCTAACCAAGCTAAGCCACAGCGAATTTTTTAAATTTATCTCAATATAATTTCGTGGCCGTCACCTGCCAACTGTAAGAGGTGGCGGCCACGTGCCGCGGTTAGCAGGTGGCTCTGTAGAGAGTGGGAAATCTCCCTTTCCACGTTTAGGGGACAGGAGGGAGCAGCGAGAGGGAAGAAAGCTAGAGTGCATGGCTCGAGGCAACGGCTGGCCTCACCATGTTCTGACGAACGGAAACATGTGAGCGCCAAAGAGGGCAGACCGCCGAGGAGCCATCGACAAAGCGTGCCTGCTCGGGAGCTCGTCCCAACCAGACTTCGCTGACTGCATTAGCACGGCCAGGCTTTCTCTTTGTGAGGTGCACAACAAGTCGTCGGGGGATTTTTGCATGTGGTACGTCGACTGTACGTGGGATGTGGTACGTGGGATTCATATTCGTGACCTAGAGACGAACGGGATCACAATGTGGGCCGCGTACACATAGCCGTCTGGATAGCACAACGGGATGCGCTCTTTGAGATGTACCAGCTTGCAATGAGTCGTGCAGCTGAGGTCTCCACAAAAGGCCTGCCAAGACAGCATATATAAGCCACCGTATACCCGATCGGAAGCTTTCCAGCTGCGACGCAGAACAAGCACTGCAGGTGCACAACATTTTGCTCGGGCAACGTGCAAGACCAATATCCCCGATGTCTTTTGTAGGTTGATGGTCGATGTCACTGAGGACTGCTCTACCAACCGCGCTATAGTCTCTAAATCTACCACGGAATAAAGGCGTTGCGAACCCGCAGATGGATGGCGAACCGCAATGCGGCTTGTTTCGGTTTACGACGCACGACAACCTCGCATTCCTTCCAAATGCCGCAGCTTGGAGAAGTCTACTCTTCCTGTCGCAGTGCAAGTTACAGCTACTGCGGAGGCGTTACCAGACGTCACTCTCACTGTTCGGGCACTTAACGTGCACAGTCACGCATGGTCGCTTATCCACCTATCCATATCCACGCCACTGGAACATAATAGCTTCACGAGTGACGTCATTCTGTGCTAACCAATCAGTGACTGGCGTTCTAGACAATCATTACACAATCCAATCCAATCCATTGCATTCCATTCAAATCCAATGCAATCGAATCCAATGTAATCTACTGTAATCTAATGTAATCTAATCTAATCCAATCAAATCCAATCCAGTCCAATTCAATCTAATGTAATCCAATGTAATCCAATCTGATCCAACTATTGCAATCAAGGTCAAATGATGGTCAATGGTGGTCACCGCCGCGGCACGATGGTGGTCACCCTGGAAAGTGCAAGTACTATTGCTTTCGCAATAATAATGCACTACGTAATGGTCTTACGATTCTAGGGTAGAATGCAGGTTCTAGGGTAGAATGCAAGGTACAAAAGGTTTCGCTGTGAAAATTGCGTCTGTTATGCGAGTAGATACGGTATATTCTCCGCTCGTTCGAAGCTGGGAGTCAAGCCACCGCTCTAGCCCGCGATCGGGAGCCTAACACAGCCCGAGCAGACCACGGTGGCTGTGCTCTTTTGAACAGAAGAACGTGCTGACACTAGCGGGATTTATCGTTACAGAAACATCAATCTCCGGCTGTCGACATTCGAGGACATGTAGCTCGGGCGGGCAACGCTAGACAGTCGAGCGCGTCCGACTTGGGAGCTGATAACTTACGAGCGATTGTTCGCACCGGGCTCGGCGACACCAATGGTCCGAGGCCGGACGGAGAGCTCAAAATATCCGTTACCGGATGGCTGCATTCCGCTAAGGAAGATACGTTGTTGTGACTTTGGGCATCCCACCGCTGCCACCAATGTTGTGCCATAGAATTGGTCCCGTTGCGCTCGCCACCCGTTTCGTGACTGAGCGTTGCCAGCTCTCTTAGCGGTAGCGAAGACTCCGAGTCAGGCGTCGGTAAGACTAAGAAAATGGTTTATACATTATGTACAGGGCATAATATAGTTCAACATCGGCACGGGGGCCGAGAGCTACACAACGCGACTGTTCTCGCATAGCGACGATCAGCGAGACACCAGCACGTCACACCACCCGACTCCACTCGTGAGCAGCACTCGACTCACGGTGGGCCGGTCACTCGGTCACTCCGGTAGTTGTAGCTGCTGCCCAAGCGGCAGCGGTGGGGCTTATATAGCCTGAGGAACGGCGGCCCCTCAGAACTGGCCAATCCAAAGGCAGCACTCGACGGCAGTCCGAAAGGACCAACCAGCGACCGCGCCGGCCACCCGCTTCAAATTTTGCCGCGCGCGGTGACACCCTGGGGAAAGGGAAACGGGCGCCTCGTAGTCTGGCACCCAGCGACGTGTCCAGGCACGCTGCTCGCCGATGCTTCTCCTTAAGACCCTGCTGACTTACGGCGCAGCATCGTGGCTTGTCAAGGGAGCGTTAGGGCACGTTGCCTTGCGGCGCAGCACCAGGGCTTGTCAAAGGGACGTTCGCAGGAGAAAGTTTGCGGCCTGCAGATTTGGAATCTGGGCGGGTTTCCCGGCATAACAACGTGCAGGCGTCCGCGTGCTTCGAGTTACCCGCTACCAAGACCTTACATCCCCTTTTTCCTAAGCAGGTGTCGCGTTCGCTTCGTCTGCAGAGGCGCCGTCCATTGTCAGCAAGTAGCTATGCAGAGAAGGACGGTGGGAGGGAGAAAAATCTTATTTCCTTCCCTTCAACCTATGAGTTACTCATTTTAACGCGACAGAGCTATGGAGCTCGTGTCGCAAAACATCCGGCGTCGTTGTCCTGATCGAAAAATCCTTAGAGAAGCAAAATAAGAGACAGGTGGGCCACCTACGTCATGTTACCTTGGGACGTTGTCATAACCTGCTTAATGGATTTTCATCAAACTGCGCACCGCGCCCGGTGGCAGCTGTTGAATGAATGATTGGGCCCCCGCGGGTGGAAGCACCGGCCATCGCAGGACGGTGCCGCGTCGCATAACCGCTGCACAACTGCACCAGGAGGGACATTAGGACTCCCAGCGATCTCTTAATGTTAACTAGAGAATGACCAATTCTCCATGCATGGGCGTCAACACATTAACGCTAATTCCCAGCAGGGGGACGTCTGCAGCATGCAGACGTTGGTGGGTGGCGACACCACGGGGTTAACCCGAGCATCCGCAGGGACATCCCCGCAGGGCGATGGTGGTGAACAATGCGTCACCACGGACCCGAGCATCCACGCCTAGCCGTGCGTGGCATCGCCGTGTCCGGGGAAAAGGGGATCCTGGTGGTTGAGCCGATGCCGAGCGTTTGGACCCTTAAGGCCCCTCGGCGGAGGCAACACACCACTTTGGCCCCAGCTTCCTGTAGACGGCACCTCCGGCCTGACCCAACCGGAGGAAATCGGCAGTCGCCTTTTCCTGTCCGCCCCTCAATCTTTCACTTTCCTATTTCCTTTCTTACAACTTTCCTGTATCCTCCTCTCTTCTTCGTTTTTTTCCTCTTTTTCCTGGCAGCAAGGTTTAACCGTGTGTGACCAACTACCCTTAGTTGAGTCATATTAAGTTATAGTTAAGGTGTACAGCTGGCGTGGGCAGGACTTTCTGTCAAGTTCCTGTCGCGTCCCCTTGTTGGACTCCATGGTGGGTGATGGCACCATGACCGAAAAACATCAATTTTTTATGGCTCCCCCCCTTTCCGAACCTGATCGCTCTCTCAAAAGAGGGCGGAACGAAGCAGCAGACTTTTTCATGAAAAAGAAACCAACTTTAACTAAGTTTCATGTTATACACATTTACTGTGAAGAAAAGCAAGCCCGAATCATATCCACATTTCTTGTTACCAAATGCCTAACAGATACTTTAGGGTCTGGCTACAAGGTATCCAAAATGTCCAGCGGCGACCTACTCCTTGAACTACGCGAGAGCATCCAGTGCTCGAAACTTGCAAACATTGCTTCTATAGGGGACATCTCTGTCTCCGTGACTCCCCACCGATCCCTCAACTCAGTCAAAGGCGTTATCTCAGAGGCTGACTTTATCCACCTAACAGAAACTGAAACGCTTCAAGGACTATCTGAACAAAATGTAATTGACGTCCACAGGATCAAAATCCGCAAGGATAACAAGGAAATAGACACCAAACACATGGTCCTTACATTTAACACCAGCAGCTTGCCCGAAACAATCGAAGTAGGATACCTGAAAGTCAACGTAAGGCACTACATACCCAATCACCGTCGCTGTTTCAATTGCCAGAAGTTTGGCAATGGCTCACAGAGCTCCCGCGGCCGCAAAACCTGCGCGAAATGCGCATCAAAGGACCATCAGTCTGGGGAATGCGACGCAGCACTACGCTGCGCAAACTGCGAAGGCGACCACGCTGCGTACTCCAGGGCGTGTCCGTCCTGGAAAAAGGAGAAAGAAATCATCACCATTAAGACCAAAGAAAACATTTCATTCAAAGAAGCCAGAAGGCGTTTTGCACTTAACAACAGATTCTCCTTCACAGCAAAACCAAACTTCGCTGATGTGGTGCGCAGGGGCGTAGCACCACACAGCACTCCGGCACCTGCCGCGGCCACTTCCACCGCGCCTGTGGCAGGGCCATCCACGCTCCAGGCAGAGACAGCGAAGGCTGCTCTGCCAACTCCAAGCCAGGGAGTGCCGGCCCACGGGTCAGCATCCCGCAGGACTTCCCCCCGTCGGGGGAGGCCCGACACCAACACATCCGCGGCATCGCGGTCCTCCAGCACCTCTGGTGAGGTGATGGATAGAACTCCTACTCCGCCTGCTTTGCAGCCGCGGACAGGCTCTCACGAGCGAAGAAAAGACAGCACCCCGGTAACGGGCCCAGAACAGTAAACTCTTTCCGTTCCATTCCAACCCAAAAACACAAACATTACATTTGGGGTTCAATGGAACTGTAGAACTACAGTGAGGAACTACAGTGATATAACACATATTCTAGGGTCAGTGATGCCTCTAGCTTTATGTCTTCAAGAGACCAATCTTGGTCCACAACATTCAAATATCTTAAAACATTATAAAACTTTTAGGCGCGATCGCGAGCATGCAAATAGACTCACGGGAGGCGTCGCAATCGTCATTCAAAGCGGCGTCCCGGCTCAAGAAATCAAACTGAAAACAAAACTTGAGGCGGTTGCGGTTAGCGTCATCAGCTACAAAACCGTAACAATATGTTCTGTATATCTTCCCCCACGCATCACATTAACATGCCAAGATCTAGAAGGCCTGATCGATGAACTGCCGGAGCCATTTCTGGTAGTTGGCGATTTTAATGCTCACTCTCTGTTTTGGGGAAGCGAACGCTGTGGCTCTAGAGGCCAAACAATCGAAGATTTTATAGTTTCGAATAATGTCTGTCTTTTAAATACGGGAAAAGCCACATATTGCTGCCCAAGCTCAGCAAAAATGAGCATTCTCGATTTAGCTTTCGCATCACCATTACTTTTTAACGATTTTAAATGGGATGTTTTAAACGACCCCATGGGCAGCGATCACTTACCTACTGTCATCAGTCTCTCATCGTCCACTCCAATCATCCCCACAAGACCACGGCGCTGGAAAATTCACCTCGCCGACTGGTGACTTCTTACAAAAAATGCCACTCTGGAAAAGAAATTTTCTGACCACCTCAGCACAGATGAAATTAATGAGAAGTTTACTGACTGCATAATATCGGCCGCAATACTCGCTATAGCACAAACAACAGGACTTGCACAAAAGAAACATAAAGTGTGGTGGACACAAGAATGCACATTAGCAAAAAAAACAACAAAACAAGGCCTGGAGCGTTCTGCGTCGATATCCCACTGCAGAGAACTTACTTACCTTTAAAGAAGGCAAAAGCCAGAGCGCGCTATGTGCGAAGAAATGCAGAGAAAACCTCTTGGCAGAAATATGTCTCCTCAATAAATAGTTCAATAACATCGAAGAAAATGTGGGAAAAAGTTCGTAAATTTACTGGTGGCCATTCCCCTTTCACACTTACCCTCTTGACAGCACCCGGGACACAAACATCTTTAGAAGAACAGGCCAACATACTGGGCGAGCATTTTGCTGAGATCTCAAGCTCATCTAACTACACAAACACATTTCAGAAACACAAAGCAATAGCTGAAAAACAAAAATTCCCATTCGGAGCAGGTATATATGAGGATTACAACCAGCCTCTCACACTGCAAGAATTAAATAAGGTATTATATTCTGGAAAAAAGACAGCACCAGGACCAGACAACGTGCATTACACTATGCTTGCCCATCTCTCCGAGGCTGCTGTAGAGGCAGTGTTAAACTTCTTTAATAAAATCTGGATAACTGGAAATATACCTGACGAGTGGAAAAAAGCAGTCATAATACCTTTTCTCAAACCCGGAAAACCACCAACAAGTCCTAGCAGTTACAGACCAATAGCCCTCACTAGCTGCATTGTTAGATCTTTCGAAACTGTAATAAACATTAGACTGACCTTCGTACTTGAATCTCGGCAACTATTAGATACACACCAATGTGGGTTTAAAAAAGCATGCTCGACCACAGATCACCTTGTCCGCATAGAAAACACCGTCCGGGAGGCGTTCATCCACAAGCAGCACTGTATTGGGGTCTTCTTCGACTTGGAGAAGGCCTACGATACCACGTGGAAGTTCGGCATCCTCCGTGACTTAGCAGAGCTATGTATCCGCGGCAGGATGCTGAACTGCTTGAACGACCTCCTGGCTAACCGCACATTCCGAGTCCGCCTAGGAGCAACTCTCTCCATGACTTTCACCCAAGAGAACGGCGTACCCCAGGGGTGCATTCTAAGCACGACACTCTTCATAATAAAAATGAATTCCTTAGCTAAAGAAATACCCAAGTCCATAATGTATTCAGTTCATGTAGATGACCTACAAATTGCACGTTCGTCCTCCAGCATATCGACCTGTGAGAGACAAATACAAATCACACTAAATAAACTAGGTGCTTGGGCAGACAGAAATGGATTTAAATTTTCCCCTAAAAAAAACAGTAGCTGTTCTTTTTTCATTGCGACGAGGCCTGCAGGTCGATCCCAATCTATACCTGAATCATACTGCGCTACCAATTAAACAAGAGTACAAATTTTTAGGCGTAACTTTCGACAAGAAACTCACATTTCTACCACACATTAACAACCTTGAGAAAAGAAAGCTTCTCATACCCTCAATATCTTAAAAGTGCTCTCACGGAAACGGTGGGGGTCCGAAAGAGCAATCCTTTTATAAATATATCGCTCTCTGGTGCGCTCCAAGCTGGACTATGGGTGCATAGTATATGGTTCGGCAAGAGCATCCTACTTGAAAAGATTAGACCCCATTCATAATCTTGGTTTGCGCCTATCATCTGGAGCATACAGAACATCACCAGTAGCCAGCCTATATGTTGGAACTAATGAGCCCGCTCTTGAGGACCGAAGAATCGCACTTACATGCACATACGTCTTAAAAATCTGTTCTCTTCCGAAACATCTCTGCCATCCAGTTGTCACCAAGTGCCCATCTAAAAGATTATTCATCAAAAAACCACATTCTATCAGACCATTACTATTGCGATTTGAAGACAAATCTGAAGAGCTAACAGTACTAGACTGCTTACAGAATATTGCACAAAGGAATGAATATTTGCCACTATGGTACAGCCTTCCTTCAGTATGTGACTTCACAATGAAACATTTAGACAAAAAGCAAACGCCAAACGAGTACATATTAGAGGAATTCTTTGCACTGCAGGAAAAGTATGACACATATATTGAATTTTATACCGATGGCTTAAAAACAGAAAGTCACGTTGGAAGTGCAGTATTCTAAGAAAATACTAAACAGATAATGACACTACCAGAATGCGCATCAGTTTTTACTGCTGAGTGTTATGCCGTCTTTGTAGCTGTAGAAAAAATAGTAAGAGAGAACATCAAAATAGCATCATTTACACTGATTCCCTCAGTATGCTCAAAGCACTGCACTCCAGGAATGCTGCTGAACCCATAATAGGAAACATCATACATAACATAGTTAAAATCACAAAGCAAAAGCATAACATTAAATTCTGCTGGGTTCCTAGCCATGTTGGAATTGTGGGCAATGCGAAAGCAGATGTATGCGCTGCACAAGCCCGGAATGGTCAAATAAAACAAGTGAGCATACCGCACAGGGATTGCTTAAAGTTTATCTACAGTAAACTCAGAAATAAGTGGCAGGCAGCATGGGAAGAGCACGTAACATAATTGTACTAACCGAAACTTGGCTAAATTCAACAGTAGGGGACTCCGAAATAACTTCCATGTTTCCTGATTTCAATATCTTTGGACGCGACAGAATTAATAGGCGAGGAGGAGGTGTACTAATAGGTGTTCATCATTCTTATCCTTGTTCCGAGATTAAACTTGATTCCCCTCTCGAACTCCTTTTCATTAAGTGTCATGCCTCGTTCCCTCCTGTTATCATTGGTGTTTGATATATCGACCCCCTGATACAACTGATTCCTTTGTTGCTCACTTACACGAAGCACTCCGCGTGTTAACTACGTCCTATCAGCACATTCCCATTCTTTTTTTATGGTGACTTCAATTTTCCTGACATTACCTGGTCCGATCTTCCCACCATTACATCAAAAAATAACATTGTAAGTGACTTTGTTAACACGCGCCTAACCTTTGGCTTGTCTCAAGTCGTATCTGAACCTACTAGGCAAACTGATCATTCCTCCAACATTCTCGATCTCATTCTCACTTCCCACCCTGATAAAGTTTCTACGCCACTTCATTTACCCGGACTTAGTGACCACTCCATTATACTAAGCACATTTTCATTCCAAGTCCCAAGCTTGAAGAAAACCAAAAAAACACTTACATTATACGACAAAGGTGCTGCCATCAACACAGAACTAGCCGATTTTGGGGCGTGGTTCGTCCATGTCTTTTCAAGCCGGTCACTAGAAACTAACTGGTCCCTTTTCATACAGAAAATGCATCAACTAATAGATAAGCACATCCCTACTATCACGATCACAGAAAAATCATCGTCACCATGGTTTAGCAACGATCTGAAGCGCCTTAGTAACAAGAAGAAAAGGCTTTTCCGTACAGCCAGACGTGTGAACACTGACTGCTCATGGAAAAAGTACCATTGTGCTGAAGAAGCATTCCAATCTCTGGTAAACCGAACTAAACGTTCCTTTTTTTCATCAGTATTACCTTCTATGCTTCGCACTAATTCTAACAAGTTTTGGAAATCCATTAATCCTTCACGCAACACATCTATTACTTTACTTGATGAGGACCATAATTTCATTCCGGAACATGATGTCTGTCGCGTTCTAAATTACTTTTCCTGTTCAGTTTTTACTAACGAACCGGACGGCGAATTACCGCACTTCACTGTTTTCGATCATCCAGCTATGCCAGACATTTTGTTCGATAGCAGTGGTATTAGGAAACTAATTGAATCATTGAAAGTGTCATCGTCATCTGGCATTGATGGCTTGAACACTGAAGTGATAAAAAATACTAAAAGCGTGGTTAGTGTCATTTTGTGCCATCTTTTTCAACAGTCATTATCATCAGGCGTGCTTCCGCAATACTGGAAAATAGGTAAGATCGTTCCAGTCCCCAAGAAAGGTTCATCGTTTTCATGTAAAAACTACCGCCCTATTTCTCTTACGAGCATCTGTTCAAAACTAATGGAACATGTTATTTATTCTCACATCGTTAAATTTTTAGTTTCGGTCAAGTTTTTTCATCCTAACCAACACGGCTTCCTATAAGGACTTTCCTGTGACACCCAACTAGCCCTTTTTATTAATGATATTAGCTCTCATCTTGACTTAAACATTCCCGTTGACACGCTCTTCCTTGACTTTGAAAAAGCTTTTGATAAGGTACCCCACAAAAGATTACTACTAAAACTTTCACGTCTTAACCTTAGCCACTTGGTGTTAAAATGGCTACAAAGATTTTTGACCAACAGAGAGAAATTTGTCTACGCTAACAAATCATCGTCACCTCTTTCCCCCGTTACTTCAGGTGTACCACAAGGCACAGTGCTTGGACCCTTGCTTTTTCTAATCTACATTAACGATCTTCCCTCTAACGTCAACTCTAACATCCGATTATTTGCCGACGATTGTGTAATCTACCCCCCTATCACCAGCAGAACTGACTCTGACACCCTCCAAACTGATCTAACCCAAATCGAAACTTGGTGCAAGCATTGGCTAATGTCCCTTAATATTACTAAAACATGCATGATTTCTTTTCATCGCAGGCAATCCCATATTCCCTCAAAATATGTTCTTTTCGGTTCTGAAGTATCATCTGTTCTTTCCTGTAAGTATCTTGGCATCACCTTAACTCATACCCTAACATGGTCTTCGCATATCACGAACATCGCTAACGACGCTAACCGCACCCGTGGCTTCCTACGTCGAAATCTTCGTTTTACTACCACTTCTATCAAATTATTAGATTATAAAACATTCGTCCGACCTAAACTAGAATTCGCATCAGCAGCATGGGATCCTCATCAATCTAACCTTTCTATAATCCTTGAAAAAGTTCAAAACCGCGCTATCCGTTTTATTTATTGCGACTACTCTTGCTATACCAGCGTGTCCTCTTTAAAATCCAGAGCATCCTTGCCTAACCTTCAAATTACAAGAAAAATATCTCGACTATGCTTATTCCACAATTCTATCATTAACCTTTAGGACCATCTATCATATCAACAGCTCATCGTCCTTCTAGACGCAACAACCGCATCAAGACCGTAAATCCACCCGCTGCAAGAACTACATCTCATTTCCGTTATTTTTTTGTCATATCATCTCGATACTGGAACGATCTGCCGCCGGAAGCCGTACTCATCGTCAACTGCATCGACTTCAAGAAAAAGATAGAGGCCATCCTTATGTAATCAGTCATCTTTATGTATCCTGTAATCTTTATGTATCCTGATCTTTATGTACTCTGTAATCTTTATATAATCTGATGTAATCCGCCCATCCCTCATGTAATGCTCCACAACCGGGGCCTTTGAGGTAATAAATAAATAAATAAATAAATAAACAAAACAGCAAATTACATTCTGTTAAGCCCATTTTAGGGGAATGGCAATCATGTAAGCATCAAGAACGTTTTACCGAAGTTATTTTATGTCGGCTCCGCATTGGACACACCCACCTCACGCACAACTTTCTGCTAACCAAACAAAACAAACCTCTCTGTGAAATGTGCGGTGCTGAACTCACAGTGAACCATTTTAATTTCATGTATAAAACTAGAAGAACTAAGAAAGAAATATTTTACAACATTTTATAGGGAAAGCATCCCATTACACCCCGTGTTACTTCTAGGTGATCGAGCACTGGTTGACATCTCATGTATTTTTAGGTTTCTCAAGGAAGCCAGCATTTTAAACAAACTCTAAGTATAGAAAGCTTCACCTTTAACAAAAACTCTAACCTTGTGTTTGGCGCATCATAGCCTCAGTTGCGTTTGCGCCATTAAAATCAATATAACTAACTAACTAACATTAACGCTAATGCGTCATACCCTTGAGGCGGAGTTTAAATGCACAGTACTCTGTATACGTATAGATGTTCTGCTGAATAACTGTTTTCCATTGTTCCAATTAGTTTTCTTTATATTTTTTTCTCATCACGCCATCATTGTAACCACATTATATAAACTATTTGTTGTTTTATTTTGCACTGTTTTCTATCTCGTATTGGACTCATGCTGTTTATTTGTATTTTATGGGTTTAAAATCGTCCATATGCATGTTTCTTTTTTAGTCTTACATTGCTTCAAAACTGTATACACATTCTACTAGTAACCACATTATACACGTATATCTGTGCTGTGTGTTTAAGTATTTATATTCTTACTTTCCTGTATTTTTTTGTTTTCAATATTTGTATGACTTGCCCTGCTTTGTAATACGCTGGGCCCTGGGCCTCGTCAAGCTGACAAAAGCAGTTTTTAGCTCAGTTGTCCCATCAGAATACTTTCTGGAAATAAAAATGAAATGAAATGACTCCCCCCGCCGCATTTTTATTTTTACAATAATCTAGTTCCTCGTAAATAGGATAACCTTCAACTTTTTCCGCTTCGCCTCCTTTCTGACCTGTTGACTTAATAATAAGTAACGCATCCTCAAACTGTTTATTTTTTTTATCGCATTCACGAGGTTGCCGCTCAGGTTGGCCTCTTCCATTCAGACTGTGAAGGACTTCAAAAAGGTGAGTGTGGCCATTTTACCACGACATTCCTGGCCACTGCGGGAGAGGCCTTGAGAGCGGAAGGCCACCTCTTACAAGGGTGGGCCCTGCATTGCACTGCGTAGATACCCACTGAAACTCTTCAAAGCGCATTTACATAACCTATTCTTTTTTGATGGCTAGAAAGAATTTTCCAACACTAGACCAACAGCAGAAATAAGATCGACACGCTCAAAAGCGCATAAGATAACTTCAATAACGGCCATAAGAAAGTCGCAAACACCTTTTACACGGGTCAGGCTACCTCAGCCCGAAATAGTGATTATTTTTGCATGGACGAAGCTGTACAGCGCTGTGGTACAAAATACGGAAGGCACTGAACTTCGTGAGTGCAAGACAGAACGCAAGAGGTTTTAATTAGGTAAGCCGTTATAATGTAGTTAAGCCGCTTGATCTTTGATGAGCAATGTTCGTAGACTTTGCTAGTATTTCGTTTCTCGGTCGCGCCTCCTTGGTTGGGCGACGTATTGGAGAAACATTTTTACACACTCCTTTAAAGGTTTAGTTGGCAACTGGAACATCGCCCAGTGTTGCTAGAAATGTAGTCGTGCCTCATTATTTGTACACTTTAGTTACCGAGCAAAACCGATCATAACGCGAGCCGTCCGTATTAACCAACGCCGAGAAAAAAAGGTTCAGAAAACAAAAAGTTTGTGATTGATGTCTACTTCTGTGCACAGGGATGGGAACTGAAGCGTTAATTAGAGAGAATATTAGGAGCACCAAGTGCGCTATTGTGGTCGCCGTATATGAGATGCAATATGAAGCGCCTAGTGGTCCATGAGATGCCTGACGGCGTCTCATTATGTAATGACGTATCTCACATACGTCATTACACATACTGCTCACATACTCACATACTGCTCACATAGCACGAACCGCGAGTGCATACTTGTGCCAAATCGGCCGAAAGCGGCTTTCAAAGGCGGTTTTCAATTTAACACAAGGTGGAGAGAAATCACTCTAAGTAGCCATTCATGCAATATGCCAAAAGGCAAGGACCGTCGACTGGGCATCATGACAGTGGAAAACATCGGCCGCGGCGGTTGAATTTCTTTGGAGGAGAAATTCTAGAAGCCCGTGTACTGCGCGATGTCAGTGCACGTTAAAGAACCCCAGGTGGTCGAAATTTCCGGAGCCCTCCACTACGGCGTCTCTGATAGCCTTAGTCGCTTTGGGACGGTAAACCCCATAATCCAAACCCACTGGAAAACATGAAACCAGCAAACAAAGCCACCATTTCAGCATTTGCACTTTTGCAATGCTTGTCGCTGGTGTCCAGCATTCAAAACACAAAAAAGGAATATATTGTTACGAGGTGGCAAGCCTAGAAAAAGGATGACATGATGACAGATGATAATATGATTTAATGGCCGTGGGCCTAGCGCGAGCGCTCCGTCCCACGCCACTGCCCTCTTCTTCGTAACATGACCCGGGTCCTCCGAGCGATCGTCCCCATCGATTGCTCAAAATTTTCAGTGACGAGGTGGCGATGACCATGATCACAAAGGATAGAAGCAGATGAAAGGCTTGCCACCAAGATGAACGAGATGATCTGGTGAACGGTTGTCCCTGGAGCTTCAGGTCCAGCGGTCGGCCGCCACAGCCGAAGGTCAGGGATGAAGGACTCGCCGGACAACTTGGGCGGGGGTGCCGTCTTGATTCGGGTCGTCGTCGGGACATGCTGCGTCTGGTCCTGGTCGTCGTGTGTTGTGGTCGGGGCTGGGGACGGGGCGGGGGAAAGCGGCTGGTCGGTTCTGGTCAGGTCGGGCTCGGGTTGAGCCGGCGGCGGAGTCCAGGTCCCCTCGGCCAACGACGAAGGCGAGCAGAAGGTGGCGATGCTCCAGGGACCAGGATGACGACGAGGAACCCGCACCTCACACCAAATGTTACGAGGTGGCAAGCCTAGGAAAAGCACGACATGATGACAGATGATAATATGGTTTAATGGCTGTGGGCCTAGCACGAGCGCTCCGTCCCGCGCCGCTACACTCTTCTTCGTCTTCGTAACAATATGATTAGGGAAGTCGAGATTTTGTTTCTATTGATGTCCATATTTACGCGACAAGATTACAATATACCCAAATAGGTTATGTGCATTTTCACCCTGTCCATTTTCTGGTCAGTGAGTTTCCATATTAACAAGGCAAGAGTACACGGCAAAATATTGGTCCCCTGAAAAATAGTGTGTAATTTGAGTTGGTTACATTAACGGGGCATGACTGTATCGGACTATCGCAGTTAAAGGTGCACTGAAGAGGAATCTGAACTCGTCTTTTTGCCGCGGGAGCTCAATCTGCACGTTCCGAGCATTCTTAGAAACTTCGATTTATTGCCCTGTGTTGCTGATTTTAATAATTAAATCGAATTAACGTCCGGCTCCCGCCTTTTTTTTTAATTCTCCCTCGTACGGTGGGCGGAGTCGACCAACGCGTGGAGTGCCTTTCAGCCAGTCCTGCGGCGGCTTGCCGCTCTGCCATCGGCGGAATAATACGTAGTAGTCCGTAGAAGCAAATAGTCCACGCGTATTTTTATTTCAGCGGGCTTATTTTGCGGCTATATTATCTGCGAATGAAACTATTTATTCATGGAAACCTAAAAAACAAAATAAAGTGAAAGCAAAGCCTCCACAGAGCTGGCTGCAAGGCGCTCCACGCGTTGGTCGACTCCGCCCACCGTACGAGGGAGAATTGAAAAAAAAAAGGCGGGAGCCGGACGTTAATTCGATTTAATTAGGAAAATCAGCCACACAGGGCAATAAATCGGAGTTTCTAAGAATGCTCAGAACGTGTAGATCGAGTTCCCGCGGCAAAAAGACGAGTTCAGATTCCTCTTCAGTGCACCTTTAAAAGCAGGTAGGCTACATGAATAGCTCTTGATGCAGCAAAAAAAAGATGGCTTGCAAAATTTAAAGCTACATTACGTGACGCGTTACGCTGACGCCACGCACGCTTTTATACAAAGCTCTCAAGCAGTATCCGATAAAAAGTGCACTGCTTTGTGCTTTGTGCACTGCTGAATAAAGCGTTGTCTCTGAAATAAACGCTGCAATCTCGTTTTCTTTGTGCGGTGGCAGAAGTACAGGTGTTTGCTCGCCCGCAGACTTTCTCTTTTAAGGCGGAAGCCTTTAATGCCTCATCGTTGTAAGCAGGAGTTGTCGACAGAAATGTCACTTTTCAATTGGTCAAAATGGTCGTGACGCCTCAGTGCGCGAATTTCAAACGGAGCCAGTTGTACTTTGGCTAGTAACCATGCAACCAATCAAAGGGAAGGTATAGTGATGCTTCAAGTAAGTGCGACTGAGTTTACTTAATTAACCAATAAGCCTTATTAACCTTTCCAGTCGGACCAGATAAATGAATTAAACCGGGTAGGAAATTAGTCGAGTTGGGGAATGGAACCAGGGTCTCCGGAGTGCGAGACGAGCACGCTAATCACTCCTCCATGGCAGCTTGAAGGTTTAGAATAAACAAAGGCGTGTCTAGTGAATATGGTGTCTTCATTTACTCCCATCTTCCTCCCATCTCTTACCTCGAGGTTCAGTTATCCATCGTGATATGCGAGACAGATACATTTCCCTTCGTCAAAAACCAATTTACCAACGAGCAAGGCGTAGAGCCGGACGGGCGATGGCGTTCGGTGGACTCCCTGGCAGCGTTGCAAGACGTTGTCGCGTTCCACTCTTAGAGGCGAAGCATAATATTTTAACCACACATCAGTGACACAAGCAGCAACACCGCGCTTAAGGCTTCCGCCTTACCGCACTTTAAGTCAGCAAAGTGCCCCCCTGAATTTGGTGCTTCCTTAGGCGTTGGGCACGACCAGGAGACTGCCTCTTCGACTCTTTTTCTAATAAGCACTCGTGCGGTGGTTACGGCGCTCGTCTACCGAACCGGAGTACCCGGGTTCGAATCCGACTGCGGCGGCAGCGTCTCGATGGAGACGAAACGCAGAAGGCGCCCGTGTGCTGTGCGATGTCAGTGCACCTTAAAGACACCCAGGTGGTCGAAACTAATCCGAAGACCTCTTTTTCTATTTCTTCTCTCACTCCCACCTCCCCCCGTTCCATTACGGCGTGGTTCAGCTGTCCATCGAGATATGTGAAACATACTGCGCCATTTCCTCTCCTTAAAATGCCAGTTTATTATTATTATTATTATTAATTGAGGACTGTTCTTGCCAGCCGTGCATGGTCAGCGTACACGGGAGCGGTGGAGGCAGCGCTGTCTGTTCTCTCCGCAAGAAGGCCAAATCTCTGTTTCATTTTTTTTTCTTCACAGCAAGGCCTATAGGTGGCCGAAATCACGTGGTAGGTGATGTCGTTCGCGCTCTCCCTCTACCTTTTCCATATGTGCCATGTGGCTTTCCTCCTCGCCCGCTTCTTCGCGGTGCCTGTCTGGCCAGTGATGTGAATGGCCTATTTTTAGATAAGGCGGTAGTGCGTGTCAAGAGGAGGCGGAGCATGCGACAGCGGTGTGAATTCTATCAATACTCTGTGACGAAGTAAACCAGACACACGCGTTCTGAACAGCGCCGAGAATAAACCGAAAATGTAGCATTCCGCACCGTTATTTCGGGCAACTTGCACTGACATTCACGCCACGATTTCCAAGAGCGTCTGGATGAGCGACGGCAGGCGCTCGGCGTCCGTGGATGCAAGCAGCTACCGACAGGGGTTGTCGGGACGCTGTGCTCGTCGGTAGAAGGACAGATACTGCGAAATTGACGGACGGATAGAGTAGACGCCATCCAGCGTGGGTTGCGATAACACAGGGAGCTCGTCGAGGGTTTTGTCGTCACTTCCAGTTCAAAGACATCGCATGGTATGTGACATCATATAATATTAAATGCTGATCATGACCTCACGTCACGTATCATGCTTAGCATGCTCAGTCATACACCTCATCATGCACACTGACCATGTGTAATGATCTGAGCTAACACTTGGTATCGAGCCAGGTTGCGACACCGGACGCCAAACGAGTCGACGAGCGGCTTATGCTTCGCATAATAATGGGCGCGGAACGCGGGTTGCAAGATCCCAAGACCGAGATGTGTGTGCCGCGCACATCGAGGGAAAACGGCGTATCCAAAGCGAACATTTTGCAGTGCGTGCCGCCGAGTATATGGCTGAAATTCTGGTTGAAGTGCTGTGCGTTCTTTTCAATTCACCCCGCATTGTGCGTCTTTCTCTCCTTGTTTCTAACTTGGTGTATGTGCCATATTATAAACATGAATTTCAGAATTTTCTTTTCGGTTTCATATTAAAGAAGGAATTATTGGTGCCAGTTTTATATACAGGTTGAAAGCAGGGAAAGAAGCCCGCTCTAGCGAAGGCTGCTTGATCTTGTTTTCATGGGACGGGATTTTTGTTATCCGGTCAAAATTTTCATCTGAGTGTAAGGCACTATTTATTCATTACCAGTGTATGACCTCTTAAACCACGTCTTGAGCAAAGCAGTCATAATATTCGGTGAAATCAATTGGTATACAAGCAACGAAAGATGTGTTTTGAAACTTTATTGTATTAAATACAATTGGATTAAGAGATCAGACTTCTTACTAAAAAATCCTAGCTTCGTCTCCATTAGAACTAGGTACTTACAGGGATAACAGATAACTACTTACAATATTTTTCTGACTATTTTGAGGCCGCTGGCATAATACAGAATAAACAACCTTTCTTTAATTTCCCTGTTATCTTATTTTTTGTTCATGCAGGGCCCTGACTTGCATTTTTATTCTAGAAATAATTTTTGGTTCTGAAATACTCTGCTATTTAATGCTGAATAAAACGCGAACGTAACTGCATGCAGTCGATGGTTTCACAGCATGCCGCTTGGTTGATGAGGTTGACAACTGAGAACATTTCGATGGAAGCTATTGAGATCACAGCTTCCACCACCTGCCAGCCGCGACTGAAAGTATTCCTGAGGTACGTGAACCACTGCATCTGCGTCCTAAATCGGAAGCACATAAGTCTCTTCCTGGAGCACCTCAAGGCCCCTGAACCATCAACAGTTGAGGAAGAGTTGAGGAAGAGACCGACGGCTGCCTTCCGTTCCTGGACACACTGGTAATCCGTGCTCCAACTGGCCTTTCGATTCACGTCCACCGGAAACCTACGTATTCTAGATGATGCCTAGGTTTTAAATCAGTGCTCCCGCCAACCACATGCGGTCAGTAGTTGCATCTGTGATCGGCCATGCGACAGGAGTCGGCTGCAAAGGCGTCACTCTCTAGAATTAGGGCCTCTAGAATTTCGCCTTCACCGAAATTCGGCCGCCGCAGCCGGGATCGAACCCGCGTCTTTCGCGTCAGCAGCCGAGCGCCGTAACCTCTAAGCCACCGCGGCGGGTGAAGTAGAAGTAGTAACAGAACGAAAACTAAACGAGCCCCTATCGAGTATCTATCAGAAATCGGTGAGGCTGTTGCGCATATTTTCGGCAAACACGTCGTCTATATTCCGAATGTCCCAACCCGCACGATACGGGCTGAGCTTGTTATCGTGAAGGCCCAGCTCTCTTGTGGCAAGGTTTCTGGCGTCGTTTACAACTGCTTGCGCCTACTGTTCATCAGTGCATAAGTAGGCGAAACGGAAGACTTCACGAGACGCCTGACACAATGTCAGAAAGACGTGCGGAACGAAATAGCAGCAACGAACGCAATCGCCGAGGACACAAAGAAAAGTGGCCACGAGACTAGGCCAAGGTATTGACCACGGAAAATGATGTACCAGCCCGCCTAGAACTTGAGTCCCTTATCATCCAGACGGCGCGTACCGCAATAAACATCTTGCCTATGCCAAAACTACAAACGTTAGTAGATGCTACAAAAACCTGATCCCTCCCGCTGGTTACGTAGTGTAGGGGAACCATAGCGCTCCCAAAACATTTAACCACCACTTCACTAGGTCAAACCTGCTGATCGGTTTGTGTGAAGCTTGACCTTTAGGGTGACCTTGGGCAAACCGAATAAGAATATTCCGAATATTCTTCTTGGGCAAGAAGAACAAGAATGGGGTGGAGCGCATATGGCAGGTTCTCTCAGATCATGAATGGTAGCTTACCAATATCCCTTAAGAGAAAAGTATACAACAGCTGTATCCTACCGGTACTCACCTATGGGGCAGAAACGTGGAGGCTAACAAAGAGGGTTCAGCTTAAGTTAAGAACAACGCAGCGAGCTATGGAAAGGAAAATGATAGGTGTAACGTTTAGAAATCGGAAGCGGGCGGAGTGGGTGGGAGAACAAACGCGGGTTAGTGACATCCTATTTGAAATTAAGGGGAAGAAGTGGGCTTGGGCAGGGCATGTAATGCGAAGGCAAGATAACCGCTGGTCCTTAAGGGTAACGGAGTGGATTCCAAGAGGAAGCAAACGTAGCAGGGGACGGCAGAAAGTTAGGTGGGCGGATGAGATTAAGAAGTTTGCAGGGATACAGTGGCGGCAACTGACAAAGGACAGGGTTAATTGGAGAGACATGGGAGAGGCCTTTGCCCTGCAGTGGGTGTAGTCAGGCTGCTGCTGCTGATGATTGTGATGAGCAAACCGTAAAAAAATGAGTGGTGCCGTTGCTGGGATTCGAAGCCACGGCGGCGCGAACACATCAGCTTCGCTGGCCACTGCACGAGAGCACTATGCTATCGTCGGAGCCGACCACGCCGCTGTGGATTGCACATCGTCGCCATCAACTCATACTACTCCTATGAAGAAGACGGCGAAAAAGCTGTTGAAGCAGCCGGCTGACGCTCGTGCTGGAGAACTGCTCCTTGTGACCCCGCCTTTCTGTCCACGCTGCTTCATCTATTATTTGTGCAAGAGTATTCGTCGCAGGCGCTTCCCATGACGCAATAATTCACTCTTCACTCCTATCGAACCAATATTGTCGCCATATTTGCCGACGACACAGCAATGCAAAACTATGTACTAACCAAATATGGTTTAGCAAAACGTTCAGTTGGGCGAGTTGGTAGATATTCATGATGTGAACAGCGCGAAATACAAGGGACAAGAAAAGAAGGGGCACAGGACGAGCGCTGACTCGCAACTAAAAGGTTTATTCACTGAAACCTTCTTATATGAAGAAACAATCAAAGGGAAGAAACAACACACAAAAAAAACTAAAAACCATGAAACGCAACATTCGTCATGAGCTCCCGAGAAAATTCATCTCCCTATCGGAAAGCGAAAACAGAGAGCGAGTCAGCGCTCGTCCTGTGTCCCTTCTTTTCTTGTCCCTTGTATTTCGCGCTGTTCACATCATGAGTATGTACTAACCAGTCTAAACGCATGCTTACGCACGTCTAGTCGGTTTTACTACGTTAAAACCCTACCACACTTTTTGACCATGGTAAGTTACTAGTAAACTTCACCACTTGCGATGCATATTTAAGTTATGTTACCAATAGACTTCCGTAAAACTTTGGTTGGGCTTAGTTGGTACATGATACTGCTAAGGTGAAGGTTGCGCAAACACGGGACGAACCGCAATGAAGAGACACGGAGACCATGTCTCTTCATTGTGGTTCGTCCTGTGTTATAGATAGATAGATAGATAGATCTTTATTTAGACAACAAGGTCTCGGATGCAGGGGCAAAAGGCAGATGCACTCTGCCTGACGGGGCCCAAGCACCCGACACAATGCTCACGACAAGCGGCAAAAGAAGCAAGAGCTTCATACACTCTCATTACAAAAAACAACACATAATTATACAAGGTAAAAGTAGGAGGAAGGTGCATACTTTTGCAATGACATAATTAAAGTAAATATTTACAAGACACATCACAACAAGAAAAACACGAGAATTCAAAGAGTTGACGGAAAAACAGGGACATCAAGAATTTTAATCATTCGGGCGAGAAAGGAGGTAAGCTTTAGCATTTCTATTGAATGACTTTTGGGAAACAGATTTCTGAATAATTTCTATGGCCTGTGTATGTTTATTTAGAAGACTGGGAATTAAATATGAAAGCATTTCGGTTCCATAGTTAGTCCTTACGAATGGTACTCTGTAACTGACGTGCCTTAATTTATAAGGCGCGTCACTACTAGAGTTTAATTGAACATATTTAGTGGGATGATGTTTGAATTCGTTAAACACATAAGAAAGCAGTTTCAACTCAAATAATTCATTGACTTTTAGAATAGAATGCTTAGAGAAGTACAAACCTGTATGATCATTGTATGCAAGGTTTTCGACATATCGTATTGCTTTTTTCTGTAATGTTATCAGCCTCGTGAGGTTAGTTTTCGTTGTAGATCCCCAAACAAGTAAACAATAATGAAGATGTGATTGAATTAGGGTATAATATAACTGCCACTTCAGCCATTTCGGAACAAGGTCTCGAAGTTTATATAATACACATAATGACCTTGATATGCTGGCATGAATCTTATTAATATGCAGGGTCCAACTCAAGTGTTCTTCAAAGATTATGCCTAAAAATTTGTAGGAAGAAACACGCTCAATTACGCTATTTTTGAATGTAAGATTAATTTCACTGTTATCAAAGCCATCTATTGGTTCGCGCAACCTTCCTTCACCTTGACAGCAACATGTACCAATAGACGATCCGCAAAACAGCGGAACGCAATCTTTGGGAAGACTCCAGTTTCTGCAATGCGTTTTCATTTAACGATCAGCAAAATGCATTCAAGGGATTGCGGGGCTCGTTCAAAGTCTATGTGCACACTCCTTCGTGTTTCAACCCGCTTTCATATGTCCATGCGTTCTGACTTGCCAAAGCTTGGAGTTTGCTTTCTTTTAACCCCGCTCGGAGTGCCGCAGATTATCCTGTAAACAGAGAATCAAACAAACACGTTGATAAGTGTGCAACCACTCTCTTCGCAGGTGCAGACGGCCCAGGGCAAAGGCCGCCTGCTGCTGCGCGTACTGCTCAAGCGGCACCTGCTCAGGACGGCCGTCGCCTGCCTCCTCCAGTCGCCCAGCCTGGTGGCGGTAAGCAGTCAGGTGCTTGCGTCAGGGGCCCAATGCGTCAAGTAAAGGCAATTAAAAGCAACGAACACCGCCAGCAACCCTTCGGAGATAGCCCAGAGTCAGCCTGGCACCCAGGAAGCGGGGGTTCGAATCCCACGTAAACACACACCTTTCTCCGGCGCATTCTATTCCAGCGGTGTGGATGGAGGGGCGATATTGCGCTAGCAGGAAGAGGTGAAGTGTGGACGTCGAACGCACTCCTGCTTTAAAAGTATAATACGTAAAAATAAGGAAATATTCAGAAAGCGGAACATCTTTATTTCTAGGCTACGCTTACCCAAGTATACCGGTTGTTTTTTAAGCGAATGGCTACATTTTTCACGTTTGCGAGAGGCCGTCGTGCCGCACTCAGCGCACTCCTGCATATCAACTGGCAGGCATGACGGCAGGTAGGCAGGCAAGACGGCTTGTGAGTGCCCAGTTCAGGAATCCCTCTCGCTCGTTCTTCAGGCGGGCGCGAGGTGGCACCACCGACATGGTCTCTGTGGAACATACTAAAAGATGTAGGTATCGGTCATGAGGTAACTGATTTTCTACAGAAAATCTACTGAGATAATAGAGTTAAAATTTCATGGGAAGGGATAAAAAGTACCACAGCTGTGGGGGCACACAAAGGATTAGGGCAAGGTTGTCCTCTATCACCGCCGCTGTTCATGCTTTATGTGATAAATGTGGAGAGAAGGCTACAAAGAAGTAAACTAAGTTATAATCTGCAGTACAGATTAGGCAGAAATGAAGTTGAACAGTGGCTCCCGAGTTTAATGTATGCGGGCGATATTGTACTGTTAGCAGATAGCCATGAAGATTTGCAAACTTTGGTTAATTGCTGTGGAGACGAAGGAGACGCTGTAGGTTTCAGTTTTAGCGCAGCTAAGTAAGGTGTGATGATTTTCAACGATACAACTGATCAGGTGCTTACAATAAAAGGCCATTAAATACCCAACGTGGCTGAATACAAATACCTCGGGATATGGCCAAACGAAGGGCAGATGAACGGCTTGAAGGGCGAGTTGGTGCATGACGAAATGAGCGGCGGCGCAACAAGACCACTAACAAGAAAGGGGACACCACATGCGCACACGCGCACCACGTACGCGTGTGATGTCCCCTTTCTTGTTAGTGTCCTTGTGGCGCCGCCGTTCATTTAATCGAAGGGCAGATATACACGGAAGAGCATGAGCAGTCTCTTAGGGCAAAAGGGCGAAGAGACGCCGTGATAATGAAACATAGGGCATTATGGGGGTGCAACAAATATGAAGTACTGAGGGGTATTTGGAAAGAATAATGGTGCCGGGACTTACTTTCGGCAATGCGGTTCGGTGCCTAAGGGCAGAAGTTCATTTAAGATTAGACGTAAATCAGAGGGCTGTTGGAAGATTAGCACTAGGTGCCTACGGCAAAACCACAAACGAGGCAGTACAAGGGGATATCGGCTGGGCATCTTTCAAGCACGGTAAGCTAAGAGTAAAATACTAAATGAAGAACGCCTGAGGAAATTGTACGATAACAGGTGGGCCGCTAAGGTATTTAAATACTTATACAGAAAAAGCGTTGACTTCCAGGGGCAGAAAATAACTAGGAAACTAACCAGTAAGTATGCTGGGCACGAGGACGGAGAAAGGAAGAGCTTTAAATGACACGGTAAAAACACGGATGATCAAATTGGATTAATTCAATGGAAAAGAAGCATAGTGTAGAAGTATATCGATACTCGAATAGGCAGAACAGGAAGGAATTTTTGTATGATAACTCAAGAGGCAGTGCACTTCTTCTTGAAGCTAGGTCAGGGTGTGTCAGAACGCCCAGGTACAAAAAAAATTAACGAAGATGATGACACATGTGCTGTGTGTGGTAGATATGTAGAAACAATTGAACACCTCATACTCAAATGTGATGGCATCCATCCAGATGTCGATGCAGGCACAGTCACTCTTCCTGAGTCCCTAAGGTTTAAAGATAACAATGGTCATGTAAATAAATCTGCAGTGGAAGTTAGCAAAAAGCGATTGGAGGATTGGTGGCTGAAAAGCAGAGAGGTGGCATGAGGTTAGAAGTGTAGGAAACCGTAGTGAAAGAAGATGGCGAATCTTAATGAGAATGAATAACACAGTTGAACAAAAATGCAGAAAAAAAAAGCTGACCATGGTGGCCATTGCCACCACCCCGTTTCAAAGGGAGCGCTCCTATCTTCAGCGCTCCTAAATTCAGTTGTCAGTTCAGCGCTCTTTCCTGTCCCTTCTTCGTAGCAGCAGACGCCGGCGCAATTTTCGGGTGGTAGAAATTGCACTTTGTTTTCTTTTGGTCCGACACAGTTTTGGCGGGAAGCGTTTCTGCAGCTTTGACGGTGTCCACGCGCTGCGTGGACGCCGAGCTTCTGTTGCGCTTACGGGTGCAACAACCGAGGAGGCAGTGGCAAAAGGTTTTTCGTCATTCAATTTGGATAAAAGCAATGCGGCTCGCCAGAAGGTTTCGCGGCATAGGATCGGCCTGAAAAACTGTAATGAGCTGGATCCCCCGTCTTTACGATGTGAGTGAGCGTTCTTTAGTTGTCATTCGCGTTTTCATATGAAGACTGAATGCGAAACGCGAGCGACTGCAGTCTTCGCAGTTAATGCCGTTTGGCATCGACGTGCTACATGGATTCGTTCTCTCGCGGGCTACGAAAGCCTTGCTTTTCGTTGTCTTAGCCCCGCCGTTCACGCTGCTGGCTCTGCTAAGCTCTGCAGGCGTAGCTTTGATGTAGCGCGCGTTACGTGGCGTATTCGTGGTTGAAGTTGGACTCGTTCGCGGGATCGACTCAAAACTTGCGCTTCATGTTGTTCGAACTGTGCTGTTTCCGCTGCTCGTGGTGCAGGTATAGCTTTGTTTTGTTTTGTTTTGGTTTTGTTGCAGTTTGACTCCTTCGCTCATGAACTCGATACCAAAGGGGCGGTTATTGTTGTTCATGCTGCTCGTGGTGCGCGCACTGCTGACCGTATTTGTTCTGGCAGGGTTCATAACAAAAATTCGCCGCAGCTGCGGTAGCTCAGTGGTTGTGGCGCTCGGCTGCTGGTCCGAAAGACGAGGCTACGATCCCTGCCGCGGCGGTCGAATTTCGATGGAGGTGAAGTTCTAGAGGCCCGTGTACTGTGCGATGTCAGTGCACGTTTAAGAACCCCAGGTGGTCGAAATTTCCGCAGCCTTTCACAATGGCGTCCCTCATAGCTTGAGTGTCGCTTTGGGAAGGTAAACCCCCATAAACCACAAAAATCCATACCAAAATTGGTCGTTACTGTGCCTAGGCACAGTAACCTAACTATCACTTGAGTACTGGATATCCCCGCGGACAGAATGCAAGCGAGGAGCTCCGTCAAGCATAGTTGCATGCATTTTCTCCTTGTGTTTGCGATTTTCGTGTCAAGCAACTTCCTAAACGAACAACGTTTTGCTTCGAGCAGGACTGAGTTAATCGGACTTATGGTTTTTCAGCGCTAGAATTTTTTTTTCGCGCTAGTTCGATCGAAAGCGATTAACTGCGGCAGTCCAGGCTGCTACACGTTATGCGTGGCAGTTACACGATTGAAGACAGTGTCCTCTTATAGGCCATTTTTGCATGCGCTGACCCACGATGACAGTCACTTAAACCGCATTCTAGTGAGTCGTGCAGCGCTGTAGCTGCACGCGAAGCAGCGGTTAAAAGCCTTTTTTGATTGCTGTACGCTACTCAAACCAAACAATTAATCCTAAACGAAAATTCGTCTGGTCATAACCGTGTTACAGTGCGCAACTGGGGCATCGTATTCATCTATTTACAAACGAGTGAGGGGCTACCATCTGTCGGGTCCTATTAACGTTAGCCTGCGAGGTGTCCGACGTTTATAGTAACTCCGGAATAATCGCTAAGCTTTCCCGCACGAGAAAATATTAAAACTGAGATGAGTACAAGCGTACGCACAGCCTATTGCACGAGTAAACGTGCATTTGAGAGAAGAATACATTATGCCAGCTTCACGCCGCCATCCGTTAGTATAACGCCTAGGCCGCACGTCCAGTCGCATGTCGTACCACTTCCTTTTGGTGGTGTTAAATATTGATCAATACTGGAGAAACGACGCCAGTCGAAAAACAACACTCAGAGGATGTTCACTGCTGTGCCGCGAGCTCTCTCGCACAAGCCATTTCCACGCGTTGTGGGAACAAGGGCTGCGGTTTTGTAAGCCTTGGCGCCGAATGACCAGACCTCGTGGGCAGCGATTGCTGCTCTAAATCACCCTTTCTCGGTTTTATTCAGGCAATATACAGCCCGTCTGACTCAATACTCGGCAACGAGATACTAGCAGGTAAGGTTGACTTGCTCATCTTTACGGCTTGCCCTATACTGTGATTTGCTTTTCAAGGTTCTGCAGTGAAAACCCTTAGTGCCTTCTTTTTCCTTCTCCCATGTTGGTTGGTTGGCCTCAAGTAGAATGGCACATACCCACTACGGGGGAGTGGCCAAGGCACAGGCGGTGAACTGTTGGAAAGAGGAGCATTTATAGAGAAAAGGGAGTAGTAATAGGGTATAGGCTGACAGAATGGACGACGCAACGACAGGGGACCTGTTAGCTGGGAGATCGAAGACGGGACGATGGCTTTTTGTGCAAATTCGAATGCAACGCATGTAATGGTTCAATTTTGCACTGACTGAAAAAAATGCAGTAAAAAATGTAAAGCAGGAAAATAAAAATAAAAAATAAAAAATGAATAAAATTAATATTAACATGGGAGTCGCTGTTTTCCACAAGAAAATTTTGTACAGCACAGCAAGCACTCCTGCTCCTTCGTCCAAGAGAAGTAGCGCCAGAGGAAAGAACAACCGTAGTGGACACAGGCAGACCCAGCTGGTGATACGGAATTTCGAATAGGCGCCTCCTCAACCAAGAGAAGCGGCGGCAGAACAGCAGGTAGTGATCCACCGTCTCAGGTTCGGCACAAAAAGGGCACAGTGGAGAAACCGCCAGACCAGATCTGTGAAGGTAGAAATTTAGCAGAGGAACTCGGCATCGCAAACGCCTGAAAGAGACCTCCAGTCTTAGCTACTCCAAGGATGCAGCAGATGCTGATATTCTGGAGATGAAGTAAGCGCCGAGGCTGAAAATTCCCGAAATAATGTGAAACTGCGAAACCTCACCGCAGCTGTATATGCGCAGGTTGGCAGGACAGCAATTATTGGGCCACAGAGAGAGGCCCTTGCTAAGTAATCGGCAACCTCATTTAATTGAATGCCCATGTGCCCCGGTGCCCGAAGCAACCGCACCGAATCTTGCCGGGAAAAAGTAAAACGATCTTCCCCACCTGTTAAGGTCGATCCGAAACGCCCCCATGTGCTCTGTTTTCTTCTTTCCTTTATTTTCACACTGAATTCTGGAACACGCCATGTCAGCTGTTTGCTTTGTGGACACAAACTCTCCCTGCATGGAGTTCGTTTGTGTGTTCGGAAGAGTAGAAGCAGAGGCTAGTTTGGCACTGAATTCTCAATTCTATGTTAAATGCACCAAAATTTTCGCGAAGAACACGACACAACGACAAGGAATGAAAATTTCATGGGCCGGAGCTGAGACGTGCTATAAAGTTTGTGTGAATGCAATATCATCTAGAGAGAGAAAAAAAAACAGCTTAAGCGGCCCATCAAGAGAGGGGCCGTATAATGCCACCCAGAGAGCGTATTAGGCAGGGCGAAATAATCTTGCCGGTGTTGTACTGAGCAATTTTCTAAACGTCAATTCAACTTTTCACAAGAGAAGAGCATTAATGTTTTTGCAAAACACCATTCTGTTTTGTTTATTTAGTGGCACATGCCAACTTCAATGCTTTTTTTCAAGAGTAGGCGTACTTCGAAATATTTTATTGCCTGATATTTCCATACTGGATATGTTAAGGTTAGTTCAGACTTGTGCACCGCATTCCTACCACCGCCTACCACGCGAAGAAGACATCACTCACAAAAGTGGTGTTCGCGTCACGTGGTAAACGGTCCGGGCGAACCGTCCGCGATACAGTCCGCTCCTCTGAACCCACCTCTAGGAATTAAAGAAGCGTAGCTTCTTGGGCCAGTTGGTGCGTGGTAAGTAGAAAATGAGCGGAATAGACGCGTTCACAAGTAGGAGAAGAAACCAAACAAACTAATGACGTCCTGCGGCGGAAAATTGTTTTTTTTTATGGAGTGGGAATAAAACAGCCCCATCGCCACCATCGCCTACCTCTCCTGCAAAGCCCGGTTTCCAGCGTGGTCCTGCGTACTTCTCCTCCTTGTGAACGCGTCCTTTCCGCTGGGTTTCTACTTACCACCCCTAGGAATTACTTGCAGTGCGTGCTTTAGAAAGTGTGAAACCCGAGAAAACCTCTTAAAACGATATGCTTAAAAGCCAATATGCATAAAACTGAATTAGCGTTCGACATATCAGGAAAGTACTAAGGGTTTCCGATAGGCAGCTGGCAAGTGAAAAGGAATACGTGCTGTGGTATTTTCATGAACAATTTTATTCGGCACTATAGCAGGAAACTTAACACAGGGAAACGACATAACCATGAAAATGAACTTTAGTCGTGACGTATATCTGTGTTTCCGTCTCATTTTTCGCTTCCTCTGTGTGCAGACAGGATAATAATCCTGCTGGGTTAGAGTCGTTATTGTCAGAGCCATACTAAATACATGCCCACTTCCAATGCCACAATAAACAATCGAAGTGGGGTTTCATGCCTCTCTTTCGCGATAAATTCATGTATTTATTTAATGCGTCTCTCGTTCCGCACGCGCTGCGAGCATTATGACATTATGAAGTAATAATAATGCCTTTATTTTTCATCACAAGGATGAGGGAGGCAGAGAGAAAAAGCTAGGGGTGTAGCTTGACGAGCTCTCGCCTCCCCAAAAATAGATATAAGTTGTACAGGGAAAATAGTACGTGAGCCTAGGCCAAGTAGGGACCGTAAATACATGATATGAGAAATAAATAGCAACGGTAATGAAAATGAGTCGTAGGCATGTGGTTGACATTCTCCCAGAGCTCATCTGCTGTGTGTAGACTGTGATGCTAACGAAAAGGCTTGCAATTACATTGATGGCAGCGCAACGGGCTATGGATCGGAAAAGGACGGGTGCAATGTTCAGAGGAAGGAACAAATCGGCATGCATGAAAAAAAAAAGCAGCGTTTTAACTTAATTCAAACGAGAAAGACATGCAAAAGCACGTGTAGCAACACCACCTCAAAGCCAACCGCATGCAAGGTCTTATCAAACGTCAGAGATTGAGGCTCCACACATACGTCGGCCTTTTCAGCTTTGATAGTGAAGTGGCGCTTCCGCGCTGAAATGCACAAGTTAAGAATATCCGATGCGATGTGGAGATTTAGAGATGAACTTGATCCGAGCACGTAATGAGAACGGGCAACCGGCGGTCTGCTAAGGTGGCAGAACGGGCTCTAAGAGAAGAAAAATGGCTGCGGCTTAGCTCGGCTTAGCCCGGTTATGCAAGCAAAAGCTTTGTTATGCTTGGTTATGCTGTGCTGCTAAGCCAGGTTAGACTCAACTTCTTCGTCCGTCACCAAAGTGGTGGCGGTGGCAGGAGCAGCAGCATTCAAGGAGAGGGCTGAGTCGGGCTGGTTGGTTCATGTTGAACGGTACGGCAAAACAGCGCTGACGGACGGAACGGAAGAAGACGAGACAGACACATGCGCTGAACTAACAACCAAATGGTTTATTGCGAAAGAGGGGCGCAATATAAAGCATAGAAGGGAAGAAAAATGCGGTGCAAACATAACATGGCATTCATCCAAGATATCATCACTGATTAAGAAAAGCGACATCCTGTGGGAATAGAGCCACCGATGGTCGGCTTACACACGAGTTGCCCAATGCGTGAATGTGAAAGACCTCCGATATCAGGCGCGAGGTGTGATCTCTATACTTGGCGATGATAGTGGTTTGGTTCAAAAATGCCTCACATTCGTCGCAGTCTGCGAAATGAATGACCATGTTATTTCGGCGTGACTTGTTTTCAATGTTTTTCGCGTGTTCGGGTAGCCGATCGTTGACGCACGTTGACGACTGGAAGGGGAGCAGGCTCTTCTGGGAGTGCAGGGAGTACGAGGGGGTACCCAAAAGAAACCGGACTAATTTTTTGAATCGGCACAGCTTCTCTGGTATCGCGTTTTTCCACTAGGAGCGCATAGAACGAACATTTCAGAGTCAGTAAGCCGAGCGCCGTCGCTGAAGGAGGTCAGACAAGTTTAGGCAGAGTTTTAGAGTGACGACTGTTTTGTGTGAGTGTCGTTTTTGCAATGGCTGATTTTCGTGAACAGCGTGCGCCGGTGAAATTCTGATTTTTTCTCGGAAAAAGTGGGACGGAAACTCTTGAAATATTCAGAGAGACGTTCAAGGACGATGCTATGGGGACAACTCAAGTGTTCCTGAATTAAATCCTGAATCAAAGCAACAGTCATGCCAATAGAAAACTTCAAATTGACCTCGCCTCAAGAAAGCTCGTGAGGTACGTGAAACCAAACCTCAACAAAATGCTGATTTGTTTTTTCGACTTGAGAGGAGTCGTCCATTCAGAATTTGTTCCGCAGGATCAGGAAGTTAACCAGGCTTTCTGTTTTGATGTTTTGAAAAGATTGGACAACAGTGTTTGGTGGAAGCGGCCTGATTTGTGGCAGACGGGTGACTGGTTTTTCCACCATGGCAATGCCCCTGCTCACACAGCCCTGTCTCTACGACAAATTCGGACCAAAAATGGCATGACCTCTGTTCCTCAACCTTCATACTCACCCGACCTTGCCACGTGCTACTTTCTTTGTTTCGTATAATGAAAAGACAGGTGAATGGAAAGAGTTTCGGTGATGTTGCTGAGGTGAAGAAAAAAACGACGGAGGGACTGTCAAGCATCACAAAAGATGAATTTAAAAAGTGTTTTGAAAAATGGAATGAAAGATTCGACAAACGTATCATTGTAAGTGGAGAGTACTTTAAAGGATATTGAAGGTCTTTGCTGAAAATGTGAACAAATAAGTTCAAACAAAAATAAGTCCGGTTTCTTTTGGGTACCCCCTCGTACATCCAACAAACTAAGGTTTTTAGATCTCGAACTTGCGCTGTCGTGTGACCATGTTTGTCGGATGTACTCCCCGCGCTCCCAGAAGAGCCTGCTCCTCTTCCAGTCGGCCCACTGTAAGAGAGTTAAGCGCGGGATAGCGAAAACATGCATGAAAGCCGCTGTGTTTAGATCATGTGCGCATAAAACCCAAGCCAGCCTTGACGGACAGGTTACTAGGCTTACCGCTGCAGGCTACCCGACGGAGATCTTATATAGCATAGCAGAGTCGATATTAAAAGAATGCAGAATTCAGAAGGAGACGCGCATACTGGACAATAAGCACATAACATGTATTCCGTATGTCCACCAAGTATCGCACAACCTGAATAAGATTCTGAACAAAGCCGGCGTGAAGTTCCTTTTCTCTGCCAGGAACAAGTTGGGAGGCCTGTGCAAGACAGTGAATCAGGAAAGTGGAAAGAAGGCTTGTCAGAAGAAACACAGAAACAAATTGGTCAACTGTTGCTGTGGTGTGGTTTACAAGGCCCCACGGTCATGCGGCCGTTTTCACATCGGGGAGACCGGACGGTGCGTCAACGATCGGCTACGCGAACACGAGAAAGACATTGAAAACAAGTCACGCCGAAATAACATTGTCAGTCATTTCGCAGATTGCGACGAATGTGAGCCGTTTTTTAACCAAACCACTATCATCGCCAAGTATAGAGATCACACCTCACGCCTGATATCGGAGGTCTTTCACATTCACGCATTAGGCAACTCATATGCAAGCCAACCATCGGTGACTCTATTCCCACAGGATGTCGCTTTTCTTAATCAGATGATATCTTGAATGTATGCCATGTCATGTTTGCACCGCATTTTTCTTCCCTTCTATGCTTTATATTGCCCCCTCTTTCGCAATAAACCATTTGGTTGTTAGTTCAGCGTATGTGTCTGTCTCGTCTTCTTTCGTCCCGTCCGTCAGCGCTGTTTTTCCGTACCATTCAGCAGCAGCATTCTCTGCTTGTGATTGGCGACAGCTGGACAGCAAACGACCAAAAACCTCTTGTCACTTGGTAGCTGGTCTCCGCTGAGCTTGCCACGCTGAGTCGAGGGCATCTCCTTTGAGTCCGAGACCGCTACTCCCACACGCTCTAAGGATGTCCGGGAACTTAACGCTTAAAAGTGCGAGAAGTGGCGACAGCGTTTTTGTCAACTTCTTAGAAGGACTTGTACTTCGTACCTTCCCTGCCTGAAATGAACATTCAGACTGGTTCAGTTCAGTTCTTACTCAAATTGAGGATTCAGTTGTGGTTTTTAACTGTGCAGATGCTTGTCGCTTACATTTTTCTCCATGCAGAAATCCTGCTATCGCTCTTGCACGAAGTGGACAAGGTCTCATTTAACATATCTCTCAGGGTGAGTTGCAATACGATGGGGCTGCAATGTTTCCTAGCTTGACATCAACAATTGCAATGTGCCGGCAATTTCAATGTTGCGTTTAAGCAGTGACGTGTATAACCTACAAAATAAAAGAAGGGGCTTTTGAGCAATCTTTGCTAGTCATCACCATCATCAGCCTGACTACGCCCACTGCACGGCAAAGGCCTCTCCCATGTCTCCCCAATTAACCCAGTCCTTCGCCAGTTGCGGCCACCGTATTCCCTCAGATTTCTTAACCTCATCCGCCCATCTAACTTTCTGCCTTCTCTTGGAATCCACTCCGTTGCCCTTAAAGGGGCTGCGAAACACTGTTTGGGGGGATACCGGCTATACTTCAGGTGGGCGCTTTATGTCACACAGATGCTGACTCAAAAAGAATTACAGGAATCGATGCACAGGAACGGGAGTTATCCAATGAAGAAATCTCAAAATACAAGCAAACAAAATGCTGCCCTCAACTCGATTTTGGCGGGGCTTCCCACTCCTATTTCGCTCTCCCAATGACGGCACTTGGCGCAACCAATCAAAACAGCCTGCCAGAGCACGTCACGGAAGTTTGTACTCCATGGTTGCCTGCTCTCTGTTACTCGTTCTTGCTGAGACTGGCAGCGTCGTATCCATGCCAGAGCGCCCCTGGTGGTGTATTTTTATTTTACTTGCTTTGCAGGGCTTTTATCTAAGACAAAAAAGTCGTTTTTGTTGATCTAATATAAAACGCGGACAGGTGACAAAATGTGTCTCTATTTATTCACACAATTTGCAGTATATTTACTGTTTGTCTGATCATCAAGCTCGCGCCAGGTGATGTCATATCCGCTGCTGAAACCCGCCACTGTGTGGGGACACCATCAGAGCCATGAATTTGTTTTTTGGGAGGACATTAAAATATTAAAAAACGGAATATACGCGGTATTACCGACGCTAATAGCACCATTATAACTCACTGTATGCGATCAACAGGCAAAACAGTCAACTAAGATTGTGTTTGTGGGCCCCTTTAAGGACCAGCGGTTATCTTGCCTTCGCATTACATGCCCTGCCCAAGCCCACTTCCTCCTCTTGATTTCGACTAGAATATCATTAATCCGCATTTGTTCCCTCACTCACTCTGCCCGCTTCCGATCTCTTAACGTTACACATCTTTGCTGATAGTTATTTCAAATACGGTGACACTATTTTCACATGCTACAGGAAAATGCAGATTCTGCTCGCGCCAAGCAAACAACTGGCTTCAGTGAGAGCTTCAAGTAGTAACGTTAAAAAGCGCAGACGGCGGTTTCCATTGTGTAAGGCGAGATTCAAATTTAGCGACAGGTGTTAGCGGTAGCGATTTGTATAATAACAGTTCTTCACTTTCATTCTCTTTTTCTGAGTTCCACGTTTCAATGCTTCATGTAAAAATTGTTGCGCATCTTTTCTTTTAAAGTTGTTGGAAGTTGGAGCTGTGCGCGTCTACTCGTTCGCCGGTCCCTTGTCTTGTTCCATTACTGGTCAGAAGAAATGGGCCAGGCCTTTGTCCTGCACTGGGCGCAGTCATGCTGATAATCATCATGAACGTCGTTAAACACTGGAAGTCTCTAATTGTTCCGCACGTGTGTAAATAGCATTTATAATACATACGTCCGACAACTAGGAGATGTACCAAACTTTGGGCAAGAGAGGAAATTAGAGAGCTAAAAGAAAACTATCCTAACTAGACAACAGGGCTGCAAGCGGGCGTCTAGCGATCGTTCGCATTCTCCAGTTTTCTAACGCTAATTGCGAGAATAGCCTGAGCGATGCTTCATTGAAAGGTGACACAGTTGCAGAAGGCGACGCACCCTACTTGCGCACTCTTAGCCAACGTTTGTCTGCTAATTACCCACAACTTTTTCGCCCCTCCCCTTTCGTACCTGACCCGGCCCGGCCGGCAAGGAACGGCAGCAGCTAGAGCATGAAGCTGTTATTGTGAACTTGCTGTGTCGCGAGAGCGCTCCGGTAGCTCATGCGATTCTTAACAATTTCCAGAAAGTGCAGTAGGCATAATAATGCGATAGTTGGTGACACACAGCGAACCATCTGGTACGTTGCTCTGAGTGTGTAGATGTGGCGCAAAGCGCGGCAACTCGCACTAAGTAAAACTGGTCACACTCTCCATAGCCAATCCATCTTACATGGTGTGTTTACGCAGTTAGCATGGATAACATGTTTCCGTGAACATCTGAGTGAAGAGACATGGTAGTATAAGCGTCAGGCAGTACTCACGAATTAAAAAACGTCAAAAGGTGCTATGCTTCGTTGTGCTCAGCGCATTGTTGCTGATACGTGGCCACTATTGCGCGGTCAAACAAAAATATCACAATTCACCGCTAAATTTTTCATTAAACGAATGGACTGAGTTGCCGCCTAATATCGACATTTTGACCTACTTATCATCATTCCAAGCAGCATTGCTAGTCTTTATAGACGCCTTGTACTCTGATTGTGCTCTTTGGTTATGCACCACATAGATTTTCTTTTTCTAGCTTTTTCTGCCCTAGATTTTCTGCCCTGCCCACTCTTCCTTTCTTCTCTCTTTTTCTTTCTATGACTCTTATTGAATTTGTATATTGTTTGTTTGCCTACTTACCCTAACTTTATATTAGCTTACTCGCCATGTTATTTCTTACTCTGGCTTATCATGACGCCAACATCTCTCATCATGTTTGTTGTTTTGACCCTGTTTTGCTTTCATAATCCCCTCCTATGTGAATCCCTCCTGGTCCTTTAGGCCATTCCAAATAAGTGAATAAAAACACATAGATGTACTAGAGCAGGTCGAGCCTGTAACCTGAGTGTATAAACTCTCACGCGCTGCTGCGGGCGCTGCCTAGTGAAGTAAGTGAAGGGGGACACCAACGGCGGCCGCTGTAGGCGGAGGAATGCTCTCGCAACAGCCAATCGAAGGAGGCCTCCTATGAGTATTCCTTTAAAAAATTAAAATTCTGGAAGACGTGAATATAGCATTCAAACTCCTGTTCGTTTCCTGAGGATTCAGTAAAAACATTTTAGACGAAACGTCACCGGTAACGCGAATACTAACGCCCTTACTGTGGTCTACTAAAATGTGTTCTAGGGTTTCTTGAACACTATGCAGCACTTGTTCCTGCATATTCTTCCTTTCGTCTCCGTTTGTTCGCGCTGTTTTTTACATATTGTATCACCAACTCCCCCGCTTAGCTATCCTGTTGAATTTCGTGAACACGTCGCCTGGTCGCACCTTTCTTCAGCGTCATTTATGAATACACACGACATCGTTGTTCACAGTCGTCGCTATCATTCGACGTCTATGTTATAATACTCTATAACACTCTAATACTTTAATACTGTAATACTATACTCTAATACTAAAATCATCATCATCATCATCATCATCATCATCATCATCATCATCAGCCTGACTACACCTACTGCAGGGCAAAGGCCTCTCCCATGTCTCTCCAATTAACCCTGTCCTTTGTCAGTTGCCGTCCCTGTATCCCCGCAAAATTTTAATCTCATCCGCCCACCTAACTTTCTGCCGTCCCCTGCTACGTTGGCTTTCTCTTGGAATCCACTCCGTTACCCTTAAGGACCAGCGGTTATCCTGCCTTCGCATTACATGCCCTACCCAAGCCCATTTATTCCTATTGATTTCAACTAAGATGTCATTAACTCGCGTTTGTTCCCTCACCCACTCCGCCCTCTTCCGATCTCTTAACTTTATACCTATTATTTTTCTTTCCATAGCTCGCTGCGTTGTTCTTAACTTAAGCTGAACCCCCTTTGTTAGCTTTCACGCTTCTGCCCCATAGGTGAGTACTAAAATACTATACTCTAATACTATAATACTCTGTATCTCTCTGTCTCTCTATATCATATTTGTGCAGAATGCCACCTTTCTGGACCACACTTGGCACTTAGGGGTAAGTACGCCTACATTCTTCATGCGCCACAACTGGTCCAAGAGTCTGGCGCTTCCAGTTTCTTTAAACAACGCGTGAGCCGTGTTTATAGGGGTTCACAGCTTTTACTCACGAGCACAGGTGTAGGCTCCCACGCCCCGTGGCGCATAATTAAGCCAACACAAGCGACACCCGGAGTCAAGGGGCCCGAATAGCAGCGGTGAATCTGGCACTTTCCTGCTCCTTCGGTGTCTTATCTGTAGGACCAGTTCAGTGCAGGCCCGCATGACCCACATTTTTTATACAAAAAAGGAAACCAACAGTTATTTTTATGTATTTTTGTGTCTTAGCCAGGAAAAAGCGAAACGATGCAAGTCACACGACTTTTTATACACTCGGAACAAGGTTCTCATTTTCTGCACGGGATCTTCCTACTGATGAACGCGCGCGAAAAGCAACCATTGGCCCTAAAATACATCTCGGTAAGGTGCAGTTCTAGAAAACCTCTTAAATTTTCACCAACTACGCACAACTGGGATACCTGTGTTATATACTTCGAACTGATAAATGAATCGGACCTCAGGTCGGCTGAAGTTTTCCTTTGCAGAGTGTTTAGATGTTCATCACAAGAATGGCTCCAAGTGAGATGCAGTGCAGCTTCTTACACCATAGTTACGTTTCCTGATGCGGTCGCCTTTGGTCTCTAAACATATAAGGCGCTTTCAACACAACTGCGTACATGCAAAAGCGCAGCTCTTTTTGCGAGCATCCTACGCTAACACTGATTTCTTTGTGTAAGAGAAGCCTGGAAATATGCAAATTCTAACTGCGGAGTATTTTACATTGTGTACTAGCAGAGTAAATAATATCTTAGAAAAAAAAAGACCTTAGTCGCGCATGCTTCCATATTGCCAGGAAGGGTGATTTTGCCATTCCTTTTTAGGTTTATGGCGTTGAGAGCAGCCGTGGGAAAATTTCCATTAGATTGCGAAATTCTCCGATTCGACAGATGTCAGCGATTAGTAGAGAGTGGCACCTTTCACTACACAATTTGTACATGAACACACATGCGTACAAACCACCTTGGTGGAACTGAACTACATCCTTCCTTCCATTGGGCATTTATCCGCCATTTCACAAGTCGTTTGCAGCGATGTGAAGGCTAAGGCGATGCGAGCTAATCAGAGTGCGCTGCAAAAAATGTTTCCTCCATGCCCCTCCACCCTCCGCCATCGGTTGTAAGCGCCGCAAATAACACGCGTTTTATTCGTAACCATTAGAGAACACTTGTTGAGAAATGACTCGCTTTTAATAATTGAACATCACTTACAATGAATATGTGCACTCGGACAAGATTAAAAGTCGAAAAGGAAGGGAGGATTAGGCGTGCTTCTCCGCCATACGCGGGTGCTTTTTCGATCATATGATTGCGTGTGGCTAATAGAGGCGGGAACGGCGCAGGGAAAATAAAGGCAAAACCCTAAGATCCTATAGAGTAACTCTAATCTGGCCGGGGATTTACAGATGAAGAGAACCACATAACACCGTCTTGAGTGTCACCGACTTTCACTGCCCGCTTCTGGCTCCAAGGTAGCACGAGCGTCACTTGTCAGAAGCAGTTTATTAGCAGAGGCTTGTCACTCATAGACAGTCGTCTGCAATCTCGAAACAAGCTGCTATCCCAGCGTCGCCTTCGGGCTTTTGCATGGGCCTGTGCAATTTGCAACGTGCCTTCCGCAGTAGACAGGTTCAGGGTTGGTCCTGATGTACTCGTTACCTTCTCTGTGTTTTTCTGAGGGAGCAATTTGCTTTTTTGACAATGACAAATCAAGGTTGACGCAGCAATATTTCTTCAAACCGCATTGAATGCAACTTCACGTGGTGCGCAGGTAAATGTCCTTTCATGGTTCTGTGGTTCAGGCGCGCAGCTGTGGCCCACAGGATTCTCAGTTCGCGAGAAACAGCTTTTCTCTGCGCTTCCTGAACTATTTTTATTTATTTTAGTTATTCATTTGTGATTAGTTTACTTGTGCACGTCCTTACTTCACAGAGAGCACAGCTGTTTGACGCCACTTTTCTCCCAATTGCAGCTGTACAAAAGCTTTGAATTTGTCCCATGCGACACCCTTGGCATCAGCATCGGGTGAGTGAGTGCGATGAGCACATTTTTCCGACCGTTGCACACACACGCAAAAATGAAACAAAACGAATCTCTCCAGCCAAGCAACTGAGCCAGCTGAAAAAAAAAAAGCCTTGAAAATGTATCTAAGGACGATCTAAGGAAGTTCTGTCGGTGTCTCAGGCCCTGTAGGCTCACTGTTTTGCTTTTCTGTGTTGTCGGCACGCCTAGCGACTACATTACTTCGATATTAGTCGAAATCAAGAGGAAGAAGTGGGGGCTTGGGCAGGGCATGCAATGCGAAGGCAAGATAACCGCTGGTCCCTAAGGGTAACGGAGTGGATCCCAAGAGAAGGCAAGCGTAGCAGGGGGTGGCAGAGAGCTAGGTGGGCGGATGAGATTAAGCAGTTTGCGGGGGTACAGGGTGGCTGCAGCTGGCACAGGACAGGGTTAATGGGGAGACATGGGAGAGGCCTTTGCCCTGCAGTGGGCGTAGTCGGTCTGATGATGATGATGACGAGTATTAGTTGATGAAGATTAGGGCGAGGATGTGCAACGCACAGTGCGCGAGAACGTGTATTTTAGATCGATGGTAGTATTAGAGAAGAATACGACGATGTGCAATGCACGGCGCTTGAGTGTGTTGCAGTTTAACACGTGGCCCAGCCTCTGTAAGCTCACTGTTTTGCTTTCCTTTTGTCTTCGGCACATCTGGCGACAATATTAGTTCAAAATGAGTATTCTTCGAAAGAAGAAGACGACGATCGATTTGCAAAGCGCAGCACGCGAAAATACGTAAATTAGTCCCATAGCAATATTAGTTGAAGAAGACGATGTTCAAAGCGAAGCATGAGAGTCATCATCATCAGCCTGACTACGCCCACTGCAGGACAAAGGAATCTCCCATTCATCTCCAATTAACACTGTCTGGTGTCAGCTGCGGCCACCCTATCCCTGCAAACTTCTTAGTCTCTTCCTCCCGCCAAATTTTCTGCCGGCCCTGCGATACATAAGAAGAATTGAAGGCACAGCGCACGAAGGACGAGACTAAGGCAGAGACAAACACAGCGCTGACTTGCGACTAAAAGGCTTTATTGCTCGCACGCTATAAATAGGCGGAAAGGAGCACAATCAACAGATAAAGCAGCATCAGTGATGATTGTCCAAAAAACACACAACAAGCGTGAAAACACAGAACAATGTGTTTTCAAGTAATTAAGTTTAACTGTTGGATGTGGCGCGAGATATATGGAAGACATTGTAATTGTCTTGAAATGTACGACGGTGACTTCAACAGACTCATAGTTTGAAGTTTTATTTCGCAATTTGCAACACCGCCTTGAATGACGATAGCAACACCTCCGGAGAGCCTGCTAGTTTGTTTGCTGTCAGAACTAAACGCTTTGTATTTTGTTAGAGAGTTATTGTCTTTAGGACCTAGGTTCGTTTCCTGCAGCCATAAGGCCACGAGGAAAGAGTGTCTAAAATATATTTTATATCATTGTAGTTATTAAAAAGTCCACGGCAGTTCCACTGTATAAGGAACTTCATTTTCTGTGGCTTTTTTCTCTTTTTTTAGGAGAAGTGGGAACCTAGGTTTCTACTTTCTGCTCCTTCCTTTGTTTTGACGGTCGAGTGAGCTGTGCCGCCCGCGCAGTACGGGCGTGCCGAATGATACATCCATCGCCTCGGTGGAAGCGATGGAGGCCCGCGGGGATGCCACGAGTGTAAAAAATTACGAGGAACTTTAGCGGCTAAAGTGGTGAAAGGCGAAAGCCTGAGTGCTGCATTCTGCTACGCGATTGCTCACTGCACATTTTGTTGGTGCATTAATTAACTGCCAATTAATGACGCTTAAGCTTCGCCTTGAGGAGTGGAACGCGACAGCGTGTTGTAGCGCTGCCACGGAGTCTAAGGAACGCCACCACCCGTTCGGCGCGATGCGTTGCCCTTTGAACGCAACGCTTTTTGAGGAAAGGAAATGGGGCTGTAATTCTCTGTCATCTCGGTGGACACCTGAGCCGCACCGTACAGGAAGGGAGGAAGTGTGAGTGAAAGAAGAAAGAGGGGCCGTAATGAAGAAAATGAAAATTGTATTTGAGGAAAGGAAATTACGCATTAACTGTATCACATATCTCAGTAGACACTAGTCGAAAATTGTATTTGAGGAAAGGAAGTTGTGCAGTAACTGTCTCACATATTTCGGTGGACACCCGTCAAAATTCGCGCGCGGTGACGTCACGACAACTTGGACCAATCTAAAACGCGGACAAATACGCCTTGCTCGTCGGTAAATTGGTTTTTGAGGAAAGGAAATGTATCTGTCTCTCATATCTCGGTGGACACCTAAACCTCGCCGTAACGGGAAGGGAGGAAGATGGGAGTGAACGAAGACACCGCATTCACTAGACGCACCTTTGTTCATTGCAAACCATCGAGCTGGCATGGCGGACGTTCGAGCTTCCGGCCACCGAGCGTGACGGACGCAGGATCATGAGCTCCGGCGGAGCGGCGATAGCGGCACTTGCTGGCCGCGGAAACAGGTTAGCTGCCGACGCAGATCAGGATTACGAAATTGTTTTGCCTACCTTGCCTACAGGACGTGTTGTTCTTAACACGGTGTTTCTTCACGGAGACGTGAGAGCGAGGCCCTACAGGGTGGAAGATTTTCGGGACGCCCTGGCCAACGCTGGTGCGCTCCCCGACGTCGTGGCGTTGGGGGCGTATCAGATTAACCACGTGTGGGCGGTGACGATGAGCACCTCAGAAGCTGCGAAGAAACTTGCTGCCTGCAAAGAGCTACAAGTGAAAGGGCGCCGGTGCATTATTTTCGACCCTGAAGATCAGCAGGTAAAGCTGCGCCTGCATTGGATGCTGCACGGTGTGGCGGACGACGACATCCGGACTGCTTTCGCGGCGTTCGGCAACGTGACGGAGGTGACGCGGGAGCGTTGGCGTGTCCAAGGCTTGAAGGAGAAAGGCTCGACCACCAGGACCGTGCTACTGAAGTTGAAGCCGGGAATTAAGGTGGATGATTTGCCACACCAGGTCCGAGTAGCCGGTGAGCTGGCCCTCGTTGTTGTCCCTGGGCGACCGATGCAGTGCCTGCGTTGCCACGGCACGGGTCACGTTCGCCGCGACTGCAAGGTGCCCAGGTGTTCCCTGTGCAGGCGCTACGGACACATGGACGCGGACTGCGTCCGTACCTACGCGTCAGCTACTGGGCTCGGAAAGGCGAACGACACTGCGGAACTCATGGACATCGCTGAGGCGGAAGAAGCAGCCACTGGTACGGACGAGGCGGGAAAGTCGGCTACCACACTTGCGACGTCAGGGACTCCCAGTGACGACACCAAAGCGGCCGACGAACCAGAGAGCCAAGAGCCGACGGGAGGCTCCCTCGGCGTCTCTAACGAGACGCCAGAGAACGGAGCGTGCCCATCAGAGCCCGTAGTCGTCGAGGGAAAGGACCTGAACGAGGACCACCACGAGAATACCGGCGCCCGCACAACAAGCGTCACGCCCCCCCCCCCTTAACACCCCGGCGAAGCGTTCCCATGACCAGGCCAGCCCTGAAGGGGACAAAGTGGTAGCACCCGGCGTCAAGGAGCCCCCTGCAAAGACGACTCAAGCCCGGCGTTCGTCGTTACGGCCACGCCCAAACCATGCGGCTGACAAACGGTACTCCTCCGCAGGCAAGGTACTACTCGAGCAGACTGATGTTCTTGCGCCGGATGATACCGCCGGCAACAGTGGCGTCTAGCGGCGCGCTAGACGTGGAAGGTAAGCACCATGCTGTTGGTTCCTTCCTCTTGCGTAAAAATGGCTCCCGCCTCCGCCTTTAGAGTCGCTACATTGAATGTGAGGGGCCTGGCGGCAAGATAAAAACAAGGTCAGGTGTACCGACTTATTACGGAGCGCGAGATAGATGTATTGGCCGTGCAGGAGACGAAAGTGGACGGCAACGAAGGAACCGACAGCATGGTGCGACGTTTCACGACTAGATTTTATGCTGTCGTCAGTCAAGCAGTGGGAACATTGGCTGGCTGCGTGCTTTTTGTAAAGAAGATGCCGGGGCTGGAGGTGCAGGCTTATTTTTCGTGTGTGTATGGCCGGTGTTTTGTGCTTGATTTTTGTCTGAACGGCAATGAGTGGCGCATTGTTACTGTGTACGCGCCGAATGTGGTTGAGGAAAGGGTTGCCTTTTTCCAAAGCCTCCAAGAGCGCCTTTGTACGGAAAGGCGGCTCATTGTATTAGACGACTTCAATTGTGTTCTTAATGCGCGCGATAGGTCAAGCATCCGGGGGTTTCGAGACAGGAGCACTGAAGTGTTGATGCGAATGATCGAGAACGGAAACCTTGAGGATGTGGCTGAACTTATTGAGGGTGCGCGGACAGTGCAGTTCACTCATTTCCAGGGCTCAAGCCATGCACGGCTGGACCGCATTTAGGCATCAGTCGACCTTGCCCCTGTTTGCAACCATTATGAAGTTGTGGGAGTCTCCTTCTCAGACCACTGTTTAGTTGAGTGCTGCCTGGGAAGTGTGAACCGAAGCAAGGCATTTTCGTGGGAAATGTGGAAGCTAAACAACATGCTTCTTCAAGACGAAATCTACTGCAGAGCAGTAAGGGATGAAATAGGTAAAATAAACCCGCGCAAGAACCTGAAGATTTGGCAACAGTGGGAGCTAAGTAACGAATCTTTAAAAATCAAAGCAATAGAAAGGGCGACATGTATCCGTTATAAGGAAAAACAAGACGAAGCTGAGCTAAGGGCACTGCTTCAAACGCTGATGAAGCAGGAATGCAAAGAGCCTGGGAAATGAATAGAAGATGTCAGGAAAACAAAACAAAAGATAGAGCTTATGGAAGAACGGCGTTATCGCGGAGCACTAGTGAGGGCAAGGGCGGAAGACACAGCTGCTGGCGAAGCGCCATCGAAACGTGCTCTTGGGGCGCTATGCCGGAAGGCCCGAGTTTGGCGCTCGCCCGAGTTTCATCCGAGTTTGCGATGACGGCAGTCAGTGAACGAAGATAGCGCGGAACGTGCGCAGGCAGCGGACAATAAAATGTAGAGATAAAGCCACGTAAAGGCGATACAAGCGCACCCTGCGCGCC